>NW_022987547.1:4523049-5123049 GCF_902827165.1 Trematomus bernacchii | reverse complement strand
GTGTTGGTTAATGATGGGGATTATCAGATTTCAATATTTTTTCTCGGCTTAATGAAACACGGTACATCTCAAGCTCTAATTAAGGCTACTCTCCTCTTGCCTGTCTTTGCCAGCTATTTACGCAATAAATATGTTCCTTATATTAATAGGAAGTCAAAACAAATGGTACGTTTGGAAACCTTAATCCTGTCCAAAGGAATGGGGATCCCAGGGATAAAAACATAGAAGCCTCTTTTTATGTTAAAGACCAAAAACTATTTTCTCAATAGAAGCTCTAACAAATCTCTTTCATGCATATCCACAGAGTTTGAAGCCATCAACTCGGCGCTGGATCAGATCAACTCCTATCTTGATGATATAGAAGATCGTAATGATTCACTGAATGGCAAACTGCACGAACTATTGGAGTCAAACCGGGAGGCCCGACAGGAGTTCAAGGCCCAACAGCTGCAGACTCCGGAGGAGCAGCTTTGTCCTGCAGAGGGGGACGAGTCCTCCAGCAAGGAAGACTTGGACAAGGACAAGGACAAGGGGGATTGAAAATGAATGATGATGAGGAGGGCTAAGCTCAGCAAAATACAGGGATGTAAATATTTATGAAAGTATCTAACTTCTGTCTTATTGACTACCTGGATCTGATCTCCTCAGTAATGTCCATATCGTTTTCCTCCTTTATTGAACTGTGGTGTTTGCTTCCACAACTGATCTTAGAGTGACCTCTAGCAGCTTCTTATACAAGTTGTAAACTGCAGTGACCTGGGAATATAACTGTAAAATCTCCTGCGTTGATGTTTAAAAAGCTAATCAGGCCCAAGTGGGACATATTGAGAACAATTCTAAAGCCAGGATGACATATGAACTTTATTAAAAAGCTGATGCATTTTTTATTTTAACAATACAACATGCTGATATATATACAATGACTTGCTCAATGTTTCAGGATTTGTCCACGTGTGTAGTGTTGATCCAGTTTTGTGTCGTCAGCTTTCTGAAATGGTATGTTCTTGTCCCAAAAAGTAAATATGCAAAGATCAAATGTCTACCAGTTTGATATAGAGTTGTATCTGTAGCATGACTGTAAATGTGCTGTCCTGTTTGTGTTAGGATAAGTCATGCTAACAAGTGTTTGTATAAGTTAAGTGACCACAAAAGTTAAAATAAAGTCGACCAAGTGCGGGAATTGTCAGACATTTTAATATAAATTAAAATGAACCCCCCCAACAGAAAACAAAAATCCCCAAATCCATAACTTCCAGCAGTTAGAAAACATCCCGTTTATTCACCTCCATTTAGTCAGTAGCTGAATAAAAATACAATAAGAAACATACAGCTTTGTCTGAAATTATCTTTTACATGTCCTTTTCTCTCTTCTGTTCTGAGCTTCACGTCTTCATCATAAGTACGTGTCATGTGACCAGGGGCGCCGCCAGGGATTTTGGGCCCCATGAAAAGATAATCACATTGGTTACTTAAACATTTATTTCTTAATGTTCTAAAATTGTTTGGGCCCCCGTCAGTCACGGGCCCTTAGAATCGTCCTAACTTTTCACCCCCTTACGGCGCCCCTGCATGTGACAGTCGCCACCAAGACTACAATAGTTGCTACATGCGTCAGCAAACCACTTGTGTGCTTCAAAATATCCTTCTCAGATGTGGACGATGAAATGTTTCCAGAACGTCACACTAGTCCCCAAACCTTGTGACTGCTGAAATGCTGGAACCAAAGTTACACATTTGTATGATCATAGGATGGTCTACTGTGTGACTGCTACTCAGTTAGTTTGTTAAAATAGAAACACTTTCCTCCTCACAATAACTGTGGTTCCTTCTGTCCAGTGTATAGCAAACACAAATATCTTAGAAAATCAATGCAATGATAAATTAGAGGAAAATGAGCAACTACCACTAACAGCATTGTAAGACAATGGAAAACACTTTTTTTCTGAATGCAGGCACACTTTACTATCCATTCTACGCTTTTATCGTTATGAATTATGAGTTAGAAGACTGATTTGTGGGTCAATCTTTAATACCCAGCAGCATATACATGTCTAAACCGACGAGCTTTCAAATATCCAAATGAGCAGATAGTGCAGACTTGTGTGGATTCTTAGTTTAGAGCCTGTTGAATCCCAACACATTTTAAACACTTCATTGTGAAAAAAATAACATGAAATAAACTGGACCCCCTGCTCCCCCCAAAACGATACTAAAATGCCCTGAACAAAGCTTTGATCAGATTCAAGGTTCAACATGTCTCAACACTCCATCTAAAAGTACCCTGTTTAACACTTTAGTTTGAAAAACAAAAGACGTTATTCGCCCAAACACTTACATTGCTTACATTCTCCTTTCAGCTCTCTATAAGCATGTGCCATTGTTGAAAATGTCTCCACTTGTACGTTATATTAAAAATAACAATCACTCTTCTAGCTAGCTTAATAATGAGCAAAAACAATATCCTGATCCTTGAGGACAGCAGGGTGGGAAATTAACTTTTTGGAGGGACTACCGGCCTATTTGGTTTCTTGAACGCAGCATAATTATAAAAAGCCTAGATGCTCTTTATTTAGGGGTCATAAGCTATTACTGAGATTTTAATAAATAGTTCTGAAAGACGGGGTAATTGCTCTTTTAAGCAGATGTCAAATGCAGATCTCCTTGTTTGGGAAATGCATGTAATACTTTACATAAAAAAAACTGTATACGTGTGTATACTATACGTTTTTATCAGTGTCTCAATCCCATTCTACTTGTTAACAGTCAATTATTTGCAGTATAGTTCCCTTGTGGCTCTGTGTGGTTGTACTTCAGCTGAAGACATATGGTAAATGGTCATAAATAACATTTTACACAAGATAAGATTTGTACCTGATGATGGAGCGAGATGAAATTAAGGGGCCGCTAAAGTTACTACAATTTAAATACACTTTTAGTTTACTTGGGGGGTTCACAAAGCGTCTTTCTTTTTTTTTACCACCTGTGTGCAAGTGACTTTTTGAGTTAACTACACATTGCAATAAACATGCCGAAAAATGCTTTGATTTTAGTAAGAAGGAAGAAATTGGGACAGAATGTGTATCGAGTTGATAGTGGGTACCCAATATAAGAAGCTTCTCTTTATAAGGAAAACAGTTTGATCTGAACTACAATGACCTAATGTGTATTGCTGTAATGTAGTGGTGAGGCTAGAGATGATACGACATCATTCTTTGACCGCAGGCCAACATTTGGACACTTACCCACTGGTTTAACATGTATGCTATAGCTGTCAGGTGTTAATTTCCCACCCCGGGAGAGCATCACATGGGAAGTCATGTTCCACCATGATGTATTATCAATCTTCCTACATGTGTGTGGTCAATTCACACTTTCCGACATGGAGAGAAGCGGGGCTGCTCACACCTTGGTCTCAGTTTCATGAAAGCACCTCATCACATACGGACACATCCGGTCAGTATCAAGTTACATTTCTGCCAGGTTCCACTCTTTCCCCACCTCCTCTCTGACTCAGCGTCTGTTTGTGGCCCTCCCCGACTTGCGTTTGGGTTTAGCCTTTGCCTTCTTTTTCCCTGGGACAGCAGGAACCTCCTTCTCTTCCTCCTCCTCTTCCTCCTCCTTCTCCTCCTCCTCCTTCTCCTCCTCCTCTTCTTCTTTAATAGCATTTGGCTCCTCTCCACTGGCAGCAGGAGGCTCAGCTGGCCCCTCCATATCTACAGAGTCCTGGGATGTCTCTTCTTCATTCGTTGTCGTCTCTTCTTTCGTTGTCTCTTCTTCATTCGTTGTCTCTTCTTCATTCGTTGTCTCTTCTTCTTTCAGTTGGAGGCGGAGCTCTTGGTCTGTGCTGTCAGTGCTGGTGGCTGAGGTGCTGACAAAGTCCTGTGAGGTTGGTTCTGCTTCTTCCTCCTCCTGTTGCTGGGTTTCTGGATTTGTCAGTAAAACAGAGTTTTCCTCAGGGGGGGAGGTTTCCACAGAACAGTCTGTGGGGGTCTCGGTCACAGGAGGCCTGAGGCTGTCTGCAGCGGGGAGACACTCTCTGGAAGATTCAACAGCGTCGCTCTTCAAATCTCGGTACCTCTGAGAAGACGAAGCATGAATATATATTACAAATACAGAAGGACATTCTCCAAGGGAAACACACGTTAATGCACATCTTTTTACATGCAGTAAACCCTCGAAAGAATACTGGGATTGAAGTTGCCGTTCAACAATCTGTGACACAAAACAATTCACACAACTATGAATACTATAATTAGTAGAAACAAGTAGATCAACAATAGTTTGTGCCAGAGATAATCAGTTATACTCTTTTTTTAAGTAAAAAAACAAGGTGAGTAAAAGAATGGAAAGACCAACCTTGAGCTTCTCAAAGTGCTGCATTGATTTGCAGTGGGTGTGCAGGGCAGAGGATTCAAAGTGGTAGAACTTGTTGCAGAGTCTGCAGATAAAACCTGCGACTGGAACAAAGAAACTGGACCCTGCAGTAAAAGAAACCAAATAATTAACATCGCCTGAATGTTATGGGTAAATCCAAACAATAACGCGTAAAAAAGGTCACTTAAAAGGACTCACCATAGACTGTGTCAGCGTCATACTGCTCGTCACTGGCCATGTCCTTCAGAGTCACTTCTTTAACGGAGGAACAGTCATCCTGTCACAGTAAACAAGTATAGTTTAACAAACTACAGGGTCCTAATAGTGTTATTTTAGATCCTAAGAGAATGTGGTCCGAATTGAAAACAAGAAAAACATAAAAGCAAATCACCTGTTCGTTCATCTGTTTATCCTCTTCCTCCTCCTCCACCTCCTCCACCTCCTCGCCCTCCACCTCCTCCAATGAGAAGCCCTCTGTGTCCAGCTCCGTCAGCTTGCCTAAGGCCTCGCAGCCCTCCTGTTCCTGAAGCTAGTGAACAGTACAGCATTAATATTTCAATCCGTCTTCATTTACGGGGGAAATACTAGCTTGTTGTTAAAACGTTTTGAAATCATTATAAAACACAGATACCTCCTCCACTTTCCGTCTGTGATCCTGAGACCGCAGGTGCTCCACAAAGATCTGGGAGGTCCTGAAACGTTTCTTGCAGACAGTGCAGGAGGAGATGACGGCTCTGCTGGCAAGCTGAGGAGAGATGAAGGGACAACAGGACATGAATGATTCTTCACATTTGAAAACAACCAGAAAAGCAGTTTGAACCATTTTGATAAAGAGATGTGCTTATCTATAAGCAGGTTTACTTTGTGTTCCTCGGTGCGACGGTGCTCTGTGAGGCTACTGGTGAAGTGGGTGTGACAGGTGGCACACCAATGCTTCAAGTCAGACTTCTTCTCTCTGCAGAAAATAAAGACAATATTCATAAATCTATTCATGAAAATGAGAAGCTAGGAAAAAGACCCCGTTGAAGGAGACAATCAAAAAGGTGCTGACTTATCTCCCTTATCTTTTGACTTGAGAATGGTTTTAAAAAATGTATAAAAGACACAAAACAAATGCATACTGCTTTAAAACTGACCCGTCTTTAATTGCTTCCTGTAGGGACTCGTGCACTCGTGGCATCAGGGTGACCAGGCAGGCATTGCTCATGTGTTGGATCTCCATCATCCTCTGCTGGTGCGAAACACTGTTCATATGACTCTTGAAGTTCTGAAAAAAAAAACAATACCATTAGAAGATAATAGTTTATGAGATAACATGCATTATACGTTTCCCGCAACCTTTCAGACTAGCTAACCAAGGCCTATGTATGTGAATGTGTGCGTCCATTCAACATACTTGCTGGTTGTGGCAGGTAATGCTGCAGAGGTAGCAGTAGAACTTATTGGTGCCATCCGCTACACCCTCCTCTTCCTCCTGGTTGTCTGCTGAAGCTAAAGAGGCGTCTTTCCCCTCTGAGAGGAAATCCCCCTGCTGGTCCTCTTCACTCAGCCTGCCCGATGGGGACGTAGCTGACAAATGGCTTTGCTCCTACAGAGAGGTTCAAACCAGAACTAAACCCAGTGTCCCAAAGTATTTATGTAACTGAGGTATAAAGGCGATAAACAGGAGGCCATCAGATAGTGGTGGTCAGCATTGAGCACCACATGACCCACGTAGCGTTTGCAATAGTGATTTAGCGAATTCACAATAGATTATTTAGCGTTAAAATTACTTTGTCTATGACCCGACTATGCCAAATAAAGACTCCTCACCTCAGTAGCTCTGCTCTCCTCCAGTGCCTCAACAACATCCGACCCCCCAGGGGAGCCTGCTTCCTCCATAAGGATGCAGTCTGGGAAAAGAGGGTAAAAAAGCAAAAATCGAAGTTATCATCTCAACTGACCTAAACTACACTAACATTAAATGACTGCTCAGTTAAATAAAAGTAGAGTATTTAACCATCTACTCAATGTTTCTGGGGGTTTTACCTCCAGGCTGGCTGTCCTCTGTGTTGCTGTTAGTCTCTGAAAACAGAAGATCCCCATCTGTATCTGCGATGGTGATCGTCTCAACAGCACAGTGCTCCTTGGGATTCTCTGACCTGCAGTGAAAATAACAAGATTTAGCAAACGAACAAATAACAAATCTTTAGGTTGGTGTAAAGTCCTTCCATGATCCATATTTCGGCTGGGTATTCTTGCTGCCTCCATGGATAGGACATTAACACATTAACACAGTGGCTGTAGGAGCCATGGCAATAAAAAACATTTTCCATACCCATCTGTCCTCTGCTTCTTCACTACAGGTTCTTCAAGTTGCTCCTCAGACGACTGCGTTGGTTCATCCACTTCTCCCACGGCACCATCTGTGCGTGGAAAAGACAAAAAACAAAGTTGGAAATAATCACAAAGAACATTTTCTATACAAACAAATTATTCTACAAACAAATGCTCACCATTAAACTTCTTCATGAAGTCTTTAAAGTCACACATGACATCGCCTTAAACCTTAAAGGTCCCATGTCATGCTTTTCCGGTTATTACCCGTCCCCTTGTGTGTTATGTAGCTTTTTATGTAAACGGTCTGCAAAGTCACAAACCCTCAAAGTACACCCTGTAGCGAGTGGAGCCTCTTACACTGTGGCGCGCTTACACTGTAGGTGCGGCGCCAGCAACCAGGAAACCACACCAGTAACCCAGCTCACACTGTCCGCTCCTCGCAGCAGCGAGCCGCGCAACGTCCCGCCAACACGGCACCCAGACCCCACGCAGCATTCTCATCTGTTTGTCATTACTGGTGTCATTTTCTGGTTGCTAACGCCATTGTAACACATAATCACTGATGTTCCGCTGTAACGGTGGTGGACTCATCAGAACAGAGGGGGCGAGCTGACCAATCAGAGCACACTGGGCTCACAGGGAGGGGGGGGCAGGAGCTCCAACAAGCCGTTTAGGACAGAGAGTGAATACACATACTATACAGAGATGCTGTATGAGAAACCAATGTGAGTTTGGAAAATTGCACAATGTAAATCTATTCTAGTAGACCTCAACAATGGAATTATGATCAGTAGAAATGGCCATGTCATGGGACCTTTAAAGTTTTCATTACTTCTCATCTCTTTCGGTCAGAATAAGCACTTTAAAATAGATGTTAGACTAAGGCTCTAATACATGTTTCAGTGCTGGTGATTTGCAGCTCTACCTGTTTCAGTCTTGTCCCCTGTTTCAGTCTTGTCCCCGGCTTCATTGGTACTGCTAGCTGCTGGTTGGTCGTCTGTGCTCCCTGAGGCCATCTGTTCGCTGTCCCTCTTCCTGTCAGGCTGACGGGCTGCAGCGTCCTACACAAGAGAGACCACGATAGGATCACAAATATACAACAAAGTCTGAGATAACATTGCAGCTATGAAACAAAAGTGTCTCATAGCACAAATCACTGACAACAAATTGTTGTGTTTGAATTGAGTAACGTTGTTCAAATACACTTTTGTATCCAATCAATTGTCCAAAACCCATGGGTATTTAGTATACCATTGTAAAAAAACTGTAAATATTTTCATTTTTAGCTGAAACGTATTAATTGTTCTGCATTTATGCTCAAAAACGACCAATGTAATTACTATCACTTAATAAATAACATATACAAAATAATGGAGAATAATTCTCTAACCATAAACACATTGATTAATCATTTCAGCTCTACTATCAATATCAAATAAAATATACAAAATAACCACATGTTTGCATTTGGGTCAAATATGACTTCATTACAATGAAAGCATTAGCTGAAGTTATAAACACATGAGTTGATGCTTGCTGCATCAGTTCTTATATTAACAGATGTTTACTTGTTCTGACTAGTCTAAAGTCAGACCTAAATTAAAGTTGTCAATAATGTCATAATCATAATGGTGCTTTTGTAATTACTGCAGTAGTGGTGGAAGAGGAGGAGGAGGAGGAGGAGAAGGACGAAGAGGCTGTGGTGGGGGTGTTGTTGTTGTTGTTGTAGTAGCGAGCGTGCTGGTGGTACTGTCGGGCAGCTGGGTAACCCATCATGGGGGACTTCATGGCCATGCCCATGGGGACCGGGCCGAGCAGAGAGTTCCTGGACCCGGCAGTGAAGAACTGACGGAACTGCTGTCCAGCCATCCCAAAGCCCCGCATGCTACCTGAACGAGCATGAAAAGAGACGCATTCGTAAGAAAAGACGCACATTTAAACACCTTGGAAGCTAGTTTTCCAATGCTTCTAAACACATTGTCTGTGTAAATGTCCAACTAAAATGTGCCTGTTCTTTATGATTTCCAGTTGTCTTTTAACTTGAATCCAAACTGTACCCTGCATCTGCTGCATCAGTAGGGCCCCCTGCAGCATGGGATTGGGGGCCATGGACCCCTGGCACATGTTGACCATCCTGGGAGGAGGGGCTGACTGCTGAGCGCCAGGAAGGGATCTGCGCAACAAATACACATGAGGAAATAAACATACAGCATCATTTCATAAGTACATTTGCAGATATATGTTTTATTCAAATTATTCATCAAACCTGGAAATGTATTTTACGCATCAGATATAACATGGACAAAGCTGCACACAAGCTGCTAATGTTCATTCTCATTCTCATGATTATGATTGTTGTGTGTAAGTGTGGCGCAGCTCAGATATGGATTAGCCTTTATCAAAGATCTTTCTATATCAGCTCTGGCGCAGATTCTATTTCAGGTTTTATTATATTCTTTTATAGCAGAAATTACAAGGCAATTTACAAAAACATATGTGTATTTGTCATTACATTTAACAAAGCTGGTACAGTATAGAGTATGAAGGGACAATATGCTGGCCGCTGCTTTTTCTCGTCCTCAGAATAAAATCAAAGGGACCAGCTGACCTGAGGATTAAAGATAAGAGTGACAAAAGCCGACAGGTACATGACAAATGCCCACAGCGTATGTTATGGTTTTATCATAAGTGAAGATAATAATTGCCAGTAATCCTGCAATTAAAAGTGTTTTATATAATGTGCAGTTTATCAACACTACCTTTGGGCAGGCCAGATAACAGGCCTTTGCCAACTCTTAATACCTGATACAGAAAGACAATGGTGATTTGGTTGGAGTTAGAAGTTCTCGTTGGTCACAATAACAAAACAAACTTTTAAGAAAAGTAATATCGCATAGCTGCTTTTCTATCTACTAAATGTACTTCATAATAACAAACATAACATATCCTACCTGGATGAAATGCCCCAACAACAAATAACCAGAGGTGGGAGAAGCATTCAGATCTTGTACTCAAGTAAAAGTACAAGAGTTTAGGAATACTCTGTTACAAGTAAAAGTCCTGCATTAACTCACAGTTACTCACAAAAGCATAAGCATAAAGATATACTTAAATTACCAAAAGTACTCATTATGCAGATAGGCCCATTTCAGGATAATATACGATATGTTTTGTATGCTGCTCAATAGCTTGTGAATGTTACTCCAGGTGTAACTAAAGTCTTATTTAAGTGTTGTTTATATTTCACATCATTAATCCAAATGTGCAAAGTAACTAAAGATATGAAATAAAAGTAGTGGAGTAAAAGTACACTATTTACCTCTTGTAATAATTGTAGTCAGGTATAAGACATTTCAAAAAATTGAAATACTCAAGTAAAGTACAAGAAAATTGTACTTAAATACATGTATTTAGTTACTTTACACGACTGCAAATAATTATGTATATAGACAGGCTTTACACATATTCAATTTAAATATATACTGCCCACTGTACACTTTAATTAATCACAGAAACGTACAGTGGGGCTTGTGTTGTGGTTTAAGACTCAGCCACAGCCAGCCCCACATACCTCATCCGGAGGGCCCTGCCTAATCACCGGGCTCGAGTTAACGCTCTTACCGCTGTGCCTGGTGGTGGTGATGGGCGACATGATGCCGAGGAGGCGGCTGTGGCGGAGGGGGAGGCGGAGGCTGCTGCTGGAAAAGTTGTTGTAGCTGCCGCAGGTGTTGGTGAAATTGTTGCTGTTGTTGCTGCTGCTGCTGCTGCTGGTGGATGTGCGGATTGAACATAACGGGCTTTAATTTCCTCCGTTGATGTTACACAGTGTAAAGACCACCAGCGATAAGGTGACACTGTTTTAAAAATCCTCAAGAGGAGGTCTCTGAGAGTCTCTGAATGGAGAGAGAGAACAAAGTTGTGTCATTATCTGTCCCGTTGTCTTTGTTGTACAGACGCATTCAATAACAGTGCGCACCTCCTGAGACAGCGAGTCGCTCTCATATTTCGAGATGACAACTAGCTAGCACTAGCATGTAAGCTAACAACAATTTTCTTTTTTTGGTTTGCATGGTTTATTTATCATTTATTCACCTTGTTAGCTAACATCATAACGGGAACCGTGATTTTTTAGAAGAGAGCGTCATGTTATTCAATAACGAACACAAAATAATGTTAGAAAAAATGAACAAGCTACACCTGCTATGAAACAAACGAAGCTAGCTACATTAGCCACCGCACAGTGACTGAACACAACAAGTTAGCTTAGCTTAGCTTAGCTTAGTTTAGCTTAGCTTAGCTTCACAATAGCTAGCAAACTTACGGATAAAAACACAGCGGCTACAGGGGTACTATCTACATTTTACTATAGCAACCGTTGTAACGACTTACATCTCACAGAGGAAAGCAGCGATGTATTGTTGATAATCCAACTAAAATAATAGCAGAGAGTTAAATTATTTCTCTCAGTCCCGGTTCAACTCGCATAAAGCAGCGAACCGTCTTCAGTCAGTGTGGTGAGGTTACAGCACTGTGTCGCCCCCTGGCCCCTGGTGGCTGTCTGGAGAGCTGGAAATAATATGCTCACATCATAAAATAGCTTTAGATAATGTAGCTATTTATGATTATAATAAAAAAGTTAGTGATTCATTCCAAAATCACAGTGCCCTCTTTAATTAAATATCTCTTATACGTTTTTAAGCTTTTACATTTTACACTTGAAACACTAGCTAAATGTAAATAATTCATAAAAGTGGAACATCATTTTACACTAGCATCCACTGGAAACATTGGAAATGGGAAATAAATCATGTTGAAACAAACACTGCATTGTAAATATATACATTATATACAGCAGTAAACAATGGGCTACATTATAGTAGATGTATATTATAATATTATTGTAGGTTATAGCTTGTGTCGATGTTGTACACATAAAAACACTATATACCTGTATTTACAAATGTTTTCAATTGTATTTATTTGGTATTCATATTTTAGTACATACACCATATTTGCATGCTTTATTTTTACATTAGATAAGAAGTTGTAGCCCCCTGGCCTCTGTCCAGGGTTCTAACAGATTCAGCACCATGGACAGATCTATAAGTCTGTTTGGGCAAAAAACATTGCAACTATACGTAAAATGTCCCACCTTCAACTTGCAAAAAACAGTCAAACAAGATTTAACTTTAGAGAAAAAGATAAACAAGACATCCCTTTACTGTAAACAGCACAGTTTGACAGAAAACTACTGTGAGAGTAAACCAGTGTCACCACCAAGCGGTGTGCATGGGGAACTGCAGGGATCTCTCCAGAGTCCTCATCCTCCCCCCTGCTGCGCTCGGTGGAGAGGAGTAGTGTACATGCTCGGTGACGGAGATAGTCATATAGCTGAGGTGATCTGACACACCGAGGGGCTGCAGTCAATGAGGGGGATAACCGAAAAGTGATCCGGTGTGTGCGCAAAAAGTCCCTTGATACGCGAGGGTGGCGAGGAGGGACGAAGAGGAAAATAAGAGATTAATCCCTCCCTGCTCTGACAAGGAAGATAGACTGCCCATTGCATCGCAAAGATGGGGAACCAGGGGATGGAGGATTTGATTCCTCTGGTGAACCGCATGCAGGATGCCTTCTCCTCCATCGGGCAGAACGCGGACCTGGACCTGCCGCAGATCGCTGTGGTGGGCGGCCAGAGTGCAGGGAAGAGCTCGGTGCTGGAGAACTTCGTCGGGAGGTAAGTAGCTTTTCCAGGAAATGCATGTTGGTGCATCACACAAGCGGACGCAATCGCTTTCATTTTTTTTTTACACTTAACCCCGTCCCCATCCCCCCCTCTGAGGCAGCTTTGGATACACCTCCCAGCCTTGGTTAAAAGGTTTACATGGTGGCACCTTTCACCAGTTGTATCCCTCTTTCACAACACCAAGGCGAGGAGATTATTTTGTTAGGCCGACATAAATCCCTGATGAAGTTCATCTGATGCATTCAGAGATCCACACAATGCTGTTGAAATGACTTTGCATTTAACATCAAACCATAAGTGATTTAAGTGTGACATTTTTCTAAGTGGGTTTCTAAACTCTATAACTTGGTCCAAAATGTCACACATTTGCACATGTTTATCAATACAAACCTTATGACATCAGTCACAGGGGCAGGGGCAGCTTTTACGCTGACTTCCTACACACAATTACAGGCACCTTGATGGATGTGTTGTTTGTTTTCTGTGGCAGGGCTACCATTTTGATGTCCGAATCAGGACGTGTGTGTGTGTGTGTGTGTGTGTGTGTGTGTGTGTGTGTGTGTGTGTGTGTGTGTGTGTGTGTGTGTGTGTGTGTGTGTGTGTGTGTGTGTGTGTGTGTGTGTGTGTGTGTGTGTGTGTGTGTGTGTGTGTGTGTGTGTGTGTGTGTGTGTGTGTGTGTGTGTGTGTAGAGAGGTTTCTCACTGTCAGAGCTGCTGCTGATGCAAAACAAAATGAGGGGAACAAATCTGATCTATTATGCTGCAGTATGACCTTGCATATCAAGAGAGAGAGAGAGAGAGAGTCCACCTGAGCTTTGAGCCGTTGCAGCTCAGCCCATCTGTCTATCAGTGCTTATGCTGTAAGTGAAGCTTACTAAATGCAGGCAACAACATTGGTGTCACTACCTTACTGTTGTCAGCTCTCTATGCTTGTGTTTCACTTGATCTGAAGATTTTTTGTGGTCTCATTCCTGTGTGTGTGTGTGTGTGTGTGTGTGTGTGTGTGTGTGTGTGTGTGTGTGTGTGTGTGTGTGTGTGTGTGTGTGTGTGTGTGTGTGTGTGTGTGTGTGTGTGTGTGTGTGTGTGTGTGTGTGTGTGTGTGTGTGTGTGTGTGTGTGTGTGTGTGTGTGTGTGTGTGTGTGTGTGTGTGTGTGTGTGATTCAGCAGTATTTCCTGCAAGGTCAGACTGTAGTCACTCTTTGGCTCCGAGCCAGTTCAGCACTACTTTGAAAAAGGCCTAAGTATCACAAGAACAGAATGTAATTTAAACTATTGGAGAGAGTCCACCTGTGCAGTAACTCACAATATTCACGTTCCCTCTTTTCTTACATTGGTTTCACAGTAGGTTCTAAAGGTTCCCCTGATGATGGCCAGAGTGCTTATCCCCACTGTAACAGCTCAGTAGGTGAGGCATGGCCACTGTTTACACGTCAGGGTAATCCACACTTAATGCTACCTGCATCTCAGCTTTGTTTAAAAAGGGCCATTTTTAGAATTAAGAAAAAAACTACACCCATTTAGCATTGCACTATATCCAAGGAAACAAGAGATTCACTTTAACAGTAACCTTTCATCATGTTGGTTAACATTTTGGTGACATTCATAGTTAAACAAACGCACGTGAAAACAAAGCAATGTCAGAAATGATTGATTCTATGTCCATACTTTGTACCATAATAATTGTGAAAGGCCTACATAAAAAGCAAACTTTACATTTGTAGAATATATGTTAACTATATATTTACAGCTCTTTTTGAAAGGTTTTGCTCAAATATCAGTTAATCAATGAAAAACACAGGATTGTACTTTTAAGTAATTACTGTTAAAAGCTCCACTTTACACTCATTAAGGGGGCTCAGCTGTAGTCATGGAAACAGCTTGAGTCTAATTACACTGCTTTACCCGAGGGACCGGGGATGCATCATGACAGAAGGTAGAGAGGGAAACATATGAAATATTATTACAAGGACATTTATAAAGATGTCAAAGGATTTGTTTGTGTGTGCCAGTAAAAGCTGCAGTCTGCATCCTGTCATGCAGTGTGTGTGTGTGTGTGTGTGTGTGTGTGTGTGTGTGTGTGTGTGTGTGTGTGTGTGTGTGTGTGTGTGTGTGTGTGTGTGTGTGTGTGTGTGTGTGTGTGTGTGTGTGTGTGTGTGTGTGTGTGTGTGTGTGTGTGGTGTGTGTGTGTGTGTGTGTGTGTGTGTGTGTGTGTGAGAGAGAGTGTGTGTCTGTGTTATTGCATGCTCTCTCCTAGTCCAGCTGCAGTGACGTCGCTCAGGTCCTCCCATCCTCCTTCTCCCCCATTGTGTTTGCGTTATCTTCCCTCACCCACCACCCACTTACAACACGCTGTACTGTGTGTTTAGTTGCCACAATCTTTCTTCCCTCCATCTCTATCTTCCATAGATGCCTCTCAGACAGTCATTTCATGTGATGTTTCCACCAAACCAGCTCTCATCTTTGGCTACTATTAGGCAAATTGTTCTCCCTCTTAACAGTTAATATTGCTGCTATCGGTTAGCAAAGACAACCAATACAAAAGTATAGAAGACGTATACATATAAGAGACACATTAAGGAATATGATATGAATATGAATAAGAGCTTGTTTGGGTTTCCTTTTATCACGTCATGCAAATTATAATACATAGGTTATATGGCTTTTACGGACACACTAGCAACTAGAGAATTGATTTAAAGGAGTTAGAAACCGCTGCTCCTTAGTTCACAATGACACATTTCCTTATAATCTGGATTGCAGGTGTAAATCAGGGACAAGGACAACCTCTTAGGTA
Organism: Trematomus bernacchii; assembly: GCF_902827165.1. Classification (NCBI taxonomy): domain Eukaryota; kingdom Metazoa; phylum Chordata; class Actinopteri; order Perciformes; family Nototheniidae; genus Trematomus; species Trematomus bernacchii. The sequence continues at coordinate 5,107,820 of NW_022987547.1, read as the reverse complement.
AACAAGCTGAGGAGAAACGCAGTGCCTGAAGGTATGAGGGAGCATGTGAGGATGCTAAGTGTTTCTTCTCTGTCCTTCAGCACTTTTTGATCCTGCTTTCATTATTTGTCCTCAGAGAGAGTTTTCTGTTCTCTTTGTTTTCATCGCTCAGTTCTCTGTTTATCACCTCGGTTCAACTTCCCATTCTCTGGGTTTGTCTGCTTCATTCAGTTTAAGCGCTTTGTTGTTGTCTGAAAATGAAAGTGCCCCACTCCAAAGTAGAGGCAGCTAGGTTAAACTAAAATGACAGACATACAGACACTCTCTCTTTTTGAGCAATTTACATCAAAGTCTGCCATTACAAACAATTCAGTTCATTGCTTTATTGTGTTCCTTTCTTGTCTTACACAATAACATGTTTAGACATGTTTGGCTGGTTATCTAGGGATAACACTTTTTCTTCTATTTTTGGATGAAAAGCAGATTTTCATGTTTTGAAGTGATAGGGCAGTAGATATCTTTTTAGGCTGCATATAGTGATTATTTTCATTACCGTTTCATCTTTTTTCCCCCTATACATAGATAACCATTTTAGTCTATAAAATGTAAAACAAATGTAAAATAATGTAATCAGCAGCTGCCAGTTATAGAACAGATAATGACACAAAATAAATCAGTTGCTGTTAACAATAACGCTTGTCATTAAACCCTGTCATTTGACTTAAAGCAACAATAAATCCATATCAAAATAGTTTAGTTTAATTGAATTAGCCATTAATACATTTCAGTTCCATGTTGAACACACAGGTTCAGCATCACTGAACGGTCCTCCTCTACCTTTGTCCCATATGCCTGCGTGTAATTCCACAGTTAAGAAGACAGTTTCCTGCTTTGAGACTGAGCACAACCCGTTTCCCACCCTGGGTCGGTCACACAGTCTGTTAGCCTCCCACGAGTCTCATTATCAGAAACAAAGCGAGATGTTCCCGCTCTCCAGAGCCCGACACAGGCCGGGCCAGCTGGGGCAAACCTGTGTGCAGGTGAGGACGTTTGGTGACATGTTGACATTTGATTAAATTCAACATTATTACATGAACAGAGGCACATTGTATCTTAAAATACGAGTTGATTTAGGCTGTCTTTTGGTGATTTGTGGTTATAGAGGATAATTGCTTTTGCACATTAATGTTTTTATGCCTAATTTAAACTGTTAAATTATATCAAGCAGTGTGTACAAACAAGTTTCAGTATGAAAATGGGCGGAATTTTTTTTTTTTCATATTTGGTTATGTTATTTGATTAAGTTAATAGGCGATACAAACTAAAGTCAGGTACAAATCCATCTATAATAACTGTCTAAAAAAGCATAGTATGTTCTTATTTTGGTCCTGAATGCACTTTTCAGCACCAAGGAGAGCTCTTCCAAAAACAGCTGATACTAAATCAGCATCACAGCTGCGTTCACCCGTAAATAGAACAAATACTGAACATAGCATAGAACTTAACTTTCCTCTTAGAATAGCTTTTCATGTTTATTATTAATATGATCGTGATAGCTTAAGGATACCCCTGTTTATTGTCAGCATGTTGGATTACAGAAACAACAACAGAAACCTTTTGTTGTTGTAACTCTCATTGTAAGCACTCCATGAATCTTTTTTGCAATAATTACTTAAAGGGATGTGGGGTCAATAGCTGACAGTATCATGCCGAAGGAGGAATGAGTCACATCATTTACGACGTTGTCCTGGGATGTACTCAAACCCAGGAGGCTGCTGCCGCTGCTGCTGCTGCATGGTGCGCAGCTGATCCTAGTCAAGCTCTTTTTTGTATCAGTGAAGACTGCAGGCACCAGCGCAAAGCAGAAACATGAAACTACAACACACACACTTTTCTCTCCCTGCTGCCTGCCAGCACTATTCCAACCCCCACGCAGAGATTAAGTTAATGATATATAGCTGGTTTCATGAGTTACATAACACAGAGAGGGCCGGAAGCATCACGATGAGCAGCAGCAGCTTCCATCATAAAGATGAGGACAGTACAGTGTCTTCATTGTTGTCAAATAAAAGGAGGGGGTAGTGATATAGAAACACAGGGAAGAAGAGCACTTTAATGATTTACAGATGATGATGCTGCGATTATAGAAACTACCCAGCAGCATTTAAAAATTCCTGGTTCGTTCTTAAAAATAAACAAGTGAGTCATTAAACAAATACATGACCCTGTACTGTGTACAGTGATTAAACAGTCTCTTAACATTGTGTCCAATACTAATAGGGATGCAACCAGCAATTATTTTCATCATTGATTAATCTTAATAATTGATCAATTGTTTGATCTTTATAAGAAGAAATAGTGGAAAATGGCCATCAAATTGAGCAAAAAGCCCAGCTGTACTTGTTTTGTCTAAGCAACCCTTCAAACTAAAAGAGTTTGTTATCATCATCATCAAATCCTTGCTGCTGAGAAGCTATAATTAGGTCATTCTAAGCTTTATTTCTTTAAAAATATTTAAATACATATCAGTTTTTGCAGGATCTTTTTCAGGATATAAGAAGTAAACTGCTACACCAAAAAAACAAGTTGCAGCTCTTAAAGTATTGATAAAAACATTGATGTAAACTATATTTGTCACATGTGAGAGGGAAATCAGTCAGGGAATGACAGACTTGTCCTGATACTGCTCCACAGGATTACCACTAATCTCTGTTTGGGCCGTAGTTCACCTGCAAATCACTCTCCCATTGGCTCTGCTCTAATCTGGATGACCACCATCCAGCAACACGCCATATCATTGGCTCCTTCTTCTACTGTGTCTGACAGCAATATGTGTATGTCGTTGTGTGTGCCTGTGTGTGTTTGCATGTGTATTTCCATCATCAAAAAACAGCCTCATCTTTCTAAAACCCAAATACCGCTAAGAAGGGAAATTGCCTGTTTCTGCTGGTTCAGTAATGTCAGAGCTGCACGCAATAGAGCAGGATTAGATTATTGGAGTGTCTGGAAATTGGAAGTGATGTGACGCACATGAGGAGACCAACAATACAGCTTGTTGAGTTTGTGTTGCATCATTTTGAAAGATTAGATTTCACATCTCACTCCCATATTGGCCATTCCCTTGTTTTCTAAAGCAAGTCACAGCATAAAAAAAACACAAGAACATCCAACCAATCTGGAAATGGTGTGATATATTATATATTTAAGCCTCATTGTACTGATGCAAAGTGAAGTACTGAGAGAAAAGGTCATGTGATGTTCACACATTATGTGGGTATTGTTTGTACATCACTGAATGTGTACAGTTTGAAACAAATAAGTTATGAGTCACTACTCCAAGCCAGTGTGTGTGTGTGTGTGTGTGTGTGTGTGTGTGTGTGTGTGTGGTGTGTGTGTGTGTGTGTGTGGTGTGTGTGTGTGTGTGTGTGGTGTGTGTGTGTGTGTGTGTGTGTGTGGTGTGTGTGTGTGTGTGTGTGTGTGTGTGTGTGTGTGTGTGTGTGTGGTGTGTGTGTGTGGTGTGTGTGTGTGTGTGTGTGTGTGTGTGTGTGTGTGTGTGTGTCAGACTATGAGTGAGTCAGACTATGAGTGAATTAATGATTTAGTGGCTGAAAGTTTATTGAAAAACATATCTCTGTTTGACACTGATCTGTGAGTAACACAAGACGCTAAAGGAAATCAATGAAATTAATCTGATTGGGGCTCGGCTACGACTCTCCAAAAGTGATGCTCAGCGTTTCTGTGACCTCCCCCGACCCACAGTATTGATTATTCAAAATCCTTTAAGAAACTGTTAATGGGTCAAATAACCAGGCAGTGTGCATTTTTGTTTTATCTGATTAATTCAAATTTGACAAATCAATATAGTGCACCACATTCATTTAAAGAAAATACCCCCATATATATTAAATGATAACCTAAACTATAATACATTGGCTAAATATCTGTTTATGTTGTCATGGCATGAATAATTAACAATATTATAGATGGACAAAGTGGGTAAATGTTGTTTCTGTACTGTGTGCACTTATAGGCAAGTGCTTGTTGAAGGTATCTTGTTTTGACCTTAACTTCTCTATGTTCTCTATTGTTCTTCCCTGCATCATGTCTGCACAGCATAACCCCATTGAAGCTGTTAACACCTACAGATACTTAGGCATCACTATAGATGAAAATCTCTGCTTCAAACCACATATTGACAATCTCTTAAGGAAATTGAAATTAAAACTGGGATTCTTTTTTAGAAATAAGACCTGCTTCTCCACAAGTGTGAGGAAACGGCTTGTAGCTGCCACATTTTTGCCGCTCTTGGACTACGGGGATGTTGTGTACATGAACGCCTCAGCTCACTCCCTTCATCTGCTGGACGCTGTCTACCATGGGGCTCTGAGGTTCATAACCAACTGTAAACCCCTCACACACCATTGCACGCTGTACTCTTTAGTCAACTGGACATCATTATCAATGCGCAGATCACTGCACTGGTACAAACTCATCTATACCGCTATGCTTGGACTGCTGCCCCTCTACATATCCACTTACATATCACACAAACAGTACAGCTACAGACTACGATCTCAAAATGACATCACTCTGTCCGTCCCCTCAGTACGCACGGCGCTTGGGAAAAAAGCCATATCATACTCTGCCCCCTCGACCTGGAACACACTTCAGCAGGAACTTAAGCTGACCAGTTTGATACCCATCACAGATTTTAAACTAATTTAAAAAAAGCTGGAGAAATCATCTGTGGGTGTTTGCACCTGCTATATCTGAATACTGTATATGGATTTCCATGACTACTTTTTTTACGATGTTGTATTTTAGTGTTGCCTCTGTGTTTAGTGTCCTGTCTGTCTGTAACTTTGTGTGGTAGTGTTACCACTGACAGGTCTCTCTTGAAAATGAGACCTTGTGTCTCAATGAGATGTTACACCTGTATAAATAAAGGCTAAATAAAAAAAATAAAAAAATGTCGTCTATCCTCTCTCTTCCTGTAGCAACAAATAATTAATATCAGTTTAGTTTGCTTGACGGACCAGTTTACTCCTTTTTTATTTGTTCTTTTATTCTTCTCCTGTGTATCTGTGGGTAGGGCAGGTGGGTTGTCTCTGAGCTTTTGGAAGTCATGTAAGTGTGAGTGTTTTCATCTTCACTTCACTGTGGGGGGGGGAGGAAAACAGAGAGACTGTCCCGCTCTCAGCAGGATGAGGTAAAAGATGAGTAAACAGAGAGAGACAATCTTTCCCATACTGTAGCAGTTTGTATAGGTGTGTGTTTGTGTGAGAAACTGATTCTGTCGGTGGCTTCTCCTCTCTTTTTGGAGCATCTTTGTGATGGCAGTCTGAGGGGAGGATGAGGAGGAGTAAAGTGAGAAGAAGACCTGCAGTTAGAGCCATCTGTCTTCTCTAAAGGGTTTCCAAATACACACAATCTTACTTACACTGGCAGGCAGGTAGAGCAGCAGATGGACAGACACACATTAGAGTTTCCTTTGTTGTAACAAGCCTCTTTAATTATAACAACAGTCACTGAAATCATAATGAAGCTCACTGCTGCTGTGTTGTTCAGTGTAGCAGCTGTAGAGGATTGGCAAACATTAGCTATGATGTCTTTTCATAATTTCACTTTCCAACAAAGCGCAGGTGGGAAAGGATTAGGAAAGACTGATCTGCAGAACTTGTGATTAAAACACTCACAGAAATGTTAACTTTGATGGCTTTAAGCAATCTTTTGTCACTTTGAGTTGTTTGAATTCGAATGATTTTATAGTCTATTTTTGATTTGATCACTGCCAATAGACTCACATGTTTATACAGTATGTTGATCCCTCTCAAAGTATGAATAAATAAACACCAGAAATGTACAGTTAGGGTAGTCGGACAGCAGAGTTGAATGGAACGTTTCCGGTATAACCGTAAAATGTATGTATAATTAGTGTTACTAGTTGGTATACGGTGGTTATACTAAGCTAACTCACTTATGGTTCCAGCTTCATACAATTTGATCTTCTCCTGTCACTCTTAGGCAAGGCAAGGCAAGGCAAGTTTATTTATATAGCACCTTTCAACACAAGGCAATTCAAAGTGCTTTACAAAAATGGAAGACATTATGAAAATGGCATTTAAAATCAGTCATTAAAAAGAAAAGATAATAAAATAAACATTAAAAGAAAAAATACATGGATAAAAGTTCAAAGTTACAGTGCAGTTTAAGATGTGAATAGTTCAATTAAAAGCAGCGGCAAAAAGAAAAGTCTTCAGCCTGGATTTAAAAGTAGTAAGAGTTGCAGCGGACCTGCAGGTTTCTGGGAGTTTGTTCCAGATATTTGGAGCATAATAACTGAACGCTGCTTTACCATGTTTAGTTCTGACTCTGGGGACAGAAAGCTGACCAGTCCCTGAAGACCTGAGAGTTCTGGATGGTTCATAATTTAGCAGTAGGTCAGACATGTATTTTGGGCCTAAACCATTCAAAGCTTTATAAACCAGCAACAATATTTTGAAATCTATTCTTTGACACACAGGAAGCCAGTGTAAGGACTTCAGAACAGGAGTGATGTGATCCACTTTCTTAGTGTTAGTGAGGACTCGAGCAGCGGCGTTCTGAATTAGCTGCAGCTTTCTAATAGATTTTTTAGTGAGACCTGTAAAGACACCATTGCAGTAGTCGAGTCTACTGAAGATAAAAGCATGGACAAGTTTTTCCAAATCCTGCTGTGTCATTAGTCTTTTAATCCTAGATATGTTCTTTAGGTGATAGTAGGCTGATTTAGTAACTGTTTTAATGTGACTGTTGAAACTCAGGTCAGAGTCCATGACTACACCTAGACTTCTGGCCTTTATCTTGTTGTTTTGAACATTGCAGACTGAAGCTCAGCGCTAACTTTTATACGTTCTGCCTTGGCTCCAAAAACCATTACCTCAGTTTTATCTTTGTTTAATTGGAGAAAGTTCTGACACATCCAGTCATTGATTTGTTCAATGCACTTACTCAGTGTTTGAATTGGAGCATAATCTCCTGGTGAAATTGTTACGTAAATTTGTGTGTCATCCGCATAGCTATGGTAACTTATTTTGTTGTTTTTCATTATCTGAGCAAGTGGTAGCATGTAGATGTTAAAGAGAAGAGGCCCCAAGATGGAGCCTTGAGGTACCCCACATGTCATATTTGTCAACTCTGATGTGTATTTACCTATAGAAACAAAGTTTTTTCTGTCCTTTAAGTAGGACTCAAACCAATTTAGAACTGTTGCCGAAAGTCCCACCCAGTTTTCTAGTCGGTCTAGTAATATGTTGTGGTCAACAGTGTCAAACGCAGCACTGAGATCTAATAATACTAACACTGAAGTTCTGCCACTGTCTGTGTTTAAGTGGATGTCATTGAAGACCTTTACAAGAGCAGTCTCAGTGCTGTGGTTTGGACGAAATCCTGACTGGAACACATCCAAACAGTTATTTAAATGCAAGAAGTTGAAATGAAGTTGAAATTGAACTGTTGAAATACAACTTTTTCAATGATTTTACCTAGAAATGGCAGGTTTGATATTGGCCTGTAATTGTTCATTACTGAAGCATCTAGATTATTCTTTTTTAAGAGCGGTTTAATGACTGCAGTTTTCAGGGCCTCTGGAAAAATACCTGAGTGAAGAGATGTGTTTACTATATGAAGTAGATCTGAGGCCATGCAAGGAAAAACATCTTTGAAAAATCCTGTTGGAATAATATCAAGGCAGCAGGAGGAGGATTTCAGAAGTTGAATAATGTCCTCTAAGTTTTTACCATTAATCTGATGGAATTGTGTCATGGTGTTTGAATTGATATTAGGTGGACATAGGGACAACACATTTGCTGTACCTGATGCAGAGGCACTGACTGCTTGTCTAATTTTCTGAATTTTGTCAGTGAAGAAGGAGGCAAAATCATTGTGGATAGAAATTCAGAGGCTACTGACACTGGGGGGTTAGTTAGTCTGTCGACGGTAGCAAACAAGGCACGTGCGTTGTTTTTGTTTTTGGTAATGATGTCAGAGAAGAAAGACTGTCGTGCGTTTTTCAATTCCAAATTATAAAGGCCAAGTCTCTCTTTATAGATTTCAAAGTGAACCTGGAGATTTGTTTTTCGCCACCTACGTTCAGCTTTTCGACACTCTCTTTTTTCTGTTCTCACGGTCATGGCCTTTCTCCATGGAGATATTTTCTTGCCAATCACTTCCTTTACCTTAGTTGGAGCAATGGTATCTATAACATTTTTAATTTTTGAATTAAAAATGATCTACTAGCTCATTTACTGAGATGTTAGCAGGGGAGAGTGTGGATGAAAAATTATGAGTAAACATTTCCCTAGTATTTTCAGATAAATATCGCTTTGTGGTTACCTCTTTCTGAACATTTTTGTGAACAGAAATAGAGCTCTCAAAAAAAACACAGGAATGATCAGAGAGTGCAACATCAGTCACCACAACCTTTGAGATATTCAGACCCTTTGAGATAATTAAGTCCAGAGTGTGCCCCTTATTGTGCGTGGGCTCCGTCACATGCTGAGTCAGTCCATAGTTATCAAGAACACAAAACAGTTCTTTAGCCCCTCTGTCCTGGGGGTTGTCAGCATGGATGTTAAAATCACCAACAATGACTAGACGGTCAAAGTCAATACACACTATAGACAGCAGTTCAGTAAAATCATCAAAAAAGCTTGCACAGTATTTGGGTGGTCTATAGATATTTAGGAACAGAGCTCGAGAGGAGCATTTCAGCTGAAGGGCCACATATTCAAAAGAAGCAAAGTCCCCATAAGATGTCTTCCTGCATTGAATGGAATCATTGAACAAAATAGCAACTCCACCCCCTTTCTTATGCATTCTTTCCTGACTCATAAAACTAAAGTTGGGAGGGGTTGATTCGATAGCATTTACCAAAATATTCCTTTAAAGCTAGAGTACAATGTTGGTCTTATTACTAACACTTATTTACAATATACAATCAGAGAGAATGATCTAATAACATCAAATAATAGTAGTGCCTTTCTCTGGTTTAGGTCACATTTAGAGCAAAAGCAGTTCAGCTCATGACTCATGTATCCCAACTGCCTCAGGCTTTGCTTCAGGTCCAAACAGAGGCCTCATCTATTTCGTGGACATGGCACTCAGATAACAAAGTATGTTTTATTTCAAAGAAACTTTAAAATACTCTCATGCTGACAATATAAGATGGAAAACTATAGTATGTCAGTATGTCTCTTACAGCCCCTTGTTATAGCCCCCTTTTCTTTTTTTTATCGTTCTGGTATAGATGTACAATAAAATAGCAGAACACCAAAAAGGACATTAAGTCTGTTGGGACCAGAGCTGTTGTGTGAGTGTTTGTTGTTATTTAGCATTGCACTGCACACACAAACACGCATTTACACTTACTTCTGGTCTGCACTTTGCTCACATTTCCTCACGACGCTGATTCATTATCACTGACTCATGTTCCGCTGAGTTTCTGACATGTTGTGAGTCATATTGTTGTCTCTTGTATTGTTGTTTGTTTAACTGACTATCTTCCCCTCTGTCTGCGTTACAGGGATTTCCTCCCCCGTGGTTCTGGCATTGTGACTCGTCGTCCTTTGGTTCTGCAGCTCATGACCTCCCCCACAGGTAAAAACATCTAACCCATAATACATCTGAGGGATCTTTGTTCTGTTAGTGATGTGTTCATCTTGTATACATGGATTTAGGATTGTATTTTCCTGGGTGGAACCATAGACAGTGTTTTCCTACCTCTGTTAGAGAATAAAAGGGTCTTCTAAATAAAAAAGTAGAAATACATTTTATTTTACGGTAAGCTTCTATCAGGGTTCTTGTCTTTATCGCCTGACTAGAAGAGAGATACTAGGATTCAAAATATAGGGTGGATTTAAAACATGCTGTCGATGAATTGATAATGAGAGTTATTTTGAAGCCTTTATTTTGGAAATGTTTTATTTGGGAACCTTTTTTTATTTTGTCAGTATCTTCTGTTCTCTTCAATTATGTGGGAGTTTGGTTAAAGACAGCATATTGGGGTCATATAGCAAATTAGACCTTAAAGTAATTCGGCACTGGTTTTGACATTAAACATCATCAGCACAACTCTTTCCCCTTCTCCACTCACAAACACTTGTGGATGGCAAACTAATTCCCTTCTTCCTGAATGAAAAAACCTTTTAGAAACTTTTAGCTTTTAGTTCAGACTGTTGCACACCTTCACTCTTGCCTGAGGATTTAAAAAAGCCTTCCTCCTCCACACTTCTCAAGGGATAAACTTCCTTTGGCATCTTTTCCTCTTCATTTATTTCTACAAACTTAACCCTCCTGTTGTCTTCGGGTCAAATCTGACCGATTTACTACTTTCATCAATCATAACTTTTTTGTTTTACATTCGATTGCATTAAGGCTTTATGATATCCTTCACAGTAGACATTTGAACATATCAAATTGCTGATCACCACTTTCATTGCATTTTGGATGATTTAGTCTACTTTGTAACATCCATGGTGTTCCCGGTCAAAAATGACCGCCATAAAGAAAAGGAATTAGTAACCATCCGGATCAGATAAAACACACACACAAACATCCACCGACACACACACACACACACACACACACATACTCTAGATGTGTTCCCCCCCTTATGTGCCCAATGCCCATGTCAATCACACCTGGCACTCACAAACACACACACACACACACACACACACACACACACACACACACACACACACACACACACACACACACACACACACACACACACACACACACACAGAACAATTTGACACATTTCCCGCTCTTATGTGCCCATCCCCCCACATGGATCACACGTGACCTGGCACACGCAATACATGTTCAGTGTCTATTCTTTGTATATTTACTGCAGTTTTTCATGCATACCAGTAGTCTGATACAATATTTACAGTTTGAAAGGGTGTTAAATGAAATTTGGTGATGATTAATGTTTTTTGTGTTATTGTAATAGCAGTTAAAAAAGGACCGGTCAAATTTGACCGCGAAGTAAGGAGGGGGGGGAAACGAAGACAATAGGAGGGTTAAGAGAAATGCATCGTCCTCCTGTTACCATGGTTACACTTCATTAGATTGTTGCAAGGTCTGCTAATAAGCGTATCCTTTCAGCCTGTTCAGAAAGAGTAAATCAGAAAATATACAAATTGTATTTAAATACACGCTTTTGGCTGCTGTATGATCGTCTGCCAGTATATTTTAAACTGTGTCAAGGCTCACAGAGGCAACATATTCTAAAGCTCAGTCCCATTTGCTGCAATTTGCATCAAAATGAGTTTTTCTCACTTAATCTCACTGAAATCACAAACACTCCTTTCCTTTTTTACAATTGCACTTTTAATGATTACTCCTATTTTACCTTATCTTCCAGAATATGCTGAGTTCCTCCACTGTAAGGGCAAAAAGTTCACAGACTTTGACGAGGTGCGGCAGGAGATCGAGGCAGAGACTGACCGCATCACAGGGGCCAACAAGGGCATCTCCCCAGTGCCCATCAACCTGCGGGTCTACTCCCCTCATGGTGAGAGATGCAAAACTCTTATTTTTTTTTTTTGAAATTATTTTCTTATTCAGCTTTTCACATGTACACAGTCATAGATAATACAATATTCTCTGTAAGCCTTCTGTAGTTAACAGTGAAATCACAAATCAAACATACATATTTGTGGATAATACAGAGGCAGGCCTCACTGACCTTCAAACATGCTATAACATACAGTATGAACATAAACACGAACAAGGTTATGGGGGTGTACCTGCAACTTATTCAAACAAGGGGAGCATAGAAATAAATACTAAAAGCAAAAATCCCTTCTTGACAAATGATGGTCGTATTGGTGTAACATATATTATCCATTTTTCCCATCTTGACAAAAAGATTCCCTGTTGCAATCTCAAAGCAAGGGTTATCCTTTCCATCTTGAAAATATCATAAACATGTCAATGCCAAAACATGTCAATCCACTCATCCAAAGTAGGTTCTCCTGGTTTTAACCACATTCTGGTGATGGCCTTCTTGCAAGCAGCACTCAGGATCCGAAATAGATATTTATCTTTAGAGGAAACAATTGCTGGTGGTAAAGCACCCAAATATAACGATTCAAATTTAAATGGAATGCCTATCTGAAAAACCTTTTGTAAAACTCCATGAACCTGCTACCAGAAAGGATTCAATGATGTGCAAGACCACAAAACTCAATTTCTTCACAGATTTGGGCTGACTTGTCTTGCATGTGTGATCATCAATCATTTATGTACCACCAAGCTTTGAAGAAGCTCTTGTAGTTCTCTTATCTTCGTCCTGTTCTCTTCTCCCCTCACAGTGCTGAACCTGACCCTGGTGGACCTGCCGGGGATGACCAAAGTGCCGGTGGGCGACCAGCCTGCAGACATCGAGGCGCAGATCAGAGAGATGCTGATGCAGTTTGTCACCAAGAACAACTGCCTGATGCTGGCCGTCTCCCCGGCAAACTCTGATCTGGCCAATTCTGACGCTTTAAAGATTGCCAAAGAGGTCGACCCTCAGGGTGAGTGTATGCACACACACACACACACACACACACAGGCACACACATGATTACACTATGTGCAAACTGCCAAAGGCTAAAGTAGAGTAGGGTCACACAACTCGGTCTTCATCTGAACTTTAAGTGTTTTTTTTCAGTTTTTCTGTGTTTTACAAATAAAGTTTATTTCAAATAAATGCTTTTTATTAGTATAAGAGTAAACAAAAAGTGTCCAACTTGTCCACTGTAGTGATAAAATGCTGTCTTAATTTGTAATCATGACATGTCATTTATTGAAAAAAATACTTTTCATTTTCATAGAAAAGCTGAATTTTCATAAGAATATTCATTCAAAACAAAGCTTCAGAAACACTTCTTACATAACATCTATTGTGCAGGACTTGCGCTTGTACTTAGTATCGTAAGTATTTCTATCTTGTGATATTTTTTCATTTTCTTCGGTATGCATTTACAGCATACCAATTATTTTCTGTTTATTCTTTTAGATCCAATTTCAGATTTGGTTTGCTATAATTGAGCTGTGTGTGTGTGTGTGTGTGTGTGTGTGTGTGTGTGTGTGTGTGTGTGTGTGTGTGTGTGTGTGTGTGTGTGTGTGTGTGTGTGTGTGTGTGTGTGTGTGTGTGTGTGTGTGTGTGTGTGTGTAGGTATGAGGACCATTGGTGTGATCACAAAGCTGGACCTGATGGACGAGGGGACAGACGCAAAGGAAATCCTGGAAAATAAGCATCTCCCACTCAGGAGGGGTGAGCGCACACACACTTCACACGCATAACTTTTTTTTGAAAGACCGACCAATCAATTCATTCCATTGATTTTTTTTGGCATCTTGTGTTACCCACAGATCTGTTTCAGACAGAAATATTCATTAAATAAACGTTCAGCCACTGAATCATTCATTTATACACACACACACACACACACACACACACACACACACACACACACACACACACACACACACACACACACACACACACACACACACACACACACACACACACACACACACACACACACACTTTGTTCTTCTCTTTTTAGGGCCCTCACAAAAAACCACTCTGTTTCCCTCTTGTGGTAGTAAGGAAGTCCTACTAAAAAATGCTCAAAACCCTAAAAAAAAAATACAGAAAAAGTGCAGATGGATGTAAGGAGGAGGTTATGATGAAAACATTACTGAGTGAGAAATCAAAAGACAGAGAGAGAAATGTGGAAGAGGGAAAAAGTAGCAGTTAAGAGAAAAACAGTGTATGTAGGAGCTGGCGTGTGTTTTGCGGGCTGCCCTTTATTGCTATGTGCTGATGCGGTACTTTTCTTTTCCATTTGCACTTGGTTAGGACCCAGGCATGTGCTTTTGAATATTTTCCATGTCTTTTGTTTTTTTTATATGCCCCCCCCTCCCTCTTTCTTTTGCTCCCCGTCTCTCTCTGTCTAATCTGGATGTTCACATTTTACAAGGCTGCTGGCTCACAGTTGCATTTGTTATAGAGCATGAAACAGCCTTTAAGCGAGTGATGCATGAGAAAACTTAACTGGAGGTGAAATAGGATCCGCGTGAACTCTCCTCTCACTTTTTATTCTTTCTGTCTTTAAAACTTTGACACACACATAGAGACATTTATCCATCTTCCCTTCCTTCCTATCCTCTAATCATACCGCCACTTTATTCTTTTCTTGAATCCAATGTCCTCAGAAATGTTTTTAAAAGATTATTAAACACAGTTTTAAGCGGTTTGGTTCTGGATGAGCTGTTCATTTTTTGTTTAACTGATCCGACACAGTTTAATCTCGCATTAGAGCAAACTGGGATTGCGCCGGGCTCTTTATTTTCTATATATGAAATATCTTCCATTTAAATTTCCAGTCAGGCCACAGCTATTGAATCTGTTCCAGTCTGCTCTCAACATTTCCAGGAAGTGATAAAAAGAGTTGGATCTGTTTTTCTGCAAATCTCTCAGCGTTGCAGACTGCATTGTAAAATGTCTCTTGTGTGTCCAGGTTACATTGGGGTGGTGAACAGGAGCCAAAAAGACATAGACGGTAAGAAGGACATCAATGCTGCTATGGCCGCTGAGAGGAAGTTCTTTCTCTCCCACCCCGGATACAGACACCTGGCCGACCGTATGGGCACGCCCTTCCTGCAGAAGACCCTCAATCAGGTGTCTAAAAGTAGTGAGAGTGTCAGCAACAGATTATTCAACGTTCATTGCATCTATACTGAATCATGACAGATCGTACATCAAATTATGAGTCTGTTTTTTTTCAAGCAATGTCATTTTAAAGGTCACCTATTATGCAACATTAACTTTTTCCTATCTTTTATACATAAATATGTGTCTCCTCTGTGGAAAGAGATTCTGGAAGTTTCAGGAAATAAAACATGTCCTGATCCATGTATATAAAAACCTGTCTGAAAATAAGATGATCAGATTTTGGCCACTTTATGATGTCATAATGATTTTTGGGCCAAAAACCAACCAAGGTAACCCCCGCCCACCTTATCACCTGAATCTCCTCCTGGAGCACCATTAGGCGCTTTCACACCGGAGTACTTTTCCCAGGAATAGTTCCGATAGTTCCTGGGATTTTGCGTTCACACCAAAAAGATCTGGAACTAGAACTTTCAGGGACTTTCCTGGGGAGAAAAAGGTTCCAATTTCTGATGGGCGAATTGCAAACCACGCCCCGTAAAACTCAGAAAAGTTTTGTGAAGCCGCCATTGTATTTGCTGGCATTAGCATTAGCCCAGCGTACCAAAGGAGAGAGACTAACTTATGGCAACACAAAAAAAAACATGGGAGCGGTGGAGATGAGGAGGTGTCGGCGTTCTGGCGATTTACTCGGAAGGCTTCAGTAGAAGCCAGTCCCCAACTCCGGGGACCTCCGGCCGGGGACTTCGGGTGGCAGTATACGCCGTGAAGTTGTTTGCGGCCTGCCAGTAAACCCAAAGCAGCAGAAGAAGAAGAAGAAGTGACGTCAGCGCCTTCATTTGCCTAATCCTCCCCCAGGGACTTATTCCGGTGTGAACGCGATCTGCTCTTTAGTTCCGATGAACTAAGTACTGGGAACTAAGTACGGCAAAGTACTTGGTGTGAAAGCGCCTATTGTGTTATTTTTAACCAAATATCTCTCAGAGGGGCGTCGGGAGTGGCTCCTTATTTTCATCTAAAGTAAAAGACAGAGACTCAGCACTTTTGAAACAGGGCTGAAACAGAGGGGTTTATGGGATGCTGCAATGCACGATCTGTTTGCTATTCCGAGCCAAACACTTCAGAGACATGTTTTGTATATATCTGAGACCTATAATATATTGATGAAAAACAGTATAATAGGGGACCTTTATTGTAACTAAGATACTAGTAGTCGAGTAAACTGTACAATATTGCCTTCAGAAATGTGGTGCCGTAGATGTAGATAGTGACATGAAAAGGAAATATCTAAAATTGAAGTGCCTTAAAATTGTGCAGCACAGTACTGAATGTACTCAGTTACTTTCCACCACTGGTTCTGACTCTGACCTTTGACCTGCACAGCAACTGACCAACCACATCCGGGACACCCTGCCGGCCCTGAGGGCCAAACTGCAGAGTCAGCTGCTGTCCATAGAGAAGGAGGTGGAGGAGTACAAGAACTTCAGACCTGACGACCCGTCCCGCAAGACCAAGGCTCTGCTGCAGTGAGTACACACAGAGGAAGACATCAGATACAAACTGAATAAAAGACTGAACAATATTTCTGTCCTCTCCTCAGGATGGTGCAGCAGTTCTCTGTTGACTTTGATAAATGTATCGAGGGCTCCGGGGACCAGATCGACACCGCGGAGCTGTCAGGAGGCGCCAGGATCAATCGCATCTTCCACGAACGCTTCCCCTTCGAACTGGTTAAGGTCTGTGTCTTTCAGATTTAGTTTTTTGGGTGGAGGATTTCAGAATCAGAATCAGAATTAAGTTCATTGCCAGCTACGTTTACACATACAAGGAATTTGCTTTGGTTTCTGGTGGTGCATGAAAAAAAGGCTGCTTTGAAACGAAGTGACTAAGTGCCTTACATGGTTAAAAAAGGAATAAAAAAAAGAAACCAAGATTCAAGAATCATTAAAATAATTGATACATGTTATAATGGAAATAGAATTCAAAAGACAATTACATAAAAAGACATGTTGGAAATGAATGAAATCTTGCATTTATAACTAGCTTCTTTATTTTTCATTAAATATCTGCTTTTGTGATAGTGATTTAAAATATGTTACAAAATTAAAACGTACTGATAACATCTGTCGTATTGGTGTAAAATATTTGGGCTCAGGAAATTCTGGTGACTTTACATTTTTTATTAATACTACAGTCCAAAAAGGATCCACAGTGACTTAAAAAGTACAGAGTACAAACTGTACAACTGCCAGTGTGTGCAGCTTTAAAACCTGAAGGAAATACCAGAAATGAGCCAGAAAAAAGGAAATTCTTTATATCTTTAAGAGTTTATAAGAAAAATGAGGATATCAAAATGTCCTATACGTGAAACACATGTTCTCTCTGGTTCCCTCAGGGCTCTCTCATTCTGGGTTTCCGACCCCGACATTCACTCTCAGTTTAACAGCTACTTTTCCCATTGTCCTCTCTTCACTCTCACTTCACCTCCAACATCACCTTCTACCTTCTGTTTCTCCCACTCTGTCTTCATATCCATCCACATTGTATCCCTCCCCCACATCCTGCTCACCTTTCACATCATCCGTCCTCTAAGCATTTTACCTCACCCCTTCTCGGTTCAAACATTTCTCTCTCAGTTAGCCTGTCCCTCCCTTTCTCTCCCTCATTTCATTCATCCCTTCCCTCACCCTCCCTCTGAGGATATAACTCTTACCCTCTGTGACGGAGGCTTTAGAGAAATGGCCTGTCTGTTTCCCACAGTGAGAACAGAGCAGGTTGCTTCCTAACCAGAAGCTTGACTCATAAAATAGTTAGGATTTATATCTTCATAATAAATGCTCTTAAGGAAATACCTTATCGAAGAAAACAGGGAATGAATGAGTTACTGAAGTAATTCAAGTCAGGTGCTTTAAAAATGAGATATAAAGCAGATTTCTATATAGAAGGCCAGCTGTTATATCTTAGTATGAGCAACATTTGTGGAGGAGTAAGCATGATAAAGGTTTGCAACTGATTGAAAAAGATCTAATTGCAATTATTTTGACTGATTGATATGTCATTTGAGATGTGTTAGTTATAATGGTGGTTATTTTAGTGAGGAATTTTGCTGAACAATTTCAATTTTTTTCCCAGCCCCAGTTCCTTACATTTTCAGCGTGTTAATTGTTATCAGCTGACATGGTGTTTGGAAAAAAAGAATTGAGAAGTAACGGACATATTATAAACAAACCTCCCTGTTGTCTCTATTTGTTTTACAGATGGAGTTTGATGAGAAAGAGCTTCGCAAGGAGATCAGCTACGCCATCAAGAACATTCATGGAATCAGGCACGTCCCCCCTCCGCCTCACCCCTCCCTTTCTTTCTCTGTCTCTCTATCTCAGTCACTTCTGCTGGCCAAGCTGCTTTTAACTGACTTTTCCTATCTAACCACAAATACCTCTATTTTCTTGCGCTTTGTTGAATACTAACGGCATCAATACACTTGGTGTGCGCATAAACAGAAAACTATTTTTTTTTATTTGAGTGAGTCTATAAACTGTATTGTCTAAATGCCATAAAAAATATAAAACGTCATCTTAATTTGGTGCCAAAAAAGTATCTAGTTTCTGAATCGGATAGTAACAGGATATAGTGAGAAGGAGAAGATGTCGGATTTGCGGGTAAATGTGTAAAATGTTCAAATAAATAATATTATATTTTAGAGTATTTTTAAGTACAGATTTCTTGAATTGAATTGATATTGCAATATATTTTTTAGAAAATGTTGAATTGTAGTTTTTGCCTCTCTTTTTGACTAGTTTGTGTCTGATTATATTTGGGGAAAGCTCAGAAATGGAGGATGGATTCTTTACAATTAACAATCTGAAATTAACACTTTTTACCCAACCCTCCTCCCTCCTTTTTTCTTCTTCTTCTCCACCATCCTCCTCTGTTTTTTTGGCCCTGTGGCTGGTTCTCTATCTGTCGGGCAGAACTGGCCTCTTCACCCCGGACATGGCCTTTGAGACCATTGTGAAAAGGCAGATTGGGAAGATTAAAGAGCCTTGCACCAAATGTGTGGACATGGTCATTTCTGAGCTAGTCAATACGGTTAGGCAGTGTACCAAGAAGGTAAACAATCAAAGTAAACAGTGGATAGCACTCTTTGTCTTCAACCCCCATCTGCAAAGTCCCTCTGCTGTTCACTCCCTGTAACCTGTGTGCCTACTGTACGCTTCGGACGCGTTTGTCTGAACAACGCTGGCTGTTGTAGAAATCTGTGATGAGGAAAACCAGTGTGGAGGCTGAGCGGTTATCAAAATATGGCTGCCTAGAAAATATGAAATATCAGAGCAAACTTGAGTTGACTTTGATTCAAAGGCTTCGCTTTTACTTTAAAAAAATCCAGTTTGAACAGATGATATTACCATTAATGCTTGAATCGTATTCATGCACATTTATTTTTTAGTGACCTCAGTTTGGTTGTTTTGGCATAGTCATTTGGAGGATTTTGCACTGCTTCCCAATTCCACACTAACGGCCCGTCCACACAGCGGCGTGCGTTGAAAGCTTCACCATTCACTTTGAATGGGGTGACGTCACTTTTCGCCGAACTGCATTGTGGGAAGCGAAGCGGAGCTTTGCTGGCGTGGCTCGCTGCAAAAGTTGAGCAATGGTCAACTTTTGAAGCCTCGGCAGAAGTGTCAGCCAATCAAATCATATGCCAGTACAAGATCTAGCCAATCAAACCGCTGCTTGTGTGTCAGGGGCGGGAGATTCATGTGATTGGTTGTTGGTCGAGTTTCAGCCCCCCCCACCGGCAAGCTTCAACGCACGCCGCTGTGTGGACGGGCCGTAAGGACTACTATATACGCTCTCATAGTGCACTGTTTCTGCTGACTGTATACATTAAGTCAGTGTTCTTTTTCTAATAGAAAATGATGCAACATTACCTTTTTAATGCCACTTCCATTTCAATGTAACCCTTAGAAGGAACTACATGTATTTCCTATGGAGTTCTTCTGCACACAAGATATTAACTTGTTGTCGCAAGATATTACTTTATAGTTATTTTCATCTTATTTGCACATATAAGTATGTTGTGTGCAAAACTAAGAGCTGGAATTTATTCTGGAATTTGGACACTTTTCTTTAAACCTCCTGCTAAAGATTATATGCACTAAGTAATAATTTCAAATAGATTTTGTAGATTTACCAAAGTAGTTTTCAAAGTACTGGACTAAAATACTCTTAAATAAATACAATGGTATTCACATTTTATCATGATTTAAAGAACCTGGCAGCCATATTGGATGACCTCAGCGCCCAGACTTCCTTGTGAGTGAGGCTGCAGCCGTGCACCTGCAGCAGACGGGAGCCATGACTTTAGTTTTGAACTCCTCCACAGGCCTCTGGGGCCGCACTCTCAGAAACAGACCCTTGTGAGTGTGGCCAGGAGAAAAAGCATGAGTCTTTGTCCAAATTGATCCACTGTGACCAAACCATTTTTACAGCGGTTGGACTGCAACAACCTGGAGGCCCTGGGAAAACAAATGTTAGGCTCCCACTGGAAGTCAGAGGTTTAAAGGAGGGGTGGATGGAGCAGAGGGTCACACCAGGAAGGATCAGGGTGTTATGGCTGACCGTCGGGGGTGCACAGCTGCTGTCTCGCGGTGCTTTGAGTTTCTGGCTGGTGGAGTAGTGCAGACTGGAAGCTCTCTCTATGTCTTCTTCTTTCTCTCACCTTTTCTTTCTGTGATCTCTGTAGATAGAGAGAGACTCCAGCGCTGTCCTGTACTAGAATGACTTCAGGGGAATCCAAATGTCTCACTTGCATTTTCCTTCTTCTGTGCTGTTTACCCCCCCCCCCCCCCAACCCTCACACCTCTCCTTGTCTTTTTATCTTGTTTCTTCTTTTCCATTCACAATTCCCATCCTCCTCGTTTGTGTAATATCCTTTTCCCTCGCCATCTGTTTTCACTCTTTTGTTTTTTTGTCCAACGCCTCCACTTTTTCTTCGTCTGACCATTCCTTTAAGTCGTCTTACACATTTTTCATTTGGTGCTTTTACTTCTCCTTTTTACCAACCTTTTTTTGTTTTCTTTCATAATTATTTATTTTCCTCCTCCCCCCCGTGCCCCCTGCCTACCCCTACAGGACGGGGCTGTTCACCCCCGATCTGGCCTTTGAGGCCATAGTGAAAAAGCAGATCCAAAAGCTGAAGGCGCCCACACTGAAGTGTATAGATATGGTAGTGAGCGAACTCACCTCCACCATACGAAAGTGTAGTAACAAGGTAACATGCCAAAGAGAAGCTAGCCACCCTTTGCTATTGCTTTTAATCACATGTAAGGGTAGACCGATGGCTGGGCATTGAAATCAGGGGGTATTTGTTTATATGTTAATATAAGCTCATTAGATGTTTAAACACATTACATTTTATTTTACTAGTTAAATTGACCATCGTAGTTTAGAGCATAAGCATGCTAACATTTTCTATTTAGTCATTAATGAAAGTAAAGCTGAGGCAGATGGAAATGACACACATTGTTATTTTGACTTGATGATGGCGCTAAATGTAAATGTAGGGTAAGTCTGCCAATACTTATATTTATAATTAATATGTTCAGAAAAATTAATAATTGTAAACTGACTAAAGTGAAAAAAACATTGGAATTTACTGTAGGTTATGCATATGCAGAGCAGGTCTAATATTTACAGATTAAAGCAGAAACACTATTATCTAGATTCCTCAGCCAGCAGAAATCGGTCTATCCTTACTCCAGATTTTGCTACTATTTAGTTTGCAAATTCAACTTTTTAATTTTGTCTTGGCAATTATTGGTCCTTTTATGACTAGTTAACTAATTGTTGCTTCTCAACCTGCATGATAAAGACTTTTATTTGACATCATGATGTCATCATTGATTTCAGGTTTGCTAACAGCCCTTTTTCCCTTTCCTTGTCAATACGAGTTAATAATAAAGTGACTGATTGTGTAGTTCCACTCACTGACCCAAGGAGGGTCTTTATATTTATCTGTTGTCCTCCATCCTGTCGTCCTCTAACCCTTTGAACCTGCTGCTTCCTTGCAAAACCCAGCGTGACCTCCTTTGGGTTTCTCTTCCCTGTCACACTAAATGTCACCTTCAGAGACAAACAGTATTTAAAGATACTGTCTTATAGTAGACAGTGGTTGGGAACATCACAAAGGGGTCAGTTTGAAGTCTTCCTCCATCCCCCTTTCTCCCATCCCTGCCTCCCTGCTCCTCTGCATTGCATGTCAGTCTGAATCACTGTGAGTGCCTCTGCCTGCAGCCTTGTTTATGAAACACAAACATTTCTTTAGACAGTTTTTATGACCCTGAACACCTCAGCCTTTGTCTATCTTCAAGTTGCAATGCACCTTTCCAGTGGCACAAATTATGTCACTTTCAATTGATTGAAAACATCAACAATTTATTGGTTTTGTGTTATTTTTCAATATTGAACTAAGCTACTGTATGGTTGCTCTTCAATTCAATGTGACAATACACGTTTTATTGCTTGATTCTATAACATATTTACCTTTCTTTCAAAAAAGACACATGATAAAACAATTAAAAACTATAATATTTATATGCAGGCTATCTTGCCAGTGTTTTCTGAGCCTGGATTAGTAGCGAAAGCAGCTCTTCCTCAGGCTATGCTGCTGTTCTCTGACGCATACAAGTGACACATTAAACTGTACATCACATTTCTTGCAAGTGCCTCACACGTCAGAAGACGCGGGGACACAAAGAGTTGAATGGCACGATGATTGACACTGTTATAAAGCATCTATTCATTATGGATGTCGTCTGCTTTGTAATTGGATCCAATCCAGGAAGCAGTAAATCTGCTTTAGAGCCAGAAAGAAGTCCATATCCATCACTCAACACAACCATCTGACAGACATGAAAGATGCATTGTAACTTGCAGCGTACTACTCTCTTTCTTTCTGGCGCTGTGATTTTGTTTTTCTTATTTTTCCTTTTTTCTTCACACTTCTCCAAAAGTGTTTTGTGTCTCATTGGAGGCCCACCAGCGTCTGCGTTCGTGGGTTTGCAATGAGCTCATGGAAAAAAAGACCCGCAGTGTGCTGGGAAAAGGAAGCTTTTCTGCCAGATACATTGTTTATTCCGTTTGTGTGGTAATATCACAGACTTTGCACTATTCTCACTATTCTTCTACATTTGTTGCATAATGGTAACAAATGTATGTAATTGATTCTTAACGCAAATCCACCCACTGGTCCCAGACTAGAGCTCCGTCTGGGATAACCCTGTTTAAAACGTCACCTGTTTTATTATGTTTCTGTTACTTATTTAGTTGTATTGGTGGAACTGAGTGTTGTGGTTCAGTGAGGTGAGAATATAGTGGTGTACTGAAGGTTGTGTGTTTGTTTTTACTACCTACACACTTGGCTCTGTGCTCACAGCTGGCTCAGTATCCCATGTTGAGAGAGGAGATGGAGAGAATCGTAACCCAGCACATCAGGGACAGAGAAAGCCGCACTAAGACCCAGGTAACACACAACAAAAATGTTGAGTACGGACCAAGTTAATTGTATTAATAATTTCTAAATTGTCTAACTGTCAGGCAAACATTGTCATTTGTAACTTCATTGGGAACGTTATGTGCAATTATCTCAGTATGTTTTGAATCTTTACTAAGTAGGTGATTAAATTAGTTTTCACTTTACGCTGCTGCAACACAAACATTTCCCAAATTGGGATCAGTAAAGTAATATCTTATCTTATCTTATCTTATCTTACATATGCCACAAGAATCAATTTAAAGATAGAAAAAATGTGTTGAATAAGGTTACTTTGACTTGGGTAACATTTTGGTGGTTTCTGTTTTAAATGATAGCATTAAAACAACACTCATGACAGTCAGCCTTGCACACCAAATGAACATAAAAACTAAATTTGCGAAGCTATGAATTGATCCTTAGGAGATCAATAAGTGGACATTTAGTGATCTATCATATATATTAATCTTGTGTTAATAATTATAATGATGTACTTTTGAAGCTTTGGCAACATTTAAAAATAAAGCCACTTTCTCTCTGTTCAGGTGCTGCTGTTGATAGACATTGAGTTGTCGTACATGAACACCAATCACGAGGACTTCATCGGATTTGCAAAGTGAGTTTCTCTCTTTTCTTCTTCTCCATTATAGAGAAATATATATATATATAACGATGCACAGTCACTGCGGTGATTAGTGCTTAGAGATTTAGCAGTTCATGTGTAGTTTAATACCATAATCCTATCTGATTTTTATTTTTTTGTGTAGTGCTCAGCAGAGGATCAACCAAATCAACAAGAAGAAGGCCGCTGGTAACCAGGTACTTTGATCACACTAAACACACTATCATCGCCATCAAATACTACCAGTTTTATGAGACGTTTACAGGTTTTACTACAGTACAGCCATAGAAACAGGCTGACCTCTGGAGTGTGTTTCGTCTGTTGGCCAGCAACGTAACATCTGAACTTCATACAGTCTTTCCCTGAGGCTTTATTCTGTTAGCACTCAGCTCTCTGTTTTGTCCATGCTAAATGTAGCACGGCTATACAGTATCTTATTACCCTGGGCAACAGTCCATGTCTTACATAATGCAGTCCTGTACAGTGTGTGTGCATGTTACACACTAATGTACAGCAGTCGTCCAATTATGAAACATTTTGTCCCTTCGGTGGAAATCAAGGATAATCCAAACAATCATATTAATTAAAAACACACACATACTGGCAATGTTACAAAATCCTGTCAAAAAACGAAATCTTTCCATCTGGATCTTGAACTGCATTAAATGAACAAACATGTATTGTATTAGTATGACTGTTTTTTTTCATTTTAGTAAGTGCAGAATGTGAATTCTTTTTTTAAATAATGGTGACAATGTTATGAAACAAGAAATAACACATTTTTTAAGTACCTCATGGTTTCGTTTTTCATGGGTTTACTTTACACAAAATGAGCACAATAAATAGGATTTGTTAAATGTGGTTTATAAACACACCATTCGACAGTGGCCCTCATTCTCGGCTCGACAAGGGTTACGGTGATGGACAACAGGTGAAGGCCAACTCCAGATGTCTTGCTAAATTTGAGCTGTGCCTGCCGTTTTCTTAGCTTCCTTTGGGATAGGTGCTTGCGATCTAGCACCTGGGTTGCTATATTTTTATATAGGGTGATGCCAAGAAACGTCTAAAATAAAGAAAATACAAAGAGAAAATACAGGCAAGGCCACACACTTCGGATCAAATAACACATTGACATTAACCGGTCAATGACTACACACATACTATACATATGAGGTCAAATAAACACACGTTGCATGATTTACATTCTGCTTTTGCACATAGCTCTTACATTTTTCCTACATTTTAAGATTATTCTCGTCAGCTCTTGGTGTGCTGGTGTTTATATTCTGTTGCCTGTTTCCTTTGAGTGATTTCTTCTTTTTCTGTGTCTCGTCCTCATTATCTTCCTCCCTGTGGTGTTTCTGCTTCAGGATGAGATCATGGTGAGTTGTGTGTGTGTGTGTGTGTGTGTGTGTGTGTGTGTGTGTGTGTGTGTGTTGTGTGTGTGTGTTGTGTGTGTGTGTGTGTGGTGTGTGTGTGTGTGTGTGTGTGTGTGTGTGTGTGTGTGTGTGTGTGTGTCTGTGTCTGTGTCTGTGTCTGTCTGTGTGTGTGTGTGTGTGTGTGTGTGTGTGTGTGTGTGTGTGTGTGTGTGTGTGTGTGTGTGCATGTATGCAGTTATGCTTTCATGCATCTGTGCTTCAGTCTTTACGCTCTGCATACGTATGTTACGTGTATCTTTATATGTTTAAATGTGTGTGTCTCTTATGTGTGATGGATTTGAGCTGATAGTGGATTCCTGACTGTTTGTGAAATGAGCTTCATGCTAACTACCAGTAGACAGGCAGGTGGCTGAGGTGGAGGATGCTTGGCTGCTGCCCTTTCCTTCTTTCTCAGATGTGTCACTTACACAAATACACACACTTACACTACAAAATGTACGTTATTATCCTACAGGGCTTCTTTACGCTTGGTTGAGTCTCGGTTTGGAGAAGCTAGTCATTGCTTTAACCCTGAGGCAGGTTAGCTCTGGTGGTGAAAATACACCCAACACCAGTCATTTGAACTACATTCAAAGATTCAAAGGCTTTATATAAAGGTTGCAATTGACTAATGTGCAAATAAAAGCAGAACAAGTAAAATATATGAATGTAAAATAGAATAAGATAAGCTATAAACGTAAATAAGAATGTAAAATCAAATACGCTCAAGTGGAATAAAATACTGCTTATTGTTCAAATAAATAAATACATGAGCTGTAAACGGACGAATGCTATAAAGATTTGAACGCTCTGAACAGAGCTCAGTCATACAAAGAGACATTTACTTGTGTGTTCTTGAATTGCATCTCAAAGAGGAGTGGATACGGAATAGATTTTCTTTCCTTGGAGAGAGTTATCAAAATGTTTTATTGACAGGTCACTAGACTTCCTCTCTTTTATTCCCTGCTGTCTCTCCCCGATTCACTGCAGTGTGTTAGACATATGTCACCTCCATAGATGTCAGTTGTAATAACAACCTCCCAGATCGGGGTCAAAGGTCAGGGGCACATTGTAAACAAAGTGGTGATCTTCACTTCCTGTTTACAGATGGATATAGTTAGCCCTACAGCTTCTGTTCTCTTGATTTAACACCCTCCTGACCTCTTGGATTACTAAATAGAACTTTATTTTAAAACTTAGTCCAGATCCGAAACAAATCTTTAGATAAAAAAAATATTCTGAATAATGAAAATATTAAAAAAAGAAATGCTGCTGAGAGTGTTGTATGTAGAGCCCTCTGTGACAAATGGGTTTATATTTTGTCCTTCAATAAAAAAAGCGCCTGGTGTCTCTTTAACTTAATCCAAGGCTTGAAGTCGGTGTGCAGACGTTACTTTAAAAACCTCCTTGGACTTGGAAATGTGACTTTTCCGGATGCCCTTTTTGTCTCTTATTTGATTATTTTACTCCACTTCTTCAATAAAACATCAGATCCGTGACTCTTTCTACAGCTTAGACACTAGGCTCACTTTAGAGGAAATTAAACATCAGAGGAAATGAAGGTTGAAATGAAAGGGAAGTGCATTTTTGTCAGTTAAGCTTGATCACTCCATGACTTCTCCTCAAAAAGCACATACTGTATAAACCAGTCCGGCTCCTGCATTTCATTGCATGGCCTCAAAAAGGTTTGAAATTGGCCATTCTTGTTGTAGCCTCCTCACTCCCCCTGCCCTGCTTGCTGTCCCCTTGCCAGCTGTTATGTGCTGGTACCTGAACAACATTGTGTACTTGGCCTTTAACAAATGCCCTGCGTTGGCGTTCTCTCCACATTCTCATTCAGCCGGAGAGAGGAGTTAGCGATCGGTTCAAGGTAAATAACACGCACACCATGTACTGTATGTGTCTATAGTTTCCTTTTGGTGGAGAGAATGAACTACGAGAAAGAGAGTGTGTTTAGTCAAGTAGGTGAGCGTCTCCTTAGTGTTGTTGTCACTTCCTATCTCCACTAGAAGCAGTGACATTACATTTGACTGTGCTGAGCATACATGTTAGTGATGTGCATATCTGTGTTACCAGCACAGACTGACAGATTGGGTGTTTTGCCTTTAGTATGTTATGAATAATCATTTTGCTTTCTCTGCTTGCCTGTGTGTCTCAGGTGATCAGGAAGGGTTGGCTGACCATCAACAACATTGGGATCATGAAGGGAGGAGCCAAGGAGTACTGGTTCGTCCTCACCGCAGAGTCCATGTCGTGGTACAAAGACGATGAGGTGAGAAGCTGTTCACACACAATCTCATGTAAACACAAATATTAAGATCACACCTGTACATTTCTGTATGAGGACACTTAAAGCCGTTTTGATTGCATTAAAATCAACTCAACAAATTGCAAGTGGTCCGAAAAGAAAGACGTGTTGCTGTATTGTGATATATTATTATGTAGGTAGCAGTAAGCTTTGTTTGGCTCATGCATATGCCCATGTAAAAAGGTTGGCTTAATTCCGGGAGCCTATTTAAAAAGTAGTTCAAATTGTTGAATTTAGGGTCATGCTAAAAGTAGAAAAAAAGCATGTTTGGAAAAAAAACCCAAGCTGTATTTACAATTATTCAGTTATACATCTGATTGTTAAAAAGCTCCATTTACTTATGCACGGGATAAGATATCTTCCCCTCTGTCTGAACAGCATCAAAAGTATACTGTTTAACAACAGACCAATATATTTTCCTCCAAAATGACAATACCAGGAGACATATTTCAGTTGAACGAGTTTCCATCAGAGAGATTATATTCTCTTTTTTATCCAAACTGTATTCCAGCTCACTACGCTGGCAAAAAAACAGTGGTTGGTCCGACTCCTTTGCAAACTGAGATGTTTTGACCCGGCGTGCTTTTTAGTACTGGATCAACTGGTCAGAGCGATGTCCCATGATGCTTTGTAGGACTATTAGGAGCTAGCCACAGTCTCACTGTCTCCAGGCCTTAGCCACAGCCGCTCTGCTCGCTAACGTGTGTGTGTGTGTGTGTGTGTGTGTGTGTGTGTGTGTGTGTGTGTGTGTGTGTGTGTGTGTGTGTGTGTGTGTGTGTGTGTGTGTGTGTGTGTGTGTGTGTGTGTGTGTGTGTGTGTGTGTGTGTGTGTGTGTGTGTGTTGCATTTAGAAGGCCTTTTACAAAGAGTCAGGACCCCCCAGCATGTCAGACACCGAAGCTGGCACACATATGTGCATACCAGAGCCCCCTGCCCTGTTCCCAATTACACACACACACACACACACACACACACACACACA
The DNA here is from genome assembly GCF_902827165.1 of Trematomus bernacchii. Lineage (NCBI taxonomy): Eukaryota > Metazoa > Chordata > Actinopteri > Perciformes > Nototheniidae > Trematomus > Trematomus bernacchii. The sequence continues at coordinate 5,079,266 of NW_022987547.1, read as the reverse complement.
CACACACACACACACACACACACACACACACACACACACACACACACACACACACACCCGCACAAGCTGCTTTTAATAAACTTTCTTTATTTCAAAGAAAGGGCACGAAGTGAGCAAGGGACTGGATTGAAGGGGAGGAAAAGGGGGAGGAGGGAGGAGTGTCTCTTGTTAGCAGCAGAAGTAACAAGGACCATGTGAAGTGAGAGAAAGTACGAGAGATGGAATTAAGAGCATGGGGGGGGGAGACAGGGGGGAGGAGAAAGGTCTGCGGTGGACGTTTTTCTTTATATCCTCCCTTTATACATTGCCCCCTCATACATCCTCAAAGATTTAGGAAATACTTCTTCACCCCTCCTTCACTAACTTTCTGTCTCACTCTTTCCTTGTCACCCTCTCCTTCTCTGTCTCCACCCTCAGTCTCTCCCTCGCTTCTTGTACTGTATATTTATTTGAACATGCAGGGAGACCCAAAACCAACACATGGTGCCGGTGTAAAAGCTCAGTGCAAAGGTTGAAGAACAAAAAAAAACCTTTCCATTTTGTATTTTTTTTTCTATCCAAGCTGAACATTTCGAAATAGTCCGGTCACACAAGCTAACACGCACTAGAGGTTAAAGTACTCCTGAGAGCATTCACTCACATGTGCACCTGGACAGATACTTGCCAAAATACACACAGTTGATAAAATGCTGGAAACTGTTTTATGTTTAAATTGTGAAAAAAAAGGTATGAGAAAAAAAGCTTTTGCAAATGTGCAGCAACATTTTATTGACTGCCTCTCGTCATGGGGAAAACCCCTGCCGCAGCCTGGTAAAATACACACACATACACACACACACACACGCACAAACACACATCCCCTAGACACTAATAATAACTTTCAACCCAACTGTTGGTGCCAGGATGTTTTGGTTAGTGTGTGTGTGTGTGTGTGTGTGTGTGTGTGTGTGTGTGTGTGTGTGTGTGTGTGTGTGTGTGTGTGTGTGTGTGTGTGTGTGTGTGTGTGTGTGTGTGTGTGTGTGTGTGTGTGTGTGGTGTGTGTGTGTGAAAACCTTCTGGTCTGTATTACCACAGGACATGCCAATTCTTTGAATCAGGCTGCTCTGTAGCTTAAAGCTTTCCAAAGCAGAGAGAGAAGTAGGGCGGGAGATGTGAATGGAGAACAAAAAAGGATGAAAAAAATAATGACCCACACGGCTGTGATTTTATGGACCGTCAGCACATGTGATATCCATGTATTTTTATAATCAAATTCATACATTTAAACATAGACCTTTTCATTTGTCACTCAGAGACAGATTAATAATATGAAGATATTTAAACTTTGCTGTCCTTTTAGTGGCTGTATTTAGCTTGGGTGCCCCGTTTGGCTCGTTGCGTGTGTGTGTGTGTGTGTGTGTGTGTGTGTGTGTGTGTGTGTGTGTGTGTGTGTGTGTGTGTGTGTGTGTGTGTGTGTGTGTGTGTGTGTGTGTGTGTGTGTGTGTGTGTGTGTGTGTGTGTGTGTGTGTGTGCGTGTGTGTGCGTGTGTGTGTGCGCGTGTCTGCCCGGGTTTCCCTGCTTCTGCTGTAAAGCTGCCAGAAAGCCAGACTCGCCTGGTGATCCCAGCTGTAAACATCCTGGGGGGAAACTTCAGACTGCCGCTTCCAAAACACCTACCAGGAAAATGTCTGCCATAGGGTGTGTGTGCGTGTGCGTGTGCGTGTGTGTGCGTGTGTGTGTGTGCGCGCACGTGTGTGTGTGTGTGTGTCCTGGGGCCGCGACATAGTGGCAGGGCTCTAAATGGAAACAGGTTGGTTTGCGGTTTTCATTCCTGCAGACGATGCTCTGTGATGGGACACCCTAACCCGTGTGAACGTATCTACCCTCTACTTTGTGCTTTTGTACACTTGAGAGGGAGCAGGAGTCCACAATTGCATACTGTGGGTTCGCTTTATCAAAGACAGGCGGGCTGGAAGATAAACTGCGGCGTTGGTGAAGAGATAGAAAACAAAACATAATGGAAAACGAGCCAGGGGGTCTTATCTAAACTTGTAGCGTTTCACATGACGACACCAACAAACACTGAAGCCGCAAGCAATTTTCCTTCTTTTTTTAGAAGGGCTATACAAAGACTCGTAAAAATGGCGTATAGACAATGACAGAGTGGCTTTTCTTTTAACATTTTTGCATGGTGGCTTCCTGCCTCTCTGCACATTACATGGTCATTTTGAGGTAAAGTTGGGTTGAGACATAATTGTACATTTTGGTCGAGAGCGCAGGGGGATCACCATGTGTTTGAATTATCTTTTTTGGGTAAGTGTTCATTTCTTCTGTGTGGTGAAATCTGTTTTTGGTTTCAGTTCTCGGTTTGATCTTTTTGGTTTTGCAGAAAAATAAACAACATATTGGTGAATGTCATGCAACCATCATTTGTGTTCATATGAATGTCATTCTGTGGGTCAATATGAGACTCCCCATTCAATTTCTGTGACTGAAAAATAGCTTGAGGAAAGAAATATAGAAACAATGTCAAATGGATATCCAAGCATCTTTATTCAAACAACAATTTTTACAGTTTTATCATCATCAGCTTTCACTTTTTTTGGATCTATAACAACTTAAAGAGTACAACAAAAATATAAATAAACTGTAATCTCATGTCCCTGTAAACAGATTTAAAATAACATGCGCGACTCATGCCTCCATCACTCATAAATCCAACATAGGCGAGGGCCAGGCCTCTGTGGTGGAGCCTTTGGGTGCTTTATTTAGGCACGTGGCCGAGCTTGTCCAGATGGAGAGGGGTGGTGCTGCGTGTTCCCACAGCTTTGTGCCTGTTAGATGCCCTCTGAAGCGCTCTCAATTTCTTTCTTGTCACTTTTCTTGGAAGCTGTAAGTGGTCCCGTGCTTCCCCGGCCAGCCTAACCAATGTGCAGACTACTGTACAACCACTACTTCCTGAACAGGTAGTCTGAACACTGGGCAGGCGGGCTGGGCAACTGAAGGATCCTGGGATGAATCGTGAAAGTACACACTTTCATGACGAAGATTTACACACTCTCTACTTACTGCGATTCCCGTATCAGACTCTTGGGGCCTGCTCCCTCGGCTCTCATAATCTGTCTGCTAAAAAAGTGCTGATAGTGCTGGCTGGAGGAGAAACAACATGAGGGATGGATGAAGGGCCTGGCAGGGAGGTGGAGGAGGAGGTGGAGGAGGCGGAGGAGGAGGAGGAAAGGTTAGACAGAGGTGATAGCCACTGATTGGCAGATTCAACGACATTCCCTCCTGTTTCCCGCTGTGAGAAGAAGCATTCCAGACGGAGCTCTGCAGGAAAAACACCAGACGCAGAAAAACATTCATGTTAAAGTGTAACAAAAATACTTTAAAAATGTTTATATATTATTCATTACATTTGGTCTATTGGTGGGATATTCCTTTTTTAAACGCAACAGAAATGAAGCGCCATTTTCTTGGCAAACCCCTTCTAGCGTTTCTTAAAGAAAAAGGATTAAAGCAAAGAAACAACACATACAGTAGGGATGGAGAAAGATGGGCAGACATACACAAAGGGGTCATACCCCATTCCCGCAAATTCGTACAACACAAACGTATTGGTCCCCGCTGACCTCCAGGCCAAGACTAAATAAACAAAAACCAGGACATTTCACGAGACATTAAACATTTTGATAAACTGATGAGATAAAGCTGCCTTTAAGCCAGATCTGTGGTCCCCAAGTGCGCTCAGTCTCTTATGGCTACAAACTAAGTAGTGAATAGTTGTGGTCAGTGGGGATCACACTAAGTCTCACCCAACACCTTCCCACCAGAATACATAACTATGAGTCTCCTTGACACATGCAAAGCGGAAATAAATATCAGAGGGAATACTTGCGACTCGACATCTCCACTCTCTCAATCTTGCTGTCTTGAGCGAAGTCTCTTCTTCTTGGCGGATATCTGTTGCGTTTCCTTCTTGTCTGTTTAGCCCCAATTCCTCTCCCGGCGTCCGTTCATTCAGCACTCGTACACCAAAATCAGGACATTGGTGTCCAAATACATTTGGATTTGCTTAGCATTAAGATTAGCGAAAAAGCCGCGAGTGAAGCGAGAAAGTTGGACCGGCTGGAGGCTCGACGTGGCAAAGAACTGGCCATCAAGTTTCTCCTTCGAAAGACAGAAGGAGAAAAAGGAAGGAGAGAGAGAGAGAGGAGATATGGAGAGAGAAGGAGGAGGAGCTCGCCAGCCCCCCATTTTTCCTCTCCTCTCTTCTCCCTCTCTCCCCTCCCTCTGTCTGGCTTCCCCCCCTTCCCTTTCTTTCTTTCTTCTCTGGCTTTTGGGGAGAAAGTGGAAGGTCAAAGGTGAACAGGAAGTGAGACGCATTCATTTGGCGTGTGTGTTGTAAAGTTTGGAAAGGGAGTGAAGGATTGGCTGCAGAGGAAGGGAACTTTTTAGTGAAAGCTTATGTGGGAAGATGGGAGGACGCCTGCGTTAGATGTGTTTCGTAAAGCGCCTGCATGTTCGTCCCTTCCATTTCAGTGTATATGCACATCTCTGCTTATGGTACATGTGAGTGTATATGTGGTTTAAGTGATGGATGTGTGTGTAGGAGTGAGAGCAGAGGCTCCACGGTCTTTGTAGCGAGGGCAGGAATGTCGGCGTTTTCTTGGCAAGCGAGAGGAAGCCTTGTAATAACTCCAGATGTGCAGCCCTGTGGTCTCCATCTCTCTCTTTCTCCCTCTGTTTTTACTTCTAAAGCTGATTTCCTCTCCCTGTCCGACTCGAATAAAGGGCCCTTTATGCAGCAGCCTTCGCAACACACACACACACACACACACACACACACACACACACACACACACACACACACACACACACACACACACACACACACACACACACACACACGGACGGGGGGTGCTGGTGAAGGGTGACATACTACTGGTAAATCAGAACCAGGGCGAAAGAGGTTGTGTGTGTGTGTGTGTGTGTGTGTGTGTGTGTGTGTGTGTGTGTGTGTGTGTGTGTGTGTGTGTGTGTGTGTGTGTGTGTGTGTGTGTGTGTGTGTGTGTGTGTGTGTGTGTGTGTGTGTGTGTGTGGTGTGTGTGTGTGTGTGTGTGTGTGTGTGTGTGTGTGTGTGTGTGTGTGTGTGTGTGTGTGTGTGTGTGTGTGTGTGTGTGTGTGTATAGAGGTGGCCAAGGCTGTATGTTTATTTTAGCTATGGTTTCTGAGCTCCAAATCAAAGCAGGCTCAATCCCGGGAGAGACGACTCAGCAGTACAGGCAGAGATGGAGGGATGTGGAGGGAAAGTGAGAGGAAAATGGAGATGAAAGAAGGAAGCAACTTAAAAATGTGGGGCGAAAAAAGATGTACACATAAATATGAAAAATGTTGTTGAGAAAGGAGCCAGAACAGAGAATCAATCCTCATTATTGTTGCAGTAAAGTTTGGAGTTTTAGGGATTGGAAGGAGTGAATGTTAATGGGTGGGTGGGGGGAGCGCTGCGGTCGCACCGACATTGTTTCCACTGTTTGGATGACCAGGCAGGCAGCTTCTTTTTCAAACTCTTAGTCAGTAGAGCCAGAAACACTGAGAATGTATGCACACACACATGCAAACACACACATATACACATATCGAGTGTAATGCGTGATTCCATGTTATTGCGTCTTGTCATGAAATACTGCTGGTTAACATTTTAATGAGAAGTTATCAACTCTATTTTTCCCATTTTTGTATTTTGATATTGTATAAAGCAAACGACTTTGTCAGTTTATGCGTATGTAATTGTATCTTTCAAGTGTTTGCATCCGTGTGGTGAGACTTAGCTTGTAGATGCTGCTGCCAAACCCATACAGGCCGCCCCACAATGTGATCTCCTGTATTTTATACAATTGTTAGCAATCAGCTGTGAGTGGAAGCTCAAAGATATTTTTCAAAAAAAGATAGCATGTCCAATCGCAATTATTCTTGTTGGATAACATGAATGCAAACCACAAAATAGCTTGGTTTTATTTTTCCCTCTCACTCAAAGTATCACGTTATTGTAATGTCTCTGTTAAAATGAAAATCTGGATTATTTTTTAAGATATTATCCAATATCATAGTGTTATAGTCAAAGGGAAAGTGGTATTAGAGGTATTTAGATTCAGAAATATAAGTAACAATACATTGAAGTCCTGCATTCAAGATTATACTTAAGTAAAAAGGACATAACTGTTTTTTAGAAAGGTGCTATTGTTGTGTGGATAGTTTTAACTACAACATTGTTAAATAGTTTGATGGAGTTGTGCTCAGGCTAGGGATCGGCCCCCTCTTTAAAAAGTATTTCAAATGAATAATTGAGTTGGATAGAGGCAAACACAAAGTTCTGCCACACAAATTCATTTGATTGACTTTTCTCTTATGTTTGACTTTTTGTGACATTTATTGGATCATTTTTTATCTCTTTGGGCCTTGCATATTTATTTGAATGAAACCATGTGAGGAGTTTAAAGCTGAAATGTATTTAAAGTAGAACTGCCAAAGACATCTGAAATGAGTAAAAAGTTCAGTATCATCTTCTGAGAAGTCATGAACTAAAAGTATAAAGTAAATAGTAAAGTTAGGTATCCTACATGTGTGCGGGCCTTTTATCAATTTTGAATAGTTCAAATACAGACACACACACACTGGTGATAACACAAGATAAACAGAAATGTTCAAATAGCTTCTCTATCTTGCCTGCCTTTTAAATGTTACAACTATTAGACACAAAACTCTACTAATAAATCTACTGAAGTTAATAAAAGTTAGCAAATATGAAAAAAGAACATAGAAGTAATGGACCAAATGATGGAAAAATGGTAACAATGGCACTCAAACGGGTAATGGATTAATAAGAGTGTGTCTTATTTAAAAGGAAAGAGTAGAAAAGTGGGTTAGAGATTTTGTATTATTTATTTATTTATTTGACAGGGACAGTGCACATTGATTGACATTTCTGTAAATGCGCCAGAGTTAGCCAACAGGCTATTTTTCATCTGTAGTCTCTGGACAGATGTTGAAAGTCATCCTAAAAAAAAAATTCACTTCAAATGACAGGTAAATACATTCAGTAAAACAACATTCAACATAGATGCTTATATTATGATAAAAGCATATATAAAAACTCAACTAAAATACATATTCACAAAGCAGACAGATAGCAACAGGTCAAGGCACATGTACAAACAGAGCGTTGTAAAGTGCAGATTGTGTGAGAAACAAGAGAGGAGTGAAGACCGCAGAGTGTCCGAGTGGGCCGGGGAGGTACACAGGGTGGTTTGTGGGATAATTCAACGTTTATCCTGCCTAACTGATGAGATAAATGAGTAATGTTTGTTTGTTTGTCATTCTTTCTACCTGATTGTTCCGCACATATCCAGAACATCATGTCAATACACAAATCATTAGAGAAACAAAGCCTGGGATTAGACTCAAACAGGAACCAGACAGATAAAAAGAAAACACACTCGTGCACTTAATGTCTTCTAGCATATTGTATTCGGCGTGTGTGTGAGTGTGTGTGTGTAGTTTGTAATTTTGATATGTGTGTGTGAGACTCTGCAGGCTCCTTTGAAGAGGGCTTGACAGACATTTACTGCATGTGTATAATAACACAAGACATGGACTTTAGGGTGTCATTTTTCATTTAATATATTTTCATGTTGTTTTACTTATCTTATAAATCGTTTTTTTGTTTTGTTTTAAAGACTTACCTGAGATCCAATTGACTCTTTAACCTTGACATAAGTGTGAGAATTTCAACTTAATAAATATCACGTTTTACAAGACTAGATTTACTGTAAATGTGTTAAGTAAAAAAATAAACCCTCTCCACCCTTGGAACTGCCCACTATTGGCACTATTATGTCATAAAAATAAATTCAGCCCCAACATGCCCTCAACAATATTGATTAAGAAGTGCACATTTTATACTCTGGCGGTTGGTTTTACTATAAAAAGTATTTTAGCAGTTCATTTTGGCCTTACTGTATCTGGATCATGCAGTTCTGACGTATGAAGGACTGCAATGTGCTAACAGGATTAGGGTTTGGGATTACCACCCTTCCTGGTTTTCCCCTAATTTGCATTTTATACAGTAATGCCACAAGTTAATGTTAGGACTCTACATAATAAGCATTTACCGGTGTGAAACCTTTGCCAAAAAGTTGCAGCTGAAACCACCTGAGTAACTTCACACACATGTGAACGTTTTACCTTAATTTATTCTGACATCACACGCTCACCTCACATGTGAGTGTTTCAGTTTGTACGTTTTTTCCTCTTATGCGCCCGCAATTACATCTAACAGTATTTGCTTCACATGCAAAAACTAAGAGACTGGTCACAGGTGTTTGTCAGTTCCCGGCTCACAGATAAATATTTTTAAATCCCTAATTGTGAGTTACATGACTTTTCTAAATGTATCTTTGCAAAGTTAAACACAGTTTGAACAGAGCTTTGCCCTCTATCAGACAGCAGTATAGACGTGAGGGGATTTTTACGTGTTTATATGGTTAGCGGGCTGCGGTGCCCCTTCCCCCTTTCTTTTACTCTTTGGTGGTCAGCAGTGATTGATCACATGTCCCGGCCAGCCCCTAGGTTGTAACACTGACCTTCTGCAGAAGTAAACGCAGAGCAGATAATTAACTGCTTGGCAATTAGCTGCCAAACAGGAAGGTATCGCTTTGACCTGCCAGCCGGTGTTTGAAACCGGAATGCTGGCTGAATGTGTCATTGTCATGTGGACACTTGAGTTCCAGAAAGTTTATTTGTGTTTGTGAGCATTCCCACAGGAAGAGCTGAGCAGAGCACAAAGGCTGTCACTTTACTAAAGTCAGCTGAATCAGCTGAGATTGGAGCAGAAAAAAACGAAGTAATGATAGCGAGAATCACCAGCCAAACTAAACATGTCATACAATAAATGCTTATTTTTTCACTATAAGAAAATGTGAGCGTTATCCCTGTGAAAATGGACATTTCAGATTGGATTTGTTTTCCTGAAACATTTGTCTAAAGCTGACAAGGGAGATATAAAAACCTTTGTGTCTGCTGATATCAAGTAGCACTTCCCATGATATATGAAGTATTATAAAGTGAGGACACTGGCGCGCTGCCCAAGGTGATTTGTTATGAGCGTTATTGCACAACCTTGAAGCTCAATGAGTCACCGACAGCTGTGTGTTTTTATACATTGTCCCAGAATAGCTCCAATCTATCTGTTCCCAATAGCAATGCTCTCGGCCTAATTGTTTGCTGTTTGGCAACACGTGGACTTTACTTTAAATAATATCCAAACAGCATTAAAGTTCAAATGTTGTTTCTTAAAGACAGATAATCACTAAACTTAGATATTGCTCGCCTAAGTGTTTTTCATTTTATACCGTATGTAGACTCAGCAATATTTTTCTCTTTTTATAGCGGAAAAAAACGTAACGTTCGCCACAAATGGAATCATTTTGTAATTAATGTAATTTGATTGAACAAGTATAATTTGGCATTGAGTGTAGAAGCTAAACAATCTTCACCACAAGTTCTTCAAACACAAGTCCCCTCTTTTTTTTATGTCTTTCCCCTTTCACATCACGTACACATTACAACCATTTTTTGAGAGAAAAAACTCAATAGGGCAATGGTGGAAGAATGGAGGGAAAGAAAATTGGAGGGAGGTGAGGAGGAGGGTTGTGAAAATTGCCGTTGGCTGCCACCCAGGGCCCAGTCTTTGTGGTAATGAAGGGTTAGAGGCAGCGTTATTGCTCCCAGATGCCGTGCGGCTTCTCTGCAGCCCTTTGATGCATGGCCCAAGTCACCAGGACTTTTCTATCAGACTCAGATCAACATACACACCACACACACACTCAGACACACTGAGATATGCAGCCCCTTAAAACAACATGGATGCTGTAAAGGACTATCTTCTTGGTTTTGCCCACCAAACTACACAGATATGTTACAAAGTGTTAATTGGATATGGTTTGTGTAAAGCCCCCATGTGTGCGTACATACTGTATCGTTTCTGTGTGTGTGAGAGAAAGGCTGTATTTCATCCACATTTTGAATTAGTGTTTGAGATGTTTTTTGGAAGGTATGCAGAGTGGTGGAGTGACTTTATGAATCCAGAAGTGAACTTCCTCTGGCTCCTCATAATGAGCCCGCTATTACTCACTAGCAAAATAAAACCATGGAAAGTACTTTGCTCCAAACGCCACAGGTTAACTACCAAGTGCAATGCCTGTGTGTGTGCCTGTGTGTGTGTGTGTGTGTGTGTGTGTGTGTGTGTGTGTGTGTGTGTGTGTGTGTGTGCGCGTGTGTGTGTGTGTGTGTGTGTGTGTGTGTGTGTGTGTGTGTGTGTGTGCGTGTGTGTGTGTGTGTGTGTATTGAGACAGCAGGTAACCAACATAGTATCCCAGGTTAAAGAGTCAGTTCCCCCTTTGTACTACTCCTTTGCTGTTTTGACTGGTGTGCAAAACCTCATCATAGTGTGTTGTCACAAGTTGTTTTATACAGAAGTTAGCCGGCTACAAGACTCACAGTTCTTTACAATAGCATTTAAACACAAAACAATTTCCACCACTCAGACCCTGTTGCTATGTTGATTTGAATTGGAATGTTTGTTTTACTCTTCATTCTATTTCAAATGTTGGCTGATGTGTGATTGGGGCAGTCAGAAGCAACCAAAGATAATGGCAGACCAGCAGAGTTGTAAAAAAAACGTTGATAAGAAGAGCTTCTGGTCTGTCATGGAGGATGAGTCCATGCATCGTCATCTCAAACGTGAAGCCTACAAGGTGGCTGACCTAATTGCCCGAGACTCAGCTAACCGGAGGACTACTAAATACAAGAAGGATGATAGGACTCCTGGAGAAAGTGTTGAGGAAAACTTCTGGACCTTGATGGAGGATGAGGCCATTCATGCCCATCTGAGGCAGGAAGCCTTTAAGGTAGCTGAGATGATCACCAGAGGAAAGGGCCCAAGTCTCAAAACCGTGGAGGTTAAAATCCCGCCTGAGGTGTCCATCCCTCTGCCATCTTTCACTTCCTCTCCTCCTACCACAGACAAGCCATCTAAACAGACTTCTCCAAAGACTGATGAAGACAAGCATCGACTGAAGCCCTGTCCCAAACTAAGCCCGGACAAAATCTTCAAACTGCTTAGCTCTGATGACTGGCAACAAAAAATGTATGGTTTAACATCTATCCAAGACCTTTTACAGAATCACCCGGAGGTAGTGAAGGCCACACTTCGTAAAGTATGTATGGTTGTCATAAAGGAGGTTAAAAACCCGCGCTCTATGGTGTCCTGCGCTGCTATTGCCATCCTGGGTGAGATGTATGCTCACCTCAAGAGGACCATGAATGACTTTGTGGAGGAAACAGGCCACGCTCTCATACTAAAAGTGTCTGAGTCCAACAAATTCATCCAGCAGAAGGCTAATCTGGCTTTGGACGCCATGGTTCAAAACTGCAGTCCCAGTTACATTATTAAAGCCCTGAGAGCGGGGCTGGGTCACGGCAGTACTGCAGCTAGAGTCAGCGCTGCTCTGCACCTCAGCCAGTTGTGCCACATCCTCGGAGCCACACAGACACTCACAGGTGGCAAAAACTTCACCAAACACTTCCTAATTGCTGTTAGCAAAATATGTGTGGATGCTGCTGTGGACGTGAGGCGCCACGGACATGACATCGTCCAAAATATTTCCAGCCACAGCGCCTTCCGAAAGCAGTGGCAAGAGGCTGTCCCGGAAAATAACAGACGTATGCTGGAGGGACTCGTGAATAAACTTCAAAAACAGCAAAAAAGACCCGTGGCACAGGACTGTGATAACGTCACTGTTGATGATAACTGTCAATAAATGTCTTTTATCGATTAAAACTTGAGTCCTTTATTTAAATCACACAATGGCTTAAATGTTTTAAAAGTCACCTGTTGTGCAAAATCCACTTTTTCATGTCTTTTATACATAAACATGTGTCCTCTCTGTGTAAAGAGATTCTGAAAGTTTCAGGAAAAAAGATTGGCTCACTTTTTGTCCTGATCCATTTATATAAAAACCTGTCTGCAAGTGAGCTGATCAGATTTTGGCCACTTTATGATGTCATAACGATTTCTTGGCTTGTGTAACCATTAGCCAATAACCACCCAAGGTAACTGCCGCCCAACGTATCACCTGAATCTCCTCCTAGAGCACCATTGTGTTCTTTGTAACCAAATATCTCTCAGAGGGGCGTCCTCCTTATTTTCATCTAAAGTAAAAGACACAGAATCAGCACTTTTGAAACAGGGCTGAAACAGAGGGGTTTATGGGATGCTACAATGCACAATCTGTTTGGTATTTCCAGCCAAACACTTCCGAGACATGTTTGTATATATCTGAGACCTATAATATATTGATGAAAAACCGTATTATAGGGGACCTTTAAGATGTTGCTTGTACAATCTCCCCCTCAAATAATTAGACTCCAGTGGTGAAATGTGCAAGTTTAAATGCTGTTTCCAGGTCCATTTTTAATGTGGTGTATTAGGTCATAGTTTTGCAAAAGGAAGGGAAGTCTACTGACAGCTCAGTAGTGCGTTAGCCATCACACATCCATACCTAGCCGGCAGTGTCTGTCTCTCGAAAGTGGATTTACAGAGTTTGGGATTCATGCAAAGTAAAATTGCAGTAGATAAAGGTCAAATAAAGTGTGTGTGAGTGTGTGCTTCATATGTTTTTCTCTCGTAAAGCTAATAAATGTCATGTGTGCATCTGTATGTCTGAGTTTGTTTTCTCATGCATCCCTTAGTGCGTGCTTAGCGTCAGAAATCTGTACCTTTGGCTGCTATTGCTGGCTGGCTTTTATGGGAGCATATGGGAAAGCACTCAACTCCCAACTTCCCTCAACACAACTACACACACGAAACAAAACACACACATGCAAGACTGGATAGAGAAAGGATACAAACGAGGAAACTGTGGGGATACTGCAATACTACTCACATGCAGACCTTCTTATTTCATGTTTTCATTTTCTTACAAATTGTATTTGTCGGTGCATCAAAATTATTCTTACTTCTCTTAGTAATAACCCATATTAATAATATTGTTTCTATCTGGTTTTATTACATACTTAGCCATTTACTCTTTTCTTTAATTCAGTTTCTATGTACTTTCCCCCCTTCTTTCCCGTTCCTTTCCAACTCCGCTGACTGGATTTACTGGCCAGAGGAGAGGAAAATGTATGAATCAGTCCAAGGTTGCTCAGTCCCAGGGAGAGGGAACGCTAGAGAGTGAAGGAACAAGGGAAAAGAGGAGGGGGAAAAAGATGAACAGTGAGGCAGAATAAAAAAGGAGGGAGATGGAGAAGTTACTGAACAAACTCAGAGACGGAGGACGGGGACCTCTTAACCCTATTTATGATGATGTCAGCAGTCTGGGGCAACTGCTTGTTTAGTTTCTTTCGTATAGAGGACACCTGGGGTTACCGTCACAGCCAAATGTGTGTGTGTTTAAGTGTGTGTGTGCATGTGTGTGTTTGAGCTTTTACATGCATTTAGGGGATTTGACCATTTGGCTGCACAGGTCATAAATCCTTTGATGAAGGAGTTTGGTCACACACACACAACCCCCTGTCTCCTTTTCTCTAACACACATGTAGATACACACACACACACACACACACACACACACACACACACACACACACACACACACTGGGTTGGGCAGGGCAGTCCCGTGGTTAGCCATCCAGATGGTTCTAAGGTTAGTTAGAGACTACGCTCAAAGGTGCTGTTTGCAACCAAAGCAGTGTGTGTGTGTGTCTTTGTGTGTGTTTTTGTGTGTATTGAGAGTATGTTTAAAGAAACTCATTCACCCTGTACTATTTTTGGCTTCTCTTTTTTCAAAATAATAATTTTACCGTCTATAGTAAAAGTTCACACAAGCACTCAAACACAATCTCTTTAAAGAAACTTCCCTTTGGTAACAATACACTTTCAGGAGTTAAACCACAACTCTGTGTGTGTGTGTGTGTGTGTGTGTGTGTGTGTGTGTGTGTGTGTGTGTGTGTGTGTGTGTGTGTGTGTGTGTGTGTGTGTGTGTGTGTGTGTGTGTGTGTGTGTGTGTGTGTGTGTGTGTGTGTGTGAGCGTGCAGGCTGTAGCTGACTAACTTTGAGGTTCCCTGATTCATAAATAGCTGGATGTCTGGATATCACATGTTGTCTGTAGATTTACTAGTACAAGAGATTTCTACACTCACTGGAACGCGTTTTTTCCCTCCCTCCCTCTCTCTCTCTCTCTCTCTGTATATATGTGTTTCTCATTTGTTGCTCGCCCCTTTTCCTTTTCTTTTTTTTTTACCCTGCACAACTGTAATCAAAACCACAGACTTGAGGGTTGTGTGCGACTTTCCCATTCGTCTCTCTTGCCTTTTTTTCTTTTTGGCTGCTGTTAAATTTAATATGCGAGCGTTCACTCCTGATTTCCCTGAGTTCTTTTATCATCTTTTCTTTTGTGTCTCTTTTAAGTTTCTGTCATTGTTTCTCTTAGAGTATAAAGTATTCATACAGTGTAGTAGATCGATCATTCCACAATAAAAACCCTGTAATGTAGCTTGAACGTTTGCAGTGGCTCTTTCATTTTGGTCTACTATACAAATAGAAATGTTTATGTAAAACACTATAAAACTCTATGGCCGTTTTTTTTACTTTTAAGTCCAATTCCTTACCTATGGAGAAAGTCAGTCTCTTTCTTTCTCTTGCTCACATGTGTAACCGTTGTGTTTCTCTTCCGCCTCCTGTAGGAGAAGGAGAAGAAGTACATGCTACAGGTGGACAACCTGAAGCTGCGCGATGTGGAGAAAGGCTTCATGTCCAGCAAGCACATCTTCGCCCTCTTCAACACCGAACAGAGGTGATATTATACATTTGCACACGTCAAACTACACACATGCAGCAGATACATATTATTGATCACATAACAGCAAAGTTAAAATTATAAAAATAAATTCAACCTGGCTTCTTTGTTTGCTCAGACTAACAACCGAACAAAGCAACGGCTAAGACAAGCACAATTACCCTACAAATAAAATAAAGTATTACATTAAAGTAAAGTAAAGCAATGCTGGAAGAAGCTATGTATATAATGATATCACACATGGAAAACATCCATTACAAACACATCATGCATGCCAACATGCGAGCAGGCCTCACATGTTGAAATTGGCTAAGGAAAGCAGACTTAAACAGCTTTGTACACTGTTGTGAAGTTAAATGTTAAACACCTGAACTGTTGAAACAACATCCATAACATTCATCTGCTACTTAGAAATTATTTATCTATTTATCTAATATATCATATTCCAATAACTTGCATATAGACTCTTATTGCACTATTTCACTATTTCACTTTTTTAAACTATTTTTGTATTACTATTTACTATTTACTATTTACTTGCACTATATTTCTGTTTATCTGTTTTATTGTGTTGCACTGTTGGAGGAGCCTGTGACCTAAGATGTTCATCGTCATAACTACACTGTAGCTACTGTATGTTCGTATGACTACATAAAAACCTTGAACCTTGAACCTTGAAATCTATAACATAAGTAAATAATAGTCAAATCTATACCATAGTTGAATCTTAATCAAATCTGTATACATCAAGTATGTTAGTAACCATTGCAGCAAAATAAGTGTAGAGTAGTTCAAATATAGACCCCAATATTTGCCTCTGAAATGTAGTACAGTCTCACGGTAATAGGTCAAAGTCATTTCCACCGCTGGTTCAAGGGAATATACAGCTGCTCAGGTTACACATTAGGGGTAGTAAAAGAGAATAGAATGATATCTAAAAAGATAAAGATCACTCAGCATTGTGCGTCCACAGGAACGTTTATAAGGACTACCGTCAGCTGGAGCTGGCCTGTGAGACGCAGGAAGACATCGATGCCTGGAAGGCCTCCTTCCTCAGAGCCGGAGTTTATCCTGAACGGATCACGGTGAGATTTTATTTTTTAATGCATACATAAATAGGCCAAGGATTGGAATAACAGTGTTCATATATAGTAAGTTGATACTTCTGCGAAAACACTTTATATCCCATATACTATTATTTTTGCTTTTTTACCAATTTGCTTGGAGTTTATTTAAATGTTGCCATCTTTCTCATGTGCTACTCTATCTGTCCTCTTTCAATGTCTGTTTTCCTCATCGCTGTTTCACCTTATACGAAAAGGAAGGACAGGTATGTTATGTTGGTCATTTTCATAACTTTTCGTTTTTTTATATGACGTGTCACACTTAGTTTATATTGAGATTGCGATTATGTTTTAACCATCTTATTCCGAGTTGCCAGTCATCTTGAATCCTGTATCTTCTCTCTCTTCTTCTCAACCCCTGAAGCTGAACTGATTTTAAACTCTTATGTCCTCTGTCCTTCCTCTCATCCGACCTACAGAGCGAGGGCAGTGATGAAAACGGCTCCGATAACATAATGCACAGCATGGACCCTCAGCTGGAGCGGCAGGTGGAGACCATCCGTAACCTGGTTGACTCCTACATGGCCATCGTCAACAAGACCGTCCGTGACTTAATGCCGAAGACCATCATGCACCTCATGATAAACAATGTGAGCATCAACTGAAATTTAATGTCCCAAACCTCTAAAAAAACTAAAAAGAACAGACCGTTTTATAACAAAATATACGATACGATTATACTTTAATGGTCAGATCAAGTCTGAAATTGGACTTGCATCACAGCAGCTCCATGTGTTACATCAACATAGACAAATATCAAGACATATTTAACATAACAGCACAATCACTGAGAGACATGCTCAAAGACCCTTTAGCGTGCATTTGATCTGGGATTCAGCTCTGTATTTACTGTGAGGATGGACTGATGCTCAAAGGAGTGCTTCAGTCTGACTTTCTTGAATTGTGGGACCCTGTATCTCAGCCTCACTAGGTTATTATGGTATGCTGAGTCATAAAGTCTCTGACAGGATTGACCAACAATCTTTGAGCAGATTTTTAACAGGTGGAGCAGTTTGGATTTTAAAGCTGTTGACAAACACTTGTACCAGGTAGTATTGCAGTACTGTAGAATAGAACAAATTTAAATAACAACAGAAGAATTTCTCTGCTCGCCCCAAAAGACCTAAGGCGGCGGAGACAATAAATTCTTTGTGCTGTCCTTTTGCACAGATATTCAATATGGTCTTTCCATGACAGTAGATATCTCTCCCATTTCGTCCAGACTAAAGAGTTCATCAACGCAGACCTTCTGGCCCAGCTGTATTCGTGCGGGGACCAGGGCTCGCTGATGGAGGAGTCTCAGGAGCAAGCCCACCACCGGGACGAGATGCTCCGGATGTACCACGCCCTGCGGGAGGCCCTCAGCATCATCGGTGACATCAGCACAACCACTGTCACCACCAGCATGCCGCCTCCCGTGGACGACTCCTGGCTGCAGGTGCAACGGGCCCACATGGGAGGAAGGTAAGAGACGAAGGGAACGGGCTGATGAAGAGCATTACAGGTTGTTTTTGGAGACACTACAGCAGAAATATAGATTTTTTTCATGCACTGGTACATTTTAAGATTTTTGACTTTTTCTTATTTCCATAACATATCGTCTTTCGGTAAAAACTACAAAAAGAAAACATCCAAATTACGCACTTAGGCGTTTACTTACTATGTCTATTTTCTTCACTAGATTTCCCCTAAAATAACAAAAACTAAGCATTAGTTAATGCCTCATTTGCATATTTAAATATAAAATGTGACCCCTATTTACCTGTAGTCGTTTCCTTCTAAATTTGGTTTATATACTTCTACTGTAGGCCTCAAGCATTCACTTTTTTAACACTTGCAACAAACTTTCCATTTTTATTTACTTCTATAATGTAAAGCTTCTTTCAGAATGGTTTGTCCTTATAAGTCATGCCCTGATTTATATGATGTTTTACTATAAACAAACTACACATTTATTTCTACCTTATTCACCTTTTGGTAACACCGTTTATCCTTGAAGTCAGAATATTTTTGTTTTATTTGGGTTACTATATAACTATAAGAATTTGCGTTTTATTATCATAATGTTTCTTTATATTTGTTAATGCAGTAGTTGATGTCTCCTCTGTCTTCCTCCAGGTCTCCAGCCACCAGTCCCACTCCAAACCGCAGAGCTCCACCAGGACCTCCGACCCGCCCGGGCTCTCGGGGGCCTCCACCTGGGCCTCCACCCGCTGGGGGCCCCCCTGTCCCGTCCCGCCCAGGGGCTTCCCCGGACCCTTTCAGCGGGCCACCACCCACTGTGCCCTCTCGGCCTAACCGTGCACCCCCAAGTGTGCCTAGGTGAGTCAAACATGAGAGGCCTTTCAAACAAACAACCCTACCTCACATCATATTCTTACAAACCTATTTGAGTTAAGTTTGACACAGATTACATAACATCCAAACCATAGCTTATAATATTATGCGAAGATATCCAGCCTGAAGTGTGGATACTCTATGTTACTAAGGGGGATGTGAAGAATCCTGGATGAGGGGATGAAGGAGGTAAATGAAAGTGGAGAGCTCTGGTTGTGTTAGAGGGTAGATGAATAGAGTGATAGAGATTCCTCAATAGATCAATAGACAGATATAACTAATCGTCAGTGATCTTATTTCCTCTTTTCTTGGTTAAGGTAAACATGTTGGTACCTTTCTGCCAGCATTTTGAACTTTCAACACACTGTTAACCATCACACTCCACTATTCATCACTTACACCCACCTCACCACTGTCCTATTAAGAAATGTGCACTTTAAAGAAGTGACTGTTAGCCTTAGCAGGATTTTCTTTTCTGTTCTTCATTAACCTTATCTGCTTTGTGTGTGTCTGTGTTTGTGAGCTGGCTTTTTTTGTTATCACTGTAAGAGTAGCAGCTTTCCTTTTTTAAAGTAAGAGACAATAACGTCATTGAGCAACGTTCTCACCTGCAAATGCAGCTTAAAAAATGGACTTTGTCAAGACTCTTAATCAAAAGATCTTTCCATCACTTATTCTGGTCTGTCCGAAGTGAGAGCTCAGCTCATGCGACGTTTGTCTCTTCCTGCACTGTAACTGTTTGCACTCCTTTTCTCTTTACCTCCTCTTCATCCCTCTTTCCCTCACCACACCTCTGTCCCACACATGACTATTGTTCCTTCTACAGAATCACAATCACTGACAAATGAGGAGTCTCTGGTATGTTTGGTACTCTCCGGCATCTTCATCATCATCATCATCCCTCTTTCTCTTCCTCTCAGGAGGCATCTTTTCACTGCATGCCATTTTCTTTTTCTCACTTTCAATTTTCTCTTCTCAGAGTGCTGCATGGGCAAACACACACCCAGGTCGGAGCTGAGGGTGTGTGTGTTTGCTTCAGTGTTTGGGCTGACTTTGGATGCGATGCTAGTTCATTTATTAGGTGGTGTCGGTTGTGTTATTGTGTCTTGTAAAAGAGGACATATCTTAGATTACAGCATCAATGAGTGAGACAGGACTTAACTTTCCAAAACCTGAAATGAATGGTTGTTCTTGTGTTGGTGTTGTATGTGAGGTAGTATGCCATGATATTCAACTTTGTCTCCAGTTGTCTAATATTTTTGTTTAAAGTCATGGCATCTGTCAATCTCCACGTTCAATATTTTTTATAATTTAGGCAAGGCAAGGCAAGGCAAGGCAAGGCAAGGCAAGGCAAGTTTATTTATATAGGACCTTTCAACACAAGGTAATTCAAAGTGCTTTAAGGTAGCACTGCAGGTGATTCCCCAAACATCTTTCAAAGGAAAAATGATAGTTTTACCTTTTCAGGCATCTAAAAAAATGCTTAATTATGACCCCTCAAATGTAATTGTAGTTATTTTCTTAGAGTTTGTTAAGTGTATTAAGGGTTTTTGCAACACCATATGATTATTATAAGGATTACAACAACAGAGTTTAATAAATAGAGGTCTGTTTAAGTGCATGTATTTAGACAACACTATAATAATGCCTGCATTTGGCATCTAATGCTAACATATCTGCAATGCAGTCATGTACCTGATATCTCTGTGATATTGGTTATGTTTTGGGGGTTTCTTCCATGTGTTATCTCATGATATAAGTGACTGTTTGAGTGAAGGTTATTGTATTTGTGTGCATGAGTAACACATGGGGGCCTTTAAATAACAATAAGTATGTATAAACTATAATTCAGAGTTTAAAACGAAGACTGCAAACACCTAGAGAACATTAATCCAACTTGTTCCCGTCCTGTCTTCTTTGTGTCTGTCCCTGTGCGTTTGTGTGTCCATGGCAGTCGGAGACCCCCCCCTTCTCCAACCCACTAGACCTCTGAGCTCCTCCCTCTCCCCGCCCGTCCTCTGTCCCACCTCTGGATGAGAAGCCGTGGACAGCAGCGCCACCTTCCTGTCGTTTTCCTTCCACAGCCGACCTGAGCCGGCTCCCCTTCTCCTGCTCCCTTTCCTGCAAACACACACACATGCACGCAAACAAACACACACACCTTCTGTCTCACACAGAGTTGCAGAATACTTGAAACACACTTGCATGACTGACATACGACCATGCTGCAGAATTTAAACAATGTAAAGAATATACAATAATTTATACATTGTACAGTGTATGCGCACATGTGCATGCACACTGCCTATATAAATACCCAAAAATATACAGTATATATTTACATCCTGCTATTAAACCTAAGGTGGAAGACATTTGAGACTTAGCATGCCTGAGTATTACATTATACTCCAGCCTTTCTGATGAGTAACCTGGCTGCTGACTGACCTCATTTTTACTCTTAAACATTTGTCTTATTTTGTGTTTCTTTGCGTGACTAACTCACCTTATATTGCCGGTCATGCTTGAAGTAAAAAGTGTTTAATCAGACGTCTTCAAAGCTGGGTAAAAAAAATATGATAGCTACTGTAAAATAAACTGACACCAAATGGAAAATCAAGATCAGAATGTCCTGAGCAAATTCTTCAGTGCAGTTATTTTGACAATACATGTTTTTTATGAGGAATTAATCAGCTGGAAACTAAATATTTTGTTTTGTTAAAACTTCACTGAACTTCTGCTCTCTGTTAAGTCACGTGTCGCTTATATTCCTCCCCTCCTCTTCTTTGAATCTCTCCCTGATATCCACTGATCAAGTATGGAACAGACTCACTATCACTCACTCATATTACACAAGGAAGAAAGGATTGAATGAAATAAGGGGGGAAAGGATTCCCTTCAGACTCCATGACTTCAGATACCTGCACAGACAGGAGCTGATGCCCTTCATCCTTTTGTCCCTCCTTCTTCTTTTCTCCCCTTGCACTAGTAAAGGGATAATCTGAAGGACCTGTAGTACACTCCCGTAAGCCAATTCACATGCCTGTGTCACAACCACCTCTTAAAAACACTGTCGTCTGTGCCTCCACAGAACCTATGCAACAATGCAAATCTATTTGTATTGGCATAAAGAGGGGCTCTTTTTCCCCCGTTTCCTCCTCTTCTCTTCACAAACACTTTGTCATTGCGTTAACTTATTGAGGCGGGATCTAAATAGAAAGTGCAATATATGGAATATCCTTCTGCAGACAGCTGCATGCCACTGTAACACAACAATCAGTACATTTTAATCTGAGAGGAAGGGAATCTGTGGCCTGGGTCGCACCCTGAGACTGTAGAGAGCTCCGGATACATCCTTTTTAATCAGAGGGAATGAGGTCCCTAATGGGAAAGGTTTCAAATATTTGGAGTGTTTCTAAGTCAATTGCATCATGCATCAAACCCTCTGATACTGACAGGAATACTTTTACATTTTATCTTCATGATCGGCTATTTATTTTCTCTTTTCTTTTCTTTCTTCCTTCTCTCAGTGGTCACGGGGGTGAGTGAGATCATGAAAACAGCTACAGTCTATGCATTAAACTATCCTCCTGTTTCACCCTCGCATTGCTGTCTGAGAACGTGTGTGTTCAACTCACCTTTTCACCACTTTTGCACCTGAACTCTGCTGTCAGTGTGATGTTGTTTTTCTGACCCCAAGCAAGAATTACCAACCCACCGGCCTCAAAAACCGAGCTCTGTACCTAACTGATCTTTAAAAACCACTTCAGTGATCCCTTGCAACAGAAACACAAAAAAGCATATTATAGTTATTATTTAACAGTAAATAGTTTAACTTGGACATATCTTATTGTGTTATTATGTATATGTGTGGTGCATCTTATGAGACTTGTGCTATACCAATGTCTAGAGAATTTAGTCTGCTGAATATTTAAATTAAATGAGTATGTGTATAAGGAAATGATATTGGAAAAACGTATACAAATGTGTAATGCGGTTATATATGAGGACATTAGCAGGTTTCAAACTTACTGTAAGATAGTAACAGAGAGGTATTTTTTTGTTTCTTGTTTCTCTCTGTGTGTAGAAGAGCAGAAAGAGAGTGTGAATTTTTGGACTGCAGAAATCAGCAGGTCCTGCATATGTTTAAATTGCTGTGGATGAAATGATGACTTTACCCAACAGGATTGCTTTGTCAACCCATTAAAAACCTCAGTGTACTGAATGACGTTTCCTCTGTTTCTTCTTTTTCTCTTTATGGTCGTTTATAATATGTTCACAACAGCTATCTTGTATTTATTCAGGCAGGTGAACTTCATTTTAAAATAAATAAAAAAAAGTTATCTACAAATCTGTAATTTTGTTGAAATATTCACTCTTCATATACTACAAGACTAGTCAAGTGTTCGCAGCTCTGGGGGACTGTTAAGTCAGAGCAGTGCATTGAGCTAAATGCTAACATCGATATCCTAGCATGTTTACACAGACATTGCTAACATAGAATATAATCTTTTAATGGTCACACATGCAGAGCACACAGCACACACAGTGACATTTGGCCTCTGCATTTAAACCCATCCTAGTACCAGGAGTCTGGTACTAAGAGCAGTGGGCAGCTATTGTACAGCGCCCGGGGAGTAATGGGAGTGAGGGGGGAAGGGGGGTGTCCGGTGCCTTGCTCAAGGGCACCACGGCAGGGCAGGATGTGAACTGGGACCTCTCCAAGTAGCAGTCCACACTCCATATTTAGGTCTGGTCGGGGACCTACGGCTCACAGTCCAAGCCCCTACTGACTGAGCCACTGCCGGACCATGACATGACATGCTAATTTAGCAGGTAGCAATAGTATGTTTACCATGTTCCCTCTTAGCGCGGCAACTTCTTTTGCTAAAGAAGGCTCCTACTTTTCACAAAATATAGTTAGTGCTGCAGTTGATGTTATTTATGTACCTTTAAACCCAAGTATTGGACACATGTTTTTTTTTACGTTTGCATACATAAGCTTGGTCTTTTAGAAATGAATTATCAGCAGATGAATAAATTACGAAATTATGAGGACACATTAAAGAAACCAGTTTCATTATAAGCCACGAAGGGACTGGTTTGGAGTATTAATATTGTTTTCTTTAGCCACAATACAGTATCCAAAAGGTGAAAAATATGAGTCCATTTTGCCACCGGAATTAAGGGTTTCAAATTCACAATAACAAATGGTTTTAAAATGATTAGCAAGTTTTTCTGAGTGTAGTATTTCATTGTGATAATGAGTGAGTAAAAGGAAGGCCACTTTCACAGCAGCCTTCTGACTTGTCATATGAGGCAAAGCACAGGTGTTACTTAAAACATTAACTAAGGTTCAGCTCAATCAAAGCTATTCCAGAGAGCCAGCCTGCACAATAAACTGGCATCCCATAGTTGAATGTTTTTGTGATTGATGCTATGTATTACACCTGTGCTTTTCAGAATGTCTGCACTTAAAAAGGAATAGAAAAAGCCCAGGTGTAAATAATCAAATAAACGATGAAATCCATTTAGCTTATGGCCCCCCCCGTCGTTAACATTATTAGCAACACCTGTTCCTTTTTTCTCTTATGTCAAACAGCCCAACGTTTCAGAGTATCCAAATAATGGAGAAATAGACACACAATGTTTTCAAGTTGCTCAATCAGTTTTATTCAGGAGAAGGAGAGAAAATATTACTCAAGGGAAACAAAACAAAAAATCAGAAAGCTTCTGTCAGAAGCAGCCCTCGAACAAATCAGTTCTCTGAATGATCCTTCATTTCCATCCACTTCTATTTTACATTAAAACTGATTAGTTGAGATACTAACTTATTCCAAATAAATAGAATATTTTCTTAAGTCAATCTTTGTATTAAATCACAGCCAGTCAGTAACCGCCCACACCTCGACTCTGAACAAACTTCAGACACACAGTCCGCACTGCCAGTGAACATGGCAGAGCAGCACTTCCCCCACACACCAGGCATAATGAATATACAATATGTTACACAGTTACAGTATTTACACCACCTCTTTTCCAGTAAAGACAATAAATGCTTTCCCATTGCTTTTCGTTTCAATCACGCATTACATATTTAACAGGGAATTCGAAATTATGGAAAGTAATTTTATCCCAGTTGATTTCATAAGCCCCGCAAAAACACTAAAGTTATTTTTATTGTATATTTACCTTTTGGTTAGACCAAAAACTAAATAAAGGAAAAATATATATTGTGGCATGTTTCAAAGGAAACCAAAAAGTGACAGAATGCTAAGAAGCGAGGAATTTTTAAATCAAGAATGATTAAGTACATTTATCCCAAAACCACCTGGTACTATCAAAGTGCTGTGGTTTAGGGAAGACGCAACAATGTTTACTTTGCCTGTAAAAAACACCAGGTACATATGGCCTCCACATATGACTTTTTCGTTCTATAATAGGCAAAAAATACCACAATTTGCACTAACACTTTCTGTCCTGTTGCATTCAGTGATAAATATCAAGTGTGCAATTCAATAATCGAACAAATGTGTCTTCTACCTGAAAGTAAAACACATCAGAGGATCTTAAAATTCAAAAACATCCAAATGAGAAGGTTAAAATACCTCCAAAAGTAGTGAGTGGGATTTTAGTAAGATTTGCAGTAAGACCCTCATGTCCTTGCATATTCAAACCATGGAAAGACTCTAAAAAAAGGCCTTTGCCATGATTTGGTCCTTAAATGGATATTTTAAGCCGTGATAACTCTTAGTTATTAGTAGCAAAGGGAAAGAGCTTTACAGTGAAGAAGTGTCCATCAAATCAATCCATCCGCCAATCTACATTTATGAACAAGAGCATCTCTCATGTAAAGCTAGGCACTTGCAACATCTTAAGTTCAGAAAAAATCCTTTCCAATGCCCAAAAGAAAATGCACATGTTGCACAACACGTTTGACTAGTTTCGGAAAGAGATGTTCATTTTCACAAATTCTGATTTATTCCCACAGCTTTGGGAATAACGTCACATGCTCCTTCTGTTCATATTTACAATACATCCTCCAAGTGCAACACTGCACACACACACACACACTTTCAATCATTTGCATCAGCTGGAACCCTCAGCTTTGGTGTGGCTTCATAGGATTCAACGTTTCCTCCACAGAATGTATTAAACAGGCTTTGAAGCTCTACCACTGTCCAACCAGCCACAAAGGACAGAGCCGAATGAGAAGCTTTGTACAGTTTTAGTGCAATCTTATAAACTGATAGAACTCTACAAAAAAGTACAACAGATGCAGCTTCGTCTGGAGAGGAAACAGTTTGGATCTCACACACACGCATCACGCACTCTCACAGTCCAGTTGTAAAGGATTTGCATTCATTCATATTTGATATGTGGAACTACAAGCAAATGTAACTGGAAGAAACTGGTTCTTATCAATAGTGTCAATGTGTTTAGAAACTTAAAGACCCCATGAAGTTATGGTTCGGGATGAGCAGCTTTGATAAGGGAACAAAATAAATAAATAGTGAGTGGACGTTTTTTGATGAGGCCAACAAAATGTCTGAGATTAAGGAAATTTGAAGAAGAAAGATGAATTATGAGTGCAGATAAAGAGAATTTACCATACTTCCTGTATCCCTCGAGTTATTGCACCGTATCTCTATCATGCTAATGACAAAGATAAAGTACAACTGGGAAAAAACGACAATGCGGAAAGCAGCCCAAAGCACAGCAACCACAGCTTTATAATTGTTCTGAATTATAAATAATTACAAAAGATTCTTTAACAACTTTGACTTAAATGTGTTTTCTTTTATCATGGGGTCTTTAAATTGCATCTATCCCCTCCTTCTCTCAGTTTAACAGGATGTTTGACATCACAACACAAACATTTCACATGTATTAACATTACACACTGTACAGACAGACGATGGTTTTCAGTGTTTGGAGGAGGAGCTAAAAGGTAGAGAAAAGGAACAGTACCGATCTGCGACACCTGCATCCATCTGTTCTGAACCTCATCATGTAACTAGCAAGCTTTTGACTTGACTACATAACAGCGCTAACAATTCAAAAGCTATTATGTGCACTCTTAACTTGACTTTTAACTTACATCTCACTCTGCATCTCTCTTCTCCTCGTGCACCCTTTCACCACCATCATCAGCTCTCCTCTCATCACACAAACATACGGGTAAATATCCGGGTTATTACATTCAAACGTGATGCTCTTTTTTGGCATTTGTACAATGAATTTTTGTAAAACTGATATTTGCACTAGAGTGAAGTTGCACACAAACAGGCTCCTTATTTTGAACAGCTCTTTAGGTACTGTATCAGAAAGGAGACCCAATACACGGCCCCTTTATTGCACTTATGTGTAAAATAGGAGACGAGGGATGGTGAATAAAAATGGTGGTTTGGAGAATAATCAGATACTGGTTATCTCTCTGGGAAGAGCATCATAGACAAAAAAGACAACGTAGTAAACAACAAATAGATAATACTCTCTTTTTAACCATGCACATTAGTGCCACCACACAGAACTGGGAGGGGGTGTTTTTAATGTAACCGGGTCAAACACATTCTGGGACCAGTGTTGCAGGGTGCCATATTTCTTCAGGAGTGTTTGTGAGTATATGATCAACAAGCTACAAACTGTGGTGTTCAATAATCCCCAGACTTCAAGACATGTCCAATATCTCATACACACACATCGACCTCTGTCTCACACACACACACCTCACACCACCAGGATCTTGACTTCGTCCTGCTCGTCAGGCCGGTAGAAGAAGGGGATGCAGGGGTTCTCCCCGAGGAAGGGGGGTGACCTGAGCGCTCCCTGGGGGTTCTGGATCTCTTGGAGCAGCTGCATGATCTGCTGGGCTGTGCCGTCCTCTTTGGGCCCCAGGGACTTGGAGTCAGTCTGGGACGTCCCACTCGACTGGGCCTGTGACGAGGGGGCTTCCAGGCCGGGGGTGGGCTCCGACAGAGGGATGACCTCCATGGCTTCTGCAGCGGAGAGAAAGAGCGGCATGGTTCAATTATACAGAATGTATTCTTAATAATAGGAGCAAGTGGACACAAAAGGACACCAGACATATCATTTACATTAAGTGCAATATATAGTTTGACTATGTATCATTGTAACTACTGTATTCTAGCTCACTTACATTATGGTGCGACTTACAATTCTAACTGTTTGTGTACGTTTTTTTTATTCTGCCTCTCTTTTATTTAATATTTTGCCATCCTTTTTCAATGTTGGCCTTTCATTTGCTGCTGTTACAATTATATTTTCCCACTTGGGGACAAGTAAAATAATTCTGATAGCTAACTGCTGACCTTAGTTTGTTTAGTGAAGTCCAGTTTCACTGCACAATTAATCTAACAGTTCCTGATTAAGGTAAATGTTGGCTGCCCTAGGTACATTTAGCTTTAAAAGGGGACATATTTAACCGTTCGACCAACCTTGGAATTAGTATATTCATTTAAGATGTAGCAATGACATACAGTAATACCGGTTGTGCCTACCTGCTCCGCTGTCAGCATTAAGATGTGTGTGTGAATGTGCTTGGTGCTCTTGGTGTGTGTGATCCTCCCCAACAGGAAGCAGGTCGGGGTTCACTGAGCCCGCTCCTGCCACAGCTGCGGTGTAGCGGCTGTACCAGTCGTTCCTCTCAGACACCAGCCTCATCACCAGGTCCTGCAGCTCCGCCAGCTTCGCCTGAGGGACAACAGAGAAACGATTACTGACAGAAAACGGAGCAAAAAACATACAGCAAAATATGTGATTGATGGTTATTTTTTTAAATAACAAAAGGTTGCTTCACAGTACCTTCATCTCCTCCTTGTCCTGGGCCAGCATGCTGATGTAGTGCTCCTTCTCCTGGTGCTTCTGCTTCATGATGGCCCGCTGACTCTGGTACAGGGCTATGTACTCTCCTGGAAAGACAAAGGTAGAAGGATGATGAGTTTTGAAATCTTTCCAAAAAGTATTACAACAAATAAATCCCACTGTCTCACCGATAGTGTCAGTCTCTCCAGACAGCTGGATGCAGCGGTGCTCCAGCTCCTCCACCCTGTCCTTCAGGTCGGCCTTCTCTCTGATGAGGGAGGTGAAGCGCTGCTGAAGCTTCTCCATGGCAGCTTGCAGAGCCTGATGAACTTCCACCGGCACTCCTCCTTCTGGGAGCGGGATTGTAAAGTATACAGATGGTTTAGCTAATGCACCACAGATACTTTCTCATCTTTATAAATCAATCTAATATAAATCAGGCTTAACTTTAAAGGTCACCTATTGTGCAAAATTCACTTGTTCATGTCTTTTATACATAAGCATGTGTCCCCTTTGTGTAAAGAGATTCTGAAAGTTTCATGAAAAGATATTTGCTCGTTTTTTGTCCTGATCCATTTATATAAAAACCTGTCTGAAAATGAGCTGATCAGATTTTGGCTACTTTGCGATGTCATAACGTTTTTTTTTGGGTTGTGTAACCATCAGCCAATAACCAACCAAGGTAACACCCCCCACCTTATCACCTAAATCGCCTCCTGGAGCAGATTTTTTTAACCAAATATCTCGCAGAGGGGCGTTGGGAGTGGCTAATCTAAATTAACAGACACAGAATCAGCACTTTTGAAACAGGGCTGAAACAGAGGGGATTATGGGATGCTACAATGCATGATCTGTTTGGTATTTCGAGCAAAACACTTCAGAGAAATGTTTTGTATATATATCTAAGACCTATAATATATTGATGAAAAAGAGTATAATAGGGGACCTTTAAGAATAGACACTATAATCTAGGTCTATACATAATAATAAAAAACATTTGCATGCTTTCACAGACCCTATCCTCCTCACCTGAATGCTCATGGCCGTGTTCACAGTGACTGTGTGGGTCCTGAGAGGGATCGTGCTCATGGTGATGGTCGTGTTCATGGTGATGGTCGTGGTCATGATCATGGGGATGGTCATGATCATGGTCCTGGTGATGATCATGGTCGTGGTCATGATCATGGTGATGCTCGTGGTCATGCTCATGATCATGGTGATGGTCATGGTCGTGAACATCTGTGTGGCTGTGGTGCTGCTGCTCCAGGCTGAGGGCCATAGAGGCCTGGTGCCTGGCCGCCATGTGGTGCCTGTGCTCCTCCTCCAGTTGCCTTCTGGCCTCGTCCCTCTCCGCCTCAACCCGAGACAAAGCTCCACGGATAAACTCCTCCTACATTACAAACAATGTATCATTTAAACTGGTATAGCCCTGTATGTATCATGTAAGCGGCCATAATGTGGCATAAAAGGCAAAGCAATGGAAGTTCGACAAATCATCTAAGCATATTTGAATGAGTCGTTTTTTGTGAAGAACAATCATCACCCTCCTCACCATGTCTTTCTTGCTCTCAAAGTCTTCTGGGATGACTATGGAGGAGGACTGCTCTGGGCTCTCTTGCATGGACTGGCTCTCCACTCCATCTCCTATGTGAAAGAGTGACACATTCAAATTAAGACAGGAACTGCAGGTCATGAAGATCTACTATAAGAGGGTGTCAGATCCTTTTCAACATTCATGTAGTGTACAACCACTTTGGGTACTACATTTCAAAAGGTTATACAAAATATGCAATCTGAAGAAGCTTGGATAAGCATAGTAAAAGAAAAGGGTTTAAAAAAGTACCAGTGACATACGAGTAAAAGACTAATCTTACCTTGGTCTCTGGCCGAGCCAAGTGCTGAACTGTTGAGCAGATCCTTCACCTCCACCTTCAGCTGCTCGTTGTCTTTGACCAAAAGATCCAAATAATCCTGTAGGGGGAGACAGAGAGTCATTCAAATGAATTGATGTATGTTTGTGGTCACAGAGATAAGTAAGGCACATTGACAGAATGTGAGGTTACACAACATAGTATCAACATACTGTAATACACTGACTCCAGACCCTTTCGAATCACTCTCATATTATAATAGTTGATAAAGAGCTTTAGGGCAGGATTTTTACTAAAGTATTTCATACGCCTTATTTCTGAAATGCACACCTGCGCTTGCTTGAGCTGATTCTGACTGATCTCCAGGTGCATGCGGCCCTGGCTCTCATCGTGCTGCAGCCGGTCCATGAGCTGGATCTGCTTCAGGTACTGGTGGTGGATCTGTTCCCTCTCTGAGACCAGGGTCTGGTAGCCGGCACAGTACTGCTGCAGCTGGGCGGCCACCTGGTCCCTCTGCTCCATCAGACCCTGAGTGTCCTGACTCTTCTGTTCCAGCTGAAGAAGAGGGAACAAAGAGGAAATAAATGCCAAAGAAAGCAGAAAACAACTGCTTACATTTTATTAAATACTTTTCAGGATGCCATAATCACACATTTCTCTGTTGTGTTAATGCACTGTCTGGGATATAATTATTATCTAAAACATAACGTTTGTAAAGGATATAGTGTAAGCATAGTAAAGACAGATAAGGTGCTAAAACTGACAAATGACACAACTTCAGCCGTGTTTTGTGTGTACCTGCTCCTTGAAGTTGTGCAGTTCCTCTTGCAGTTCACCCATTCTGCGAGCAAGCTCCTTTTTCACATGTTGCTCTGTCTGGATGGCATCGGTCAGCTCCATGTTCTCATTGGTCTGCACAAATGAAGGAGTAACAGGAATTTTGGATTAAAGTCTCCCACCCTCTGAGCTAACACTTAGCAATGAATGTACTCTCCAAATGTGTGAGAAACCTTTCAAATTATTGTTACAGAGAAATGATTTACAGCCTCACCAGTTTGACAAATCCGTTCTGTAGCTCAGCCAGCTGGTCCTTCAGCGTTCGGTTCTGAGTGAGAGCTCGGCTAATGGTGGCCTTATCTGACTGAACATCCTCTAACATGCGTCGGCGGTCCCCGTCCTCCTGGACCTGGCTCTCTAACTGCCGCTCCAGCTCTCCCAGACGCGTCTCCTGCTCTGTACACATGCGGCTCAGCTGCTCGTTATCTCGCAGCTGGGGGAAAGATAACAGAGGGGAATATAAGCAACTTCAAACCATCGTTGAAATATTAAACAGAACAAATCAATGGGTATAGCTTTCAAATGTTAGGGACACAGAACCATGATACACTGCCGAACACAATATTCCAATATTATCCAAGAAATAAACTAATCATTAGCAGAAAAGGAATGCTCTAAGTGTGTGCGTAAGGCATACCTGTGCCTGGTACTGTGCAGTGAGAGCGTCTTTCTCCTGATGCAAAGTGTTGAGGGCCTCCTGCAGAGCCACCTCGCTCTCTGAGGGCCCCGAGGACTGAGGCTCCGCATTATCCTGAGCCTCTCTCTCCTGGGACAACAACGCTGGAGGAGGAGAAGAAGAATGACAGGTATTAGATATAATCATTTTGCAATAACAAATACCTTGTATGCCCGGTATTAAGCATGCTACAGCTCATATACAGTTCATCTCTTTTCTTTTGTAATTCTAATTTTTATTTAATTTTCTATTCAGAACAAAGAAACATTGGCAGTACACTGCATAAACAAATCCCTCTCCTCCATGGTCCTGGCATTGACATGAAAAGACATGGCATGGAAAAAGTAATATAATAATAATACCAAAATAGGATATAAGGTATATCAGCAATGGAAAAGAAAAAGTGTGCAATTCTTGGTAAACATTCAAATTAGATAAAGTCTCTGACGGCCTTTATGTGTGTCCAGAAACGTTCCCAAGTAGTATCATATACAGTATATTTAAGTTTTTAAGATTATGCTAAAATAAAGTTTTCAAACTATTTGAAACCTCACCAATGTTATTCCTGCAACGGAGGGAAAAAAGACTGAAGCACGGCGTTAAAGCCTTTAAAAAGACAAATGTTTGGGCGATAATTAATATTTCAACACCAGCTTACAATAGTGTCAAACATCAGTCTCTTTGCTCTCCCCTTGACCCTAGAAGCACCTTATCAAGTGTACAGTGCTGCAAGATAAGGGGAGCCATTCTGTAAATCCAACTACGGTCAGGCAGTCGGACATTTTATTTACCAAGCGTAAACAGGCAGCTTAAGGAAGGTCAAAGCCAGGATCAGGTTGAAGCATTAAACAAGGGCAGTGTGGGCCTCTCACCTGCAGCATGTTGCAGCTCTGTGATGCTGGCTTCCAGTTCTTGGACTCGGTTGATGTTTCTGTCCCTCTCCTCTGCTACCAAAGAAACCTGCACAGAGACAGGGATTCACATTTAAATCAATAAGTCTAATGTTTTTCAAATATATTGAACCATATGTCTAAGCTAATGTTATCGTGTAGTTCACCTGTGTTAGCAGCTGTTCTGTTTTGTCCTTCCATACACGGCCCTCCTCCTGGATCTGCTCTGCATAGCAGTCTCTCTCCGTCTGCAGCTGGGATATCGACTCCATCAGCTACAGCATCAAAAACATTAAGGGATAAATACGGTCAACATGGCAAGACTTTATTATCATAAGAGATACAACAGGCCGCTTTGTTTATTTAAAATATATGTTTTTAAAAAGTATTACAGGTGGGGTAGGTAAGTTTGAGAAACCGTCTCGAGATCCCTAGAATTTGAAAATACACAACCGGAGAAAATCTGCCACTTCCTTATAGAGCCCCTCCTCCAACACACACGAACGCGCACATGACCAATGAGGGCACGAGATAAGTTTATGCACAGATGGAAGGCTGACAGGCAGGTAGGCCATCCAGTTATTTTAGCCGGGCCGGCTAAAATGATTGGTCGTGCTTTTTACAGTACTACGGCTTCCACAGATGACATTTTTTTATGGATCATGCAAAATGCACTTTTGTACGTCTTTTATACATGAATATGTGTCCCCGGTGTTCCAGGGAACTCACCAAGTGTCAGAAAACACAACCCTCTCTATTTTCCTCCATACCAAAATCTCTAAAAAAGGGGCTGCAACGGATCTGATAAAAACTGATCCAGATTTGAACACTGTCCTGACGTCAGGACAGTGGCGCTACGGCTATTGGGCCAACTCCACCAATCAGGAGGAGACAGCCACGGCCATTGCCGTTCGAAATCGCTGGAGACGCTGTAGTACATATGCCAGGCCTGTAGGTAGTGCTGTTCTCACTGAATCTGACCTTGCACAAACAGAGCTAAAAAATTGCAAATTGAGCAAAATGAGGCATGGCTAAAATGCATGATCTGTTTGGTATTTAAAAAAAAAAAAAAGTATAAATATGCCTTATATAGGTATGGTCCTACACTATATTATTCAAATATAGCATGATAGGTCCACTTTAAGATATTTATTGCTATCGGGATGTTAAGAGCATTCCATGGAATATAACAAAAAGTGTATCTCGAGACGGTTTCTCAAACGTACCTACCCCACCTTTAATATGCTGCTTTTCTGTATCACATATGGAAAGGATTAGGAGAAGCAGGAAAGGCAAAGGGATATCTCATGGGTCATTTGATGCAAGGAATGTGAAATGCAAGGAAAGAGGCTGATGAGAACAGGAGGTTGGCTGAGGAATGTTTCTATGAAAGGAAGGGAAACTAGTGGGGCATTCAATTATGTTGAGTTGTTTTAATGATAATGGAAGAATAAAATAAAAGTTTAGCCACTAGCATAACACATATGCAGATAACTGTAGGAGAAAGACCCTCCGTGTTCACAGACCTGGTGATTGTGTGCCTCCAGCTGCTGCTTCTCTCCCAGCAGTAACTGGACCTGCTGGGCGGCATTAGAGGGATCTGACTGGCTGGAGCACTGGAGGGGGAAAAAAAGGACAAATACTGACATGAAATGCAGGTAATAGATGATAAGAAAAAATCGAATCGGGCTGCAAAGAAACATTTAGGGATCTTTATTGATACAAATCCCAAACAATGGCTTTTTTGTTGTAGATTGGCTATAAAGTCCAAAGCTTGTAATTATTGTTAAGACGAAGATCAGTATATATGTGTGTCTGTGTTTTAATGCACCTGTTGCAACATGAGGTCAGCTATCTCGAGTCTCTTGCGAAGATCTTCCAACTCCATCCTCATTGCTCCATTCTCCTGTGTTCTCAGCTTTATCTGCTCTGACAGCTCTGAGCCCTGCTGCTTCGACTCCTCACTCAAATTGCTGCGAACACAGACACATGCAGAGGTTGTTCATCTAAACTACAGATTCTTATCAGGACTTGGGAGATTTGCTCACGCCATCTGTTGGGTTTATGACTAATCTTTCTTTGATGACATTGTTATGAAAACCTTCACCTTGTGAAAGTTAAGTGACTTACTTTAGTCTAAACACCTCTAGTCTCAGGCTGTCTCGCTCCTTTTCAAACTCTTTGTTTTGCTGGAGACAAAAAGGAAAACATTTATTAATAACACCACTTTTAAATGATTTCAGTTTAGATGTGAACACTGCGATGTTGGTTACCTTTTCAAACTGTTTTTGCTGTGTTGAGACAGAAGAGAGAGTTCTCTCCAGCTCGGATACTCTCTGCTTTGTTCCCTGCAGACGGTTATTCAAGTCCTCTGCCTCAGCTGCACACACAAAGACACAAACACACTGTAAACTCAAGTCTTGCAAAGATTAGAAGTTTTGATTCAAGTTTATGTACGGCTGATCATTAAAAAAGACACACCTGCTTTCTGCCGCGCAGCATGTTGTGTGTATTGTAGTGCTGTTTGTAGCTCTGATTTCTCAGATACCAGTATTCCAATAGTCTGGATGTGAACCTATGGACGACAGAGGGAAGGTGTTTCAAGACATAAACATGAACTTCTTTATTAAATCACGATATAAACTAAATACACAACTTAGCATGCAGAGAACATAATTAACTCCTGTCAGAGTGAGCAAATGGGGGAAAGCTGTGTTCTCGGATAACATTTGTATCAATTATATATCAGGGTGGTACCATGGACTCTGACATTTTACACTGATACATTACATGGATGCATTAAATGCTCCTTCCTTCTTAAAATACACCGTCCTACAAATTGAATGTGTGTGTTGGGCGGAAGAAGTTACCTGTAATTGCTCCCGCATGGCTCCCTGCTCTTTCGAAGATTTCTGATCAAATTCTTTCCGCTCCTGGAGAACATAAAAAATGATATAAATGAATCACCGGGAAATAGGTCAAAGTTCAGTAAACTGGAAAAATAGACACAGGAATGAACAGACAAGGTAAAAAAAATAATCAGTTTACCTTTTGCAGCTGTTCAGAGAGCACCTGAGATTGCTGTGCCTGCCAGACCAACAGGATATACGTTTAACTTCAGCAAAGATCAACATTTATTTCATCACACCAGCAGAAATTCTGACACAAAATCCCTCAACTGCATGCCTAACAGGACAGGGATAGTCGTAAGTATATGAATAATAAACCTGTTATCTATGTTATGTTTACCTTTTAGGTTTATATGAAGCTTTAAGTTTTCTGCTGTTAGTGTGCTACAATTAAGCGTCTACCATGGAAGCTCTGACTAGAGTGTGCAAATAAAGAGAGGCATTCTATTGAACCATCGTGAAGGATAAATAAAAAAAACATGAAAACCATGCATGTCTTATTCCAGTGTGGTTATAAAGATGACATGCAGAATGCTTACAGGGCATGCTTTTCTGTGATATATGTGGGACTGTTGAAAGGGGGGGGGGGTTACTAGAGACACACACACACACGTGCGGACACATAGACGCACACACAGCCTCTTACCAGCTGGTCTAACTTGGTATTTAGCTGAGAGTTTGTTATGTTGCTGGACTCCAGGGCGGCTGACAGCTCCTGGTTCCGACCCTATCACGTGCACACATGCATCCGGGAGGAGAAAAAAAAAAAGGAGAGAGGGATATTGTGCTGTGACAAAAGTCAAACAAGGAGACGATCTGTGACTTATTAACATGGAAGCAAACAATAGCAACTTTATGAGGGGTGTAAAACATGAATAAAATAATTGAAATATATCATAAAATACATGATGGTTGTTAATCTGATTAATGGAGTATATTGATGTAACAATGTGTTTTTGATCTTTATGTTAAGCCCTCACCAGAGTTTTAACAATCTAATCTGCGCTACAGTAACATGTCAATGGCTATTTACCATTCTTTTTATTAGAACCTGCTGATATCAAGTCACGATCCAATACTCATTTCCTCGATAATACAGTTCCACAGTGCACACTTCAAGTTGATAAGGTTGTTAAAATCCATTCAATGGACTGTTTGTGCTTGACAATTGACTAGCTCTGTATTGTTCAACATAGATATTACCTGTCCCCAAGCTGGACCTTCATGTTTTTTATTTAGTTTTACCAAAACAAACCCTTTCAGCAATATGAAGAAGTCCTAGGTGTACTCATGCTACAGGGCAGCCACTTTACTGTGAATCACATGGCCTCAATGCTCTTGTGACAGACCATGACCTCAATTACTTTTAACTAATAGTTTTAGAATATATTAGATTTCCATCTTACCTCCAGCTCTCTCTCACCCATGGCAGGGGGACTGTCTCCATTCACATACGCAGCAGATGACTGAAAAGACAAAGACAAGCACATCAATGCAACACGGAAAATTGTATATATTTCAAGGTGAAAAACAGATTGTATGAGTGTCTGATTACTTCTGTTAGTAAGCAATAAACTGTTAACTGTGTCTCAGAAACAGACAACAAGCAAACTCTATAATGTGTTGCACTAAACAAATAGAAACACATGAAGCAGCTGCACCAGTTGATGCTGTTAGTGTGCGTGAGGCCTTTGGGAACAACTGGCACATTTTAAAATTCTTCCAGAGCATTCCTGCCAAGAATAGATGCATCACACCATGGATGAAAGTGCTCATCAGTGTTGGTGTTTAATTGTTAAGTTTTACTATATGTATGAGAAAGATATGTGTGTGTGTGAGTGTGTTAGAGAGACAGGAAGACATTGGCGCTGCTGAAATCTTACCCCAGAGACCAGGCCGTTCAGCTGCTGTGAGAGCTGTCGCAGGCTCTCTGTGGAAGACAGTGGTCTGCAAGGCAAAATACAGAAATAATCAATCATACATTATCCAAGTCATTCACTAAGTTGTATACCTAATTAATGACAAATATTATGTTAAAGTGGTCTCTGCATAAAGTGCAGCATTAATATAAAATGTGCTGATGATAAAGTTACTTAATAGAACGAGCTGTTTCAAGAGGACGTTTTCTGCCCTTGATATAAATATATATTTCCAAATGATAAACACAGGGTGTTAAACTGCAGCGTTTAAAGATACAAGGGTGTCATGGACAGCGATAAATCAGGTAACCCACCTTTTTTCTTCAGTTAAACTCCCATTGCCATTGGTGTCGGTATAGTCCTACAGAAAGATTGATAGAGGAATAGAGAGTGAGAGCAGTAGACAGACAAACAGGAAGGAGCAACACAGAACATGTTCCCCCTTATCTAAGGATGTACATAAACAGAAAATGCACTGGATCTTATCGGCTTCGCTCAGAGAACTTTTTTCCCCACTGAACTGGGGAAAAGGGCGTTCAGTTACGCTGCCCCTCAAGCTTGGAACCTGCTTCAAACTGAGCTGAAACTCAGAGAGCTGGTCTCATTAAATACATTCAAAGCAACTTTAACTGACCTTGAAGCAGGCCGCTGTGTCTGTAAATGCTTTGGCTAAACTTGGTGTATGACTGTGTTGTGATTGTGTGTTTTTTAATTGTCTGTAACTGTAAAACTGCCTGTAACTGTGCTGTTACCATTATTGGGCCAGGACTCTCTTGAAAAAGAGATTTTTAATCTCAATGAGACCTATCCTGGTTAAATAAAGGTAAAATAAAAATAAAAATAAAATGTATAACTTGTGTGGTGAGAAATTCACATTGTACAACCTAACAGAAACAGTAATTCTGTTTTTACAACACACACATATATCAGTAAAAATGCAGCAACTGGCAATAGACTGTAATTATGCTCCGAAGTGAGAGATACGGAGGTTTAAAGGTGACAATACAACATATGACTTGAGAAACAGAGACAAAGAGATAGTGACGGACAGAAAGACACACACCTGCAGGTCAGTGTTGTGACCGACAGACTCGGGATTAGTAGGAGTGTTAGCGCTAGCGGGGTTAGGCACAGGCGAGCCGCGGTCAGGCTCTGCCTTCGGGTCCTCCAGCAGCTGGGGGACTGGTGACCCGACGGACTCC
Organism: Trematomus bernacchii; assembly: GCF_902827165.1. Lineage (NCBI taxonomy): Eukaryota > Metazoa > Chordata > Actinopteri > Perciformes > Nototheniidae > Trematomus > Trematomus bernacchii. Next base: position 5,040,785 of record NW_022987547.1, on the reverse strand, counting down.
ACGTCAGCAAAGGTCTGATGTGACACACACACAACAAATGCACACACTGGTTTAATGCCAAGAAAACAAGCAGTTATGATGCAACAGAAACATGGAGGCCAAAATTATGCAACTTTATAAGCTTTTATATTTATTATTTTGGAATAGATACATTCAGACTCAATCTTCTGTGAAATGTACAGATATGATAGTCCACAGCCTAGGATGATATTAGAATGTAATAGGAAAATGCAGGGATTTTGTCTATTTTTATCAATTGTTTGGTAAATTGCTAACAGAGCAAATAATGCAGGCTCTTTTACAGATGGTGAAAGATATAAAGCTGTTACGCTGCTGCCAATACTTTTTCAAAACATTTCTGCCCATGGCAGTCTTTGAAACGTTAGTAGAATAAAAGCACTGAACAAACTCTAACTATGCTGTTTAAATGCCAACGTGGAATTAAATGACTGACAAAGAATCCCTCTCTGTTTCGCTTACTCTGAAGCTATCATAAGCAATATTTTTATAATAATCTGTAACAACAAAATAACCCTCTTAAGAGTGCATGTATATCAGGCAGTTAAAAAGCTAAAACAAACAAACAAACACAAGGGTAGCAATGAAAAATGTTTTAAAAAGTGAGACAAACAAACATTTTGTTTTCTAAAAAGCATGCCTGCATGATGCACCCAGACAGAGATTTCACAGGCATGCATATACTCATACAATCAGCTGTATAGAGATGGTGAACTCTAGAAGATCATTGGCATAATCTAAGGGAAAAAACAGTGCACTCTCTTGACATGGATTTAAAAGCCAAGCACCAATACAAGAATTTGCACTTCAAATGTGCCCCATGCTTTCTGGACTGTGTGAAAAAGAAAACACATGTGCATCTGATGCAAGAAGGAGGTTAGAATGGGGAAGCGAGATGAGATATTAGATACCACACAAGAGTGGCTATTTACAGCAATGTCATGCAGAGACAGAAAAACACAGTCATGGCAGGAAGAAAGAGAGGAAAGAGAGACAGACGCTCACCTGACTGTTGCCATTAGGAGGTAGAACTACTCCATTGCTTTGACTAAGTGCTTTCAGAATATTGTCAAACTACAGGAAGAAGAAACAAGGGAGGAAGATGAAAGAGATGCAAAAGGGTGAAGAGAACAGTATAACCTGCTACAATAAATCCTAGGAGGAGGTCTAGAAGTAATACGGATGGGTAATAAGGAGAAACTGGTCCAAGAGGTCAGAAAGATTTCCTGCATCTTTTTAAACCAATTACAAATAATAATCAGAATTACCCTTGACTGTCATCAAAATCACAGAGGGGCAGCGCTGCATTTGTTCAAATGTTGTGTTTGTGGATTGGAATAATCTCTAACTACATTTCCTATGATGCTTCATTTTCCTCTGCAATTACATCTATAAACTAAACACACTAACCTTTTTACATTTCCCCTTGTCACCTGATCTGCCAAGTCAATAATTATTGTCCTGTCCTATGACTTACCTTTACAAATAAAATAGATTTTAAAAAGCCTTCATTAAATGTGTTGTCTTTCTTAGAAGCTAAATAACGGTTTGGGTAAGACATTTATACAAAATGCATTATCTTTATGTATGGCAATTATTGTAAAATGTTTCCTCTGCTATGATTCCATAAACAAAACTTGTTGGTTACTAGGAACATCATACTGTTTTACGTCTAATTCAGACTATAAGGCTATTCAGAAAAAACTAAACAACAAAAGCAAACATGCTTGGGGGAAATATTGTAACTCAGCAGCAGAGTTGTCACTTGCCCAGATTCCAGTAAGGCTTTAAAAACCTGTGACAACTGACCTGTGTGTCAAAGCTGTGTGCTGGAGTCACATGGCTAACTGTGTGTCCTCAATCGCACTCTCAATTTGGTTATGAGCTTTAGAGCAGAACACACAGCTGTAGACTGTGCTTTTTATTAAAATGTTATAGATGTCAGAGGTAGAAAATGTTCAATATACCTGATCCTTAGCTGCATCATAACACTGTCCACTTCATCGCGGGGTTGCGATGCAGGGTCAGCTATTTTGACTCTATTCTAGTGTCTTCTTTCTTAGACAAACACTATTTTTATCCTGTCACCTGAAGCCTGTACTATGAAGCCGGATTTTCGCTTAGTGGGCTAACTTCAGGGAAAACTCGGGGTTTCCGGTCCTACGACGCTGGTTCTCTTTTTAGCGGGCTAGATCTCCATGGTAACTTATGCTGAGCGGCTAACCTGCTCCGGAGCAAGTTAGGTTGCAGGCTAAGAGATCAACTCAGTGAAAGCACTGCCTGCTGACCAATCAGAGCTCAGTGTGCAGAGTTTAAAACGATCAAGTTATATTACAGGAGAAAGGAAATACAGTTTAAACTGCCGTTGCAGGAAAGACGGTCGGCAGAAAATCACCGACTGTGTGAACGTGAACATTAATAGAATATCACCTCCCATCTTCAGAGCAATCTGACTATTATAACATTAGCGTTAAGAAAGCTTAAGTAAATATCTGCCACAACACAAGTAACCAGATCAAAGTAACATTACGTACAGTCCGCGACACTGTGAGTGCAGTCGATGTGTCCCATTATCATTCATATCACATCATATCACATCATAATGTATCATATATTTCCTTATCTGATTCAGCTTCTTGAGCCGTATCTGGCTGTGCAACACTCACAGTGTCACATACTGTATGCAGAAGTATTATTTTAAGCAACACATTAAGTTGATGAAACACTCGAGTCAAATGTAATTAAAGTCAGATCGTGTCTTAGACGGGGCAGTGATATCATAAACCTGTTTAAACACTTTTCTTTTACCAGCTGTATTCACCTTGCAGGTGCAGCTATGCGGCTTTTATCCTGGATAAAGTGTTTAAGTCATGGATGTTTAAAGTTTAACTTCTTCATATGACTAATATTATAGTTGACTTTTCATTCCGGAAGTATGACGCGCTGCGCTGTCAGTACGCTTGTCCATGTTTGAGATTGGTCGAATGCTCCAAATACCACCCCTTTCATGTGAACGCGCACCTAACTAGATAGGACACGGCTGGCTTGAGCGATCCACTTGATAACCAGCGTCGTAGGACCGTTTAGCGAGAGCGCGTATGTTTTGGATTAGGCCAACCGGCTAACTCCAACATATCCAGGTTAGGTTGAACCGGCTTCGTAGTACAGGCCTCTCAGGTCAGCAGATACATGTCAGTACTGTGTGTGACTGATAGCAATAAGGAAAATATTTGCCAACTTTATAGTAATTCAGCCATATCATTTTACAAGCGGCAACATATTTTGTGATAAATGGCAGCATGAGTTTATTGCTTTGCCTGGCACTGTCCATATGAAAAAGTTCTAAATTTGATATATACATTCACACAACAATGAATGTTGTCTGCCCAGCTCACATAGAGTATGAATGCTTTCTAATGATAATACAGCGTTTAAAAAAAGGAAAAAGAGATGATGTCTATTTCACAGGATTCCACAAGATTTGATCAATCAGACATAAGAATGACACAGAAGACTGACCTACAAAGGCGAAATGTCAAGCAGGAAAATAAATAGAAAGACCGTCCAGACTGACTTACATTGTCTGGAGAGTTTCTGCCTGTTGAAGATGCATCATGTTGGTTCAGTCCCTTCACCTTCCTCTTCTTTTTGGCCCCTGCTCCACCTCCACCACCACCTCCTCCTCCTCCTCCCTTTTCCACTCCCACACTAGTAGGAGAGCTCTTCTGCTGAAACTCCTTCAGCTGATCAGCACATAAGAAATGAAAAAATAGGTGTAAGAAGTGCAGCAATCAATACTGACAGACAGAAAACTATACTGCTGACTCTCTAACAACATTAGACTTAATTGTGTTACTTTCAACCATCTGAGATGAAGCAGGTATGGACTTCTCCAATCTAACAACTTATTTACTGTCATTTTGACTTGCTCGCTTATCAGCGTGCTGTTCCCACATAGGATGGAGTTGATAACAAAGATCAATACAACACTCTGTTGGGGACAGCTGTTGGAGGGGACCATATTATGGATCATATGGGAACTACTGGAGTTGCCATTTCTAAAGTGATTGGGTTGAATCCGATCAGCATCGCATCTAAAGTGTTATCAACACGACCATTCCTCCTCAAAGAGAGTGGGACAGCAGGAATGCTGACGAGTCATTTCTTGAAGCTAACATTTCACAGCTGACGAGGCCATCTTTCGGACCAGCCTCACATACAGACTATGCTAACACACTCAGCAGCTAAAACACACAGCGGGACAGGGAAGAGGGGTGTCAGCTGTCAAAACACTCCCCGTCATTCCATCATGCTAACTCTGCTACAGTGATAGCTTAGCGTTTGTTTTAAAATCGCTGTCTGTTGACTATTCCTTTAAATCATTTAAACATCCTGCAGACAACACACAAAGCTACCCGACTGCAGTGTAGCATTTATCTACACTCACACATAGCCAACTATTCATTAGTTAGCCTGCTTGCTAACGTTTAAGTGCCTTAGTTAGCGAGCACGTTAAGGTTTGCTAATAACCAGATAACCAAAGCTAAAAGACACATTAAAATACACATTAAACCATTGGGCAAAGTAAAGTCAATCACTTACGAACTAAACAGCATTAGACGCCATAAACGCCTCAAATAACTAAAAATAGTCTTCATAATCTGGGAAAGTTAATGCTATCAATACAGGCCCCTAAGAAGCACCGGTCTCTCCAGCGCATTGAAGCCTCGAGAAGAGCAAGGGAGGCGGTACAAGCATCAGCGCAGAGGTCGGGCGACGTGTAATGACAACACCCCTTCTCCGTGCAGAAATGAATAACAACACGAAAGAAAACACCGGCAACCAAACCCGCAGAGGAGAAACAGGACCAGCACTTCCCATGTTGTAAAGCCGGATCAGTAGTCAAATACTGTACCTTTTTCTTAGCTGCAGCGAGTTTTATTTGCCTGCTCTGGTCGGCCATACTGCTACTGCTGCTGCTCTGGTCAACGGACCGAACCACGTCACCAGTTTGCTGTCTGTTGGTGTAACTACCAGCTGCCGGTAGGGGTCGCAGGCTGGGTAAAAAAAAATCTCCTTCATGCAGTTGGATTTGGACACAAACCTACGGAGCCCCGGGAGGGACATGCATGGTGGGAAGAATCAAAACCAACCTAATTTGTGTTTGATAACATTTTTTATTATAAATATGCACATGCCTATATAATTAATGTTGTTGATATGTCTGCAATATATGAAAGGTAAGAACTATTACATTCCCTAAGCTCAGTAAAGTGCCTATTCCTTCATTTGTTTAAAGCAAATACATCAGAAATGTATAAATCACTAAGCAGGATACACTTGGTGTGTTCCTAGTAACATGTATTGACATGATACAACAAACTAAGTTTGAACAATTCTCAAAAATGTTTTAATATGACAAGTATCTCAGAGTTTAAAATGTTGAGCTACACAGTTTTTAAAAAAGGTAACATTGTTCAGAAATGTGCAACTCTTTAAAGTTTAAAGTCAAAATCAGTACACTTACAGTTTACATATTTATATATCATTAAAAGAGCAGTACTATGCCATTGTACAGTATTTACATTTACATTCTGGCTTATCCAGTACTATTTTACATGTCCATACCTATTCCTTATTTCTTGTATGTCTTAAGTGTATTGTATGTTGCACTGTGGAAGGAGCCTGGAACCTATATGTGTTAATGCCAACAACTAAGCTGTAGCTATTGTGCAAATGACAACAAAGTCTTTAAATATTTGAATCTTGAATATAAGATGTAATATACTGTCAACGACAAATAAAACAAAGGACATATAATTTACAATGTTTCCTTACTTCCAGTCTGACCCTCAGCACTCCAACCATGGAGGGACTTTAAAAGGAGACCTTAACTTGGCTAAATGGAACTTGGAGACATAAGTCAGCAGAAAGCAAGAGACATCTGAGGGTCAAAATGATATTTTTTTCCTTGATTCTGCAGTTCCTAATAATAATAATGTTGTTGATGTTACCCTGTTAGAAAAACCTCTCAAACCAAACTATCTGTTCCATGGATTTTCCTTTTATTAATTGTTACTTATGTAATTTTCCTGATGCATGTACAATACTTAATTCAGAAATCTTCAAACAAGATGATTTGCTTTGGAAACTGAACTGAATTAAACTCAGCACAGTGATAGAGTTTTTTGGTAATTATCACTTAGCCTGACATACCAAGTAGGCCTAAGCATGACACGGCCTGCAACTATAGGCTACAACAAAAGAGGGCTGGGTGTTTGTTGAAAATACATAACAGGTACTGTAAACATTACAATGACAAATACATGTGATTGTGTAGTTACAGTACTTTCTTTAATATCCTATATTAAAGCTAGCATACATATACAGATTTTTAAAAATGTTCATAAACACTGAAGTGTGGCCTTGGCAACCAGTTCAAACAAGATGATTTGCTTTGGAAACTGAACTGAATTAAACTCAGCACAGTGATAGAGTTTTTTGGTAATTATCACTTAGCCTGACATACCAAGTAGGCCTAAGCATGACATGGCCTGCAACTATAGGCTACAACAAAAGAGGGCTGGGTGTTTGTTGAAAATACAGAACAGGTACTGTAAACATTACAATGACAAATACATGCGATTGTGTAGTTACAGTACTTTCTTTAATATCCTATATTAAAGCTAGCATACAGATTTTAAAAAGTGTTCATAAACACTGAAGTGTGGCCTTGGCAACCAGTTACTTAACCCTGACCTATTTATACTTTTGATATAGAAGATTGTTTAAGATAATCCAGTGTATGTGGTTTTGTTTGATATGTATTGTAACCTGCTTAACCTACGTTGTATTAGGCAATAACATACATCTGTGATCAATTTGTGATCAATAAAACACACAAGTTAAAACTAGATAGTCAAATTAGGCAGGTTTAATTTAAAGGTGGATGTGTTAAGCCATCATTTGTGTTTACATTATCTGATGAAATGTCCTGACAATCCAGTTCATCTGATGTAACACACTTTGCTCTTAGGCTATTTACATGCATATTACACAGTGTTTGCACATTTCTTACTCATGATTGTGTCATCACAACTACTAATGATACCAACACTACATCATGTAGTCTACATGAACGCAGTTGCAACATGAGAATGAACGTCAGTCCAATTAATGTGGGCCCATTATTCTTAAAAAAAACAGGAGTAACTTCAAATGTACAAAATGTGAAAATGCACCCTTCCTCAATCTTTAGAGTGGCGTGTCATTGCTCCAACTGTGTTCATGAATACACTTGACAGACAGCCAATCAGCATCCGCACGGTGGGCAAAAGCCGTGACGTGTCCTCGACCCGATGTGTGCAAATCAGCGGCCGACAGCGTGCCGGTGGAAACCAATCAGCACGTTCCAACGAACAGCTGCTCAGCCAATGGCGTGCCTCCACGATGGGAAAGAAGTGACGGCTTATATATGAAGAGAGCACGGTTCATTCAACATCATTACACAGAGGCAAGAATACAGAATACACCGAAACTGAGAGATACACCGCTATAAGAGGCTGGAACCAGTTGAGGCAACGCCAAGGCCGTTAATTCATTGACAAAACTGCAATTAAGGTATGTATACGCATTGTTGTGAATATGAATGTGAGACAATGTAATATTTTGTGACACAGCGTTGGTCCTCATTTTATTAGTTTCATTACGATAAACCTGCCAAATTTGACGATGTTAAGTTTACATTAGTCTTTTAATTATGAAGAGAAGACACTGATTTGTGATATACCATGCATTAAAACTTGTTTTTAAGAGCTCCTTATGGCAAAGCATTTTTTCCTGGCATGTCTGCTAGGCACGCTAACGTGGGTAGCTAGCTACCGGCGAATAAAAAAAAAGAAAGGAGACAGTGGTGTTAGCACTCTGAAGAGGCAATCGGGCTCCACCCACATTACCCATAGTCTTTCAACGCTTATATTTGACATTTTCGGGGATTTCTAAGTAAAGGTTACATTTCCCATCTATCATAGGTCTATACATGTATAGTGTATGACACTATCTATCTAACTCTACCATTAGCTGTTAAGTTGGCGACCTGAACTTTGTAGACAGCAAGCACATGTAATGACGAGAAAAGACACGTTTGTTAACACTGTTTTTTATTTCCCCCAGATTTCTTCTGTAGATCAGAGTTCAATCAAGCAAAGATGAAGTTGATGTGGGTAGTAATGCTGGTGGCCGGCACAGTAATTGCCGATGACGACGACAAGAGGGAGAGTGTAGGGACTGTGGTTGGAATCGACCTGGGGACCACCTACTCTTGGTAAGATTAAAAAAAATCAAAAGCCCTCAGGCTTCATGGCCTTAGAGGACAGTGATATGATACAACTTGCAAATTGTGAAATGACTATTGAGTGATTTGAATTTGTTTCATGTTTTCCTGTAGTGTTGGAGTTTTCAAGAATGGCCGTGTGGAGATCATCGCCAATGACCAGGGTAACCGTATCACCCCATCATATGTTGCCTTCACGGCAGAGGGTGAGCGTCTGATTGGTGATGCCGCCAAGAACCAGCTGACCTCTAACCCTGAGAACACCGTCTTTGATGCCAAGAGATTGATTGGGCGCACTTGGTCAGACTCTACTGTGCAATCTGATGTCAAGTACTTTCCCTTCAAGGTGAGTTTTTATTATGCATTACAGTGCAGCCCAACTAAATGCAACAACAATTATCTGTCTAAAGGTGTAAAGATTGAGCAATACACTTTTATATTTATACTAATATGGATACATGTTCCTCTTTTAGGTTACTGAGAAGAAGAGCAAGCCTCATATTCAGGTTGACATTGGAGGTGGCGTGATGAAGACTTTCGCTCCAGAGGAAATCTCCGCCATGGTGCTGACCAAGATGAAGGAGACTGCTGAGGCTTATCTGGGCAAGAAGGTACAAAAACCGGAAAGATAATGTTTGTCAAAGGTTAAACTACTTTTAAATAAACATGTTCATTTTATCAATAATTTAACATTTTCATCTTTCCCTCAGGTCACACATGCTGTGGTAACTGTCCCTGCCTACTTCAATGATGCCCAGCGCCAGGCAACTAAGGATGCTGGAACCATCGCTGGTCTGATTGTTATGAGAATCATCAATGAGCCGTAAGTGTCTAATGATTTATTCATCCATTTCCCTTTTTTTTTTTAATTGGGAAAATATTTCCCCCCCTTCCTGTATTATAATATTTAATTGTATTCTTTAGAACTGCTGCTGCCATCGCTTATGGTCTGGACAAGAAGGACGGCGAGAAGAACATTCTGGTGTTCGATCTGGGCGGTGGCACCTTCGATGTCTCCCTTCTGACCATTGACAATGGTGTGTTTGAAGTGGTTGCCACCAATGGTGACACTCATCTTGGAGGTGAAGACTTCGACCAGCGTGTCATGGAGCACTTCATCAAGCTGTACAAGAAGAAGACTGGCAAAGATGTCCGCAAAGACAACCGTGCTGTGCAGAAGCTGCGTCGTGAGGTTGAGAAGGCAAAGAGGGGGCTGTCTGCCCAGCACCAGGCCCGCATTGAGATCGAGTCTTTCTTTGAGGGAGAGGACTTCTCTGAGACCCTGACCCGCGCCAAGTTTGAAGAGCTCAACATGGTAAGTTTCATTCCAGTTGCATACAAGCTAAAAATAAAACCTTATGTTCACCTTTTTTTAACCTTGCCTTTTTTACTTTTCCAGGACCTGTTCCGTTCCACCATGAAGCCTGTACAGAAGGTAATGGAAGATTCTGACCTGAAGAAGTCCGACATTGATGAGATTGTGCTGGTTGGAGGCTCCACCCGTATCCCCAAAATCCAGCAGCTGGTGAAGGAGTTCTTCAATGGCAAAGAGCCCTCTAGAGGCATCAACCCTGACGAGGCTGTGGCATACGGAGCAGCTGTGCAGGCTGGAGTGCTGTCTGGAGAGGAGGACACTGGTATGTAATCTTCATTATACACTGTAGTGTATATTTGACCGGTTGCAGCTTGCCAACTTTATTTTGTTAACTAAACATTTTCCTCTCTTGCAGGTGATCTGGTTCTTCTCGATGTGTGCCCCCTGACTCTTGGTATTGAGACTGTTGGTGGAGTAATGACCAAGCTGATCCCCAGGAACACAGTGGTGCCCACAAAGAAATCCCAGATCTTCTCTACAGCCTCTGATAACCAGCCTACTGTCACCATCAAAGTTTATGAAGGTAAGACAAGAGTACATTTGCCAAACATAATTGAACATGTGTCATTTTATTTTTTGCAGACAGAAATGAAATATTGCTCCAGCTTAATCGTCCATTTTCTCCATAGGTGAGCGTCCTCTGACAAAAGACAACCATCTGTTGGGCACTTTCGACCTGACTGGCATCCCCCCTGCCCCTCGTGGTGTACCACAGATTGAGGTCACCTTTGAGATTGATGTCAACGGTATTCTGCGTGTCACCGCTGAGGACAAAGGCACAGGCAACAAGAATAAGATTACAATTACAAACGACCAGAACCGTCTTACCCCTGAGGATATTGAGCGCATGGTGAACGAAGCCGAGCGCTTCGCTGATGAGGACAAGAAGCTCAAGGAGAGGATCGACTCTCGCAACGAGCTGGAGAGCTACGCCTACTCCCTGAAGAACCAGATCGGCGACAAGGAGAAGCTTGGCGGCAAGCTGTCTGATGAAGATAAGGAAATCATCGAGAAGGCAGTGGAGGAGAAGATTGAGTGGATGGAGTCCCACCAGGAAGCTGAGCTAGAAGATTTCCAGGCTAAGAAGAAGGAGCTGGAGGAGGTGGTACAACCCATTATCAGCAAGCTTTACGGTAGTGCGGGCGCACCACCACCTGAGGGAGCCGAGGGTGAGCAAGAGGAGAAGGATGAGTTGTAGGCAGGATTCAAGTCTTCTGCCACCCCTTGCCTCTCTGGTAGTTACATCTAGATGTGTATATATTGGACTGATGGGACTCAATAGTGAGAGGAATGGTTGGGAAGGGGTGGCGATAACAAGCAACCATTCTGAATCTTCTGAAAGACTTTAAGATGAGTTTCAGTGAAAGGTGTTCTCTTCGCTGTGAGGCGGAGATATTCGTCAGCCCGGATATGAGGCTAGCTGCTGCTGTTCTCAGGCAGTCCTGATGGGGTTCTGTTGTGGGTGGGGGGGTGGGGACAGGTGTTCATGGGTCCATTCAGTGTCTGTGAGATCAAGAGATTGTTATGTTCACAGGCATCACTAAAAGTTATTTATTGAATCTGGTCATTGTACTTCAGGAAAGACATTGAAATAAATGTTTGATACAAAATGATACTTGATTTGTCCTCTTTTTTACATTCATATATAATTGAAAGATCAAAGCATGTTTTTGTCATGCAAGCGTGTGCACTGTGCAAATTACAATGCATTAATGTCCAACTTTTTTTCTTAGCACAAATATTTATGCTTCAATTAATTACATTTTGTTTCATTAACAGAGGGTTTATAAAGAAAGGATTGACCTCTAGCCAGTTTTAGTGTTTCCAAAATGGACACATCCTATATTGAAAATTAATTGAAATATTCTATTTATTTCTCATGCATTTGATTTATTGCATACAGTTATGAAAGACAGCTTTGCTAATTACTGTACTGTCAGATTCAAATACATTATTGCACTAAAATGTTTCCGTAAGGTTCAAATACAACTGGTCTAGAGTTAAATGGTTTACAAATAGTTATGCCAGTGGCTACTAAAACACAGCTTGGCAGGGGGTTCAGTAAGTTTATTATCAGACCTAAAAATAAACTGTGGGCTGTACATTTCCACTAAAAATAAAATTTGTATTTGTGTTCCGCATCTGTATTGGTGAATAGACCCAACATAAATGTATGCAGATTACTTGAATTTAATATAAGCATTATTTAAACCGCATTTGTAAAGGAATGACTGTCCTGTGCTTTGAGCCATAGACGCAGCTGATGACTGCAACGAGTGGTTCTTTACAAACATTTTATTCCAACTTTGGTAAATAAATATTACAACATCATGTCACTACAGTCACAACACAGTCATTATGAATGACACCCTGGGTGTCCATTCCTCCAAATACAAAGGCCAGGTTTATTGTCTCTGAGGCTGCGGGGCTGTTGGCCTCCTCCCCATCTCCATCCCCCTCACCACACACCTTCCAGGGCAATACACACATGGAGTGGTCCAGGCGGTTGGGGGGCATGTCCCCTTCAAACTTCATGAAGACCCATCTACATTTTTCTGCAAACAGAAGGTACACTGTTTCATTTAAATGTTATACAAATGCAAAATAAGTTGCTGTGGTGTACAGGAACAACTACACTGCCCCCTAGCATTTATTTATGCAGTCAGTGTTATGTACAGTATGAAGTAACACTTTTCAGTCACAGGCATTAGAAAAAAAAAGATGTACCAGTGTTGAATCTGTACATGGAGTTGCTGGCGCCATCTGCAGTCATCCCCCCAAAAATGTAGATGTTTTTGCCCAGAACGACAGTAGAGTGGGCTGCTACTCCTGGTGGGATGTCTCCTTTGGTTTGCACTTTCTCCCACGTCATGCTCCCTTTAAACAGTACACACATAGTTTTATTTTCTTAAACAAAACAAGCTTCCCAAGTTCTGAGGCTCAACATTGTAATCCTGTATGATCCTCTTAGATAAATGCAGCTAGGAAATATATTCACTTAGATCCTCTTATTATGATTAAGGAGAGTTCAGGCTTACTTGTGTCAAGAGAGTACATGTCATTGTGAAATTTGTCTCCAGCCATGCCACCATGAATGTAAATCCTTAATCCAACTGCTGCAACAATGTGTCCATGTCTGGCCGGCAGGTTTTTGCCTTGTGTTTCTGGTTGGGACCAGGTGGAAGACTCTGGAAACACCAAAAGATAAAATATGTCATATATTTAATGCAGATTAAGATAGCTCTACAGGTGTTACTTACAAAATTAATGATATCTCCTTTTGTACCTCTAAAAAAAATCCCTTAAGACATTTTAGGCCCAGGATCATTCACTGAAAAATCAATGTAACATTAAAGGCTGGAGCAACATTACCTTATGTGGGTTGTTATACAAGAAATGTCAAAACAAAATGTAATCTGTGTTAGAGATGTTAGACATAGTTGAACATATACCTGCATCAAAGACATGGAGTTTGGGGTCTGAGACAGGTGCAGCTCCTGCTTCTCCGCCAGAACAGACATATAGTCGGTCCCCTAGGCAGGCTGAGTTAGTGTGATATGTCCTGGGACCGGGGGGTTTGCCATTAACCTCTACATTCTTCCAGCGAGACTCACTCTCTGGACACACATGCAAAAAGTGGGAAATACTGAGAAATCTTTGGTCACATACTATACAATCCAACTGTCTGTCACAGAAACAACATTGGTTACAACACTGTGAAAAAACATACGGCCTTGTTACTTCCATTGAATACTTTGAATTTGTTTGATGAAGAGAGTTTACAAACAATACAGCAACTGATTTCATATAGTAGATCAGTAACTCTTTCTGTGTACTAAGCCCTGTTTCTGTAATAACAGTGCAATGCTACAAATGGAGATGACAGATTACTTGGTGAATTTAAAATGAGGATTTACCTGCTAGCTGTATGCTCTGGACACAATTGCGATTGCCGCTTTGCTGTGCCCCTCCAAACACCCACAAGCTCTGAGGGCAGCTCTCTGGCACAAAGCTGCAGTGTTCATAACGTGTCTCCAAACCCTCCCACTCCGGGATGTCCCATTCATGATTATCTGGTGGGTTCAGAAAGAACACAAATATAAGGAAAGCTCGAGAATACAAATGTAAAAGGAACAAAATGATGATCATGCCAAGTACATAACAAATGAATATGTTTAACCAATAGGGTGCTGTGTTAGCTCACCTAATGTCATAATCATTCATCAGTGAATGCAATATAAACTACTTCCATAATATATTTCTTTACACATTTTTGGTGAACAGTTTAAAAACACAGTTAAGCATCATATGTCTGGATCGGTTGTTTGCTGACAGTTTCTACCTAGATTTATGATATGCGAATGTGAGAAACTTCCGTTGGGGTTGGCTCCCCCTACAATAAAGATTCTTCCTTTTCCTCCATCTGCAGATGGGACAAACGTGCAAGTGTGACCCACACTAACACCTGGAGCACTGCCCCTGGGTATCAAAGAATACCTGTTGACAACAAAACAATTGGGTAAAAGGTTTGCTCATTACATCACTATGATAAGTACAATGAAATTATATGAATTTACTTACCAAATTCCTTCTTTGGGTTTATCAAGAGGATCAAGTACTGGGAGAAACTCCATGGCTGTCAAATATACATGAATTAACTTGGTGTTACTGTTGTTTTACTACAGGGATCAATCTGTTACATATTCAGTGTTGGTCCGGTGCGATAACAAATAGCTAATATATGACAAGCTTTGGCCAAAATCATTGTTGATTTTTTGACTTATTATTCTGATAAAAAGAACTCCCTATAAGCTAATGGTATCCACAGAAGCCATTAGCAACGTGAAATCTAGCTACGATCGAAGCAACAACTCAAATATGTTTGAATAGTTCCTCTTGTAAAGGATTAGAGAAAGGCGGTTTGTAGAACACACTCGTTAGCAGGTAAATGTTGTTTTATTTAGCGACAATGTCACTTAGAGCACGCTAAGTACAGATACGTTGCTAACGATACATGCTAACTAAAAGAGAGAAAACTACTTCCTCCACACTGACCTGTCCTTCCGGGTGGAAAGGGGAGAGTGTAATTAAACTGAAGTCCGTATCCTTTTGCACCACTTTCTTACGTCAATACAGCGGTTATTATTGCTACATGATACTGTGTTAATATATTTTAAATAGAAGTCCAAACCATTGCACAGCTGTTCGTTTAAGACAGGACGCAGATGTTACGCTGGCAACGTTGGTTGCCATGATTGAGACAGTTCCAAACGTAGTTGTCATGGTTGCCCTATGCGCATGCGCAGTTCACTCAGCCTGTCAATTCCACCCGACCGCTACCGTGTGGTGTTATTCATGCTAGTTTATCAGTAGCGACATGCAGATGTACACAGGAAATATTGGTGAGTATTTATTCCAGAGTAATTACTATTTTGCTCTGAAATAGTGATATTTAATCATTTTGGAGTGTATTTATTACTCATAGCTTCTAGAGTGCGATCAAAAATGCAGAGTCAATTCTATTGGAGTTAAACCATGGCCACGCTGTAACGGAGGTGATCTCTGGGGCCATTGATCTCGGTCTCCGTTACGGATTATATAGCTTCATTATTGGCGAAGTATATTCATTTGTTCCACGCTAAAACATTGCACAGGAAGCATGTGATTATATATAATTTATGCATATATTTGTCACGATCTGTCTGTGTTTTAGTTTGTCTGTCTCTGTTTTAGTTTGAAAAGTGTTCCCCCTCCCGTCTTGTCTGTTGCTGGTGATTGCGTTCACCTGGTGCCCTGTGTTTCTCCTCCCTCCTCACCTGTGTCTTGTTGGTTTGATTAGTCCTGTGTGTATTTAGGTTCTGTTTTCCTGTTAGTGTGTGTGTGCAGTGGCGTTTTTATATGTACAAAAGTGGTGGGGCACAAAAAACTTAGATGTCTATATATAAGCTTCTGCAGTGACGTGCAGTGAGGTTCATGGCTGGTGAGGCACTGGCACTGACTCTTCAGGTTTACAAATATTATATTTTGACCTAAACCAAAATATAATATTATTTTCAAAAGCTTTTTTTGTCTGATGCTTCGATTAATTTTAAACAGACAGTTCAACAAAAGGATACCCAAAAAATGTAATTTTATCATTTAAATATTGAATTGTTCTCTCTTAGTAAGATCCCATTTTCAATAAAATGGCGGTCTTACCTTGACTTGAAGATGAAGTCCATTTGCCTATCCTTCTGGACAAACATTTCTATTACTTTTTTGTAAAAGTCCTCCTTATCTTCTTGTAGTTTCAAAAGTCTATCATAAATCTAATCCATAGATTTATGATAAAAAAATTATAAAAGTAGGGTAGACATGTGGATGTTATCCGGCTAATCAAAACGTGCATTTATCTAACAGGTACGTTTCCCACAGATCTTATTTCGAGCTATTTTCTAAAATCCTCTGGAGAAATCTCATTGCTTTTTTGTGCTTACTTCCTGGTTTTAGGATGCGCCACTGCAGCTCTCTCGTCTCCTCTTCACACACCACACTTTTCGCGGCACACGTACTTACAGCCAATCAGCTCTGAATGATTTGAGATGACGTATGGTGGGTATGGTAGCTCCGTGCCCCTCTGGTCATTATTTTTTTGCCACACACATTACATTACAAAATACTCTGAGCATGCGCAGTGAAGTTTTTACAGTCACCGTTGACTTCACAGCGAGAGGGAGGGGCATAATCAGGTTTTGTCCCACATGGCTCTAAACAGCTCAATAGGCACACACTGTGACTGTAGACACACTAATTAGAAGAACACAGACTAAAACAGCAATGTACAGACGAATCAGATGATTAAACATGATCTTAAAATATATTTTATATATTTTTTTATTTATTTTTTTGCATTTTTGTAATCATTATTTGTAATACTTTCTGCTGACACTAGGTGGGGCTGTGCCCCACCTGCCCCTAATGACCAGTCGCCACTGTGTGTGTGTGAGATCCTTGGTGCTGGTGACTGTGTTCACGTGAGACAGTCATATTGAGGCTGTGTATCCTGTACCACAAAGAGGAATAAATGCCCACACCGGGTTGTATTTGAACTCTCTGCCTCTGCCTCCTTGCTTGGTCGGGCCGCTCAATGGTCAGCTTCACACACGCCCACTCATGTTCCTTAAGCACTTTGGTTTATTGACCTTTTTTATTGTAAAGATCATTATGGTTAATTTATTCTATTCTGAGTAAAATTACCTTCTAGTTGGAGTGAAATGACGTTCGATTGGGAGTAAAATTACCTTCTATTATGAGTAAAATGGCAGTAGAGTTGTTTTTAATATACACTACATAGAGTAAATAACCATTAAGCAGAGTCAAATCTAAGCACATAATAGAGTAAAATGAACTCTAAAAATACAACTCTGAACAAAGAGTACATTTTACTCTATATAGGTTGGGACCAAATGTAATATCTTTAGAGTAAAATTTTCTTCAATTTGAGTCAATTTTACTCAGAGAAATGTACTGTGTACTTACCTTGTCTTCTCTTAAATGGAAAAAAAAGTGTGGAGTTCCATACTGAACACACCGCCTCTGACTCCCTTTCATCGGCTCTACAGCTCATTACATTGACACATGCATTATTTGTGATTAAAATAATGGTTGTTGGTAATGTATTAGCGACCCCCACAGATGTATGATTTCACTGCGCCCGTGGGAGCTCAGTCCCCTCCTTATGGGAGCTCAGCTCCCATTGGCTCCCACATAACTCGAACCCTGCATGCAGGAGAACACTCGTAGATCTTCTGCAGACATCAGTGGAAGCATCACAGCTGATTGTATTAAAGGACTACTCCTCGTCTGCCGTCTTAAACAGATTTGCACCAGAAGATCGATAATAATTTAATTTCCGCAAATCCAGTACAGAGTGTCTGGCAGCTGTTACTCTAAGTGTTAGCTTAGCTCTGTCAAAAGATGTATTATCAGTGCCTAACAACACATTATATTTGTAGTGTTTCAGGGACAAAAATATAGATTTTCTGCTGCATAAACCATACAACCATACCTTTTGTCCACAGAGTAAAACCAAACATGGACGAGCAGTTTCTTGTTATTATGCTCCATATATTTATATTTTGCTCCCAGAAAACTGCAACTCTTACTTCTTTTAAATCCAGGTGAAACCCCTTTTTTTAATATATATATATATTGTCTCTGATTTGTATTATTATATTATAGTAAATTGTGTTATATTATAATTACATTCTGTATTGTATTATATACATTTAGATTAGGTTAGATCAGGGTTGCCAACTTTGGGTACCTGGCTGGAGTGAGATTGTGATATCATGGGTTTAATTTGGTTTAATTACACATATGCGCACGACATGACTGCTATCGTGTCAGCAGCGGGACCTTAGCATATATATAGGATATATATACAATATATACAAATACACAATAATGGACACAGACTATAAAGGGCACACAGTTTCATTCACTAATGAAAGTCAAACATGTTTGTTTCCACTGTTGTATTGTGTGCCTGTCGCGATAAGCAATTAATTGACTTATCGTACGATAAATAAAAATGAACTCGATAACTTTTCTGACCTCGATAAATTTCCATTTACATGAGGATGTGACTAGCAGTTTGAAAGGATGTACTTGAATTATTATTATATATTATCATTATGTCAGTGGTCTAAAATGGTCATACAACGGTGCCGACAATATTATCGTTTATCGCAATAATTTCCGGGAAAATGTATCCAACAAAATTAATTATCGTGAGAGGCCTATACATGAAACACACACACACACAAACAAATCTACAGACTTACTCCAAACTGCCAAATATATTCATTAAAGGGCCCATGTCATGGCCATTTCCACTGATCATAATTACATTGTTGAGGTATACTAAAATAGATTTATACTGTGCAATTTTCCAAACTCACATTGGTTTCGCATACAGCATCTCTGTCAAGCATGTGTATTCAGCAGTATTCACTTTCTCCACTAAACGACTCGTTGGAGCTCTTGCCCCCCCCTCCCTGTGAGCCTAGTGTGCTCCGATTGGTCAGCTCGGCCACTCGTTCTGATTAGTCAACCACCAGAGAGGCTGCGCCCATGTCAGTGCTTTTCCCGGCTGCTCTCAGCGTAACATCAGTCTTATCATGGCGTCGGTACAGCGGTATATTTTATATACATATATATTTTTAACTGTTGTTATAGAAGAGTGTGACGGCCCCAGGGCCTTTGTCTTACGATGGGGTGGAGCTGAAGAAGCTAATCAGCACGATCACGGACACCTCCGGACACTACGGCCCCAGTCTCTCTCCAAAGCGGCTGCAGGAAGACTAACTCTGCGATCCTCTCAACCACCTATCTTTGCATTTACCACAATAAATGTGCCGTGGTTTTGTAAACTCGTGTATGTCTCCTTGTCTTTCCGTTGTGGCCTACGAGCTACTCTCATAACAAAGAGTAAGTTATTTTTACCCGTTATAAACTACTACTGTTTGATGAGAAATCAAATCATGGTTTGCTATATATGAATTCAGGGAAGAAAGGATAGGCCTACTAAGTATTTCCATTAAACTTTATTTTTAGAAATGTACAAAATGAACATAAATATACATATATACACGGTATATCATCCATTCCTCCTCCTCTTGCCTGCGCACAGCCGGTGCGGTGCGGTGCCTTTTAGCACGAGGCCTCAGTAGTAGTAGAATCCCTTCCCCGTCATGGATTGTCCGCCAGGATCTGGCTGGACGAAATCAAATGCAAATCACAAAATATTAGAGAAACTTAGTTGTTTTAGATTCGTTAGTAGTAGTTGTGTAATGAACAGCTTGCCTGCTAATATGCTAACCTAGCTTTGTTTACCTTGGTAGCTAACACGATATGAACGTTAGCTTGGAGGAAAGGCAACTATAATGCAGTGTAATAAAACTACTATGAACAAAAGCTAGTGGTTCATATTAGGCTAGCAATAACGTGTTTATAATTGCAATCGTATACGGGTATTCTGCTACCATACAATGTAACTTGCATGAATACATTGTTTTGCGCTAGCATACAGCTAGCCTCGTTAGCTACATGCAGTATATGTACGGTCACAATGTACGGTAAACCGGAGTATACTGTATGAGTATTCCGTGTGTGTGACTGCAGACATTCTCCTGCCATGACAAACATGTAAGGCCATCTGCTGACATTGTAGTTGATATATTTAAACGCTAGCAACGTAGCATCACAAAAATGTTTTTCTGACCAAAACTAGCTCAAGCTCCGTGTGTTAGATCGCTACGCCAGCTATAATGTAATTACGTTTCGCGACTGACCGGCAAATCACCCGCAGTATACTGTCAATAGGTATTTTGTGTGTGAATGCAGACATTCTCCTGCTATGAGATACATGTATGCAAGGCCATCTGCTGATATTAGAGTTGATATATGGAAACTCTAGCAACTTAGTTAGCACAGTTAGCACTGTGTCAATGGCTTAGCAGTCCAACACAGTTTACACATTTAAACAGTCTTGTTTGATAAATACACAAATAACAATGCAAACTTACAGGTTGTATACCCAGATCTTCCCCTGCTCCAAACGGTCCAAACAAGCTGTGCATATCCGGCCTCAAACTGGGCAATGTTTTGGAAGCTTTCGTCTGTGAAATGCCGGTTCTTCGAACCTCTGGAGGAGGAACACGCCGCTGCTGGTGTGGCCATAGCTCTTCGGGATTGGTCCATTTCGTTCCGGGTACCGCATGACATCAGGCGGTACCCGGAACTAAATGGAAGACTCAAATGGGCAGTGACGTATCTCCAACGAGGCGTTTTGGGGAGGTATTTTCTGTGTTAGAGTTTTACTCGCTACAGGGTGTACTTTGAGGGTTTTGACTCTGCACACCGTTTACATGCATAAAAACCTTCATAACACACAAGGGGACGGGTAATAACCGGAAAAGCATGACATGGGAGCTTTAACACACTCTCACTCTCATATACTGTACTCTTTGACTCTATGTTGGCCTAGTAGAACAATAAGCAGCAGACTTTTACTTTTTTATCATTTCTACTGGATCTTAGATCTGCGCATGCGCTCCAGAGTATTTTTGTTGGGTAATCTATGGTAGGGCTAACCCATACAGTGGTGGGGCTTAAATCAGTATTTGCAATGTAATTACATACACGCTCCCCCCGACAGTGAAACGCCATGCGTGAGGTTTAGATTATTTCCCTGTCTCAATCCAAATTGAACTGTATGAAATAAAAAGGCACATTTGTCTTGTAGTAAATAAAAAGGGCGACCTGGAGCCAATCCTGCAACAGGTGAAAGAGTTGACATGCTGAAAACCCAACCCCTGCAGGGGGGTCTGGGGGGATTCTCCCCCAGGAGATTTTTTAAAATCCTAACATAAAATAAACATTCTGGTACTCTCTTGAGAAGAAAAATAAATAAATCTATTACTACACATTTAAAAAAATGAATGCCATATTATTTTTTTGTTACTTTGTTCTGAAAGCTGAACCTGCTGCTCCTCACAGAGAGAAGAGGGAAGAGGCTGTGTGAATTACTTTACATTGTGGATATGGGTGGATAGCCCCCATTGTTCTGTGTGTCAAAATGAAAGACAGCCCACACACCTATCAATCATCAAACCGTGGGGTCTTATTTCATTACGTGTTGATTTCTATCAACACGTAATGTTGTATCGATGTATAGAGATGTACTACCGCAAAAGTATTCTCCGTCGGGACTTCCTGCAACAACACCACGCCGTTATCGTGATTCTGATTGGCCAGAAGACATTATCAAAGATGTTCTATTGAGAAGACGATCACTACGTGACAAAAGTTTTCAAAACCGTTTCTAGTCTTCGTATTCTTGTTTTTGGCGTGAGAATAGTTTGGGCAGCGTGAGAGCGTGAGATTGAGAGTGAAAGCGTGTGTCACACGCCAGATGCGTGAGAGTTGGCAACCCTGGGTTAGATTAGTTCAACTTTATTCGTTCAAATTGGGATTTCTTATTTTTGTCAGGGCAGAATGTTAACAGGCATTACACTCGAGTTAGAAAGAAAATGACTCGACACTAAATACATATCAACAGTAGAAAATATATAATTGTGTTTTTTTGCACCACGTCTTGATGTCTTTTATACATACATATGTGTCCCCGGTGTGTCGGGGAACTCACGCAGCGTCAGAAAATAAAACTCTCTTTTCCTCCGTACCCAAATCTTTTAAAAACGGGGGTACAACGAGCGGATACAGATTTTATGCTGATATGACGTCATTTCGGATGGTGGATCCACAGAAAGTTGCTATCAGAAACAAAGGCCGTGTCTCAATTCAGGGGCTGCACCCTTCGGAGTACACAGCCAACGCGGTCCACGGAGGACCCAGCCCACGTAGACCGGGTAGGCTGGACCGAGCGGCCTACGAAATGAGACGGTCTAGCCTACGGAGCGCTTCGTATTAACGTCACGTGATACGCGCTGTTCGGTTGCGCTGCTCCAGCAGCCTGCTAGCAAATTAGCTTACAAGCTAACTCCGCTGAAAAGGATCCAGAAACTTTACTTATACTTTTTTACTTTAACCATTTTTTGGGGATCACCGACGGTGATGAAATAAAGAGGACCATGGCCAGGTAAATAAGATTAAGCTGTTCCTTTAGCCCCCAGTAATGTTACATTAGTAAGTTAACAAGTTAATTATATCTGATGTAATTTAATCATATTATTTCATATTTAAAATAAGTCTTAATTTTTCTGTACTAATAAAACAATATGTTTTTTTAAATGAACAAAAGCATGTTGTATAGATTGATTCTTAACAATATTAGTGTTCTAATCTTAATATGTAGCTGTGGTTTATAACAGTTTATATTCTCCTTCTTCCCCTAAACCTGCCCAGATGATGTCCCACTGACTCCAGGTCCAGCAGCACCGTGACCCCCCGCTCTGCTGAAATACACAATGAAACATTTTCTATGACCTATTTTTTGTATCAATAAAATTAAACTGAACTTAAGACAGTTTAATGACCTAGAGATATCCTATTATTCCACTGCTTATGTACACATGTTGTAAATAATGGTTAAAACCTCAGTAAATGAAATAAACAATGTGTTTAACAATTACTATTTTAATTTAGAAAAAATGTTCAGCAGTAAAACAAATATCAGCAAAAGGTTTTATGGACACACACACACACACACACACACACACACACACACACACACACACACACACACACACACACACACACAGTTTTTGATTGCACCGTGGTTGAACTCTGCAAAAGAGATAAGAGAGCAGGGGGGGGTCCCTCTCTCCTCTTCCTCCTCCTCATCCTCTCTCTCCAGCTCTCTGGAGCGACACGTCAGCGTACAGTTCTGGAAAACAGATTTAAAAGTTTATCATAACTATTCCAATTGTTTTGGGGCCGACTTAGACCCCTATAATACATAATATACTCATTCTTTAAGGCTTCAAAAGGCTACACAAACATGTCTAAATGATTGAAGTTGAGGCAAAACCCTACAGTAATTGTTCAAATTATAAAAACGTATTAATCTACAGGGGCTAAAAACATATCCATTTATTGCTTTTATAAAATATTTATTTAAACTTTTACCTGGTAGAGTTTATTCAGGTATCGAGTCATGACAGTGAGGTAGGCCATCGACTCCCTCACATCCTGGACTCTCTTCACAAAGAAGCGATCAACAACCTGATACACACACACACACACAAACACAAACACATATACAAAAGACAACATATATACATCAGAGACTCAAACAAATCTTGTTTTGTGATTAATGCAGTGCACATTAAGAGCCCATTTACACGCAAACGCATACGAAACGCAAACGAACCGAATACGATATCAAAAAAGTCTTCCGAGACCGCTCGGGAGCGCTGGAGACGCTGTAGTACATATGCCGGGTCTGTAAGTGGCGCTGTACTTTCGCCACAAAATACACCAAAAGCAGCGAAGAAGACCCCCGAGCATGGTTGCCATGGTTGCCCTTCTGTTTATGCCCCGCGGTGGATTTAGCAACATGTAGTTCATGTAATTCTCCATGTCCACTTGTTGCTGATGGTTGTGGTAGAGGAGCTGTAGATTTTGCACTAACATCTGTAGCATGGTCAGTAGCAGTAGCAGTAGCACTAGCAGTAGCTACTGACAGTAGCTACTGCTAGTGCTACTGCAGTGAGCAGCAGAGGTGGGGAGAGGTATAGGGCGTACACACTGAGAAGAAAAGAAAAGAAAATGTGTTTTTTTTATCAAAAGATACGGAGAGTAAAAGCAAAGAAACTCATTACAGAAGATTGAACAATTTTGATATGTGATAAAATGTTCAAATGATTCATCAAGTGCAAATTAAACTTAACAAGATGCACCCTATGTACCTACTTTTGGACATGCACTTGAAGACAGACATTTATATACATTTTAAGTATCCATATCTATTCATATATGTATGTTAACAGTTCCACCGAATTATTTTATTGTTATTTTGATATATTTCGCGTTTCACTCGTATACCTGCTGCTGCTTTACCGATAGAATAACCCTATGGGGATTAATAAAGGTTTATCTAATCTTAAATATGATAATCTTCTTGCATTTCTACATAATATCCAAATATCTTTGGGTTATTGACCATTTGGCAAAACAAGCCATTTCAAGTCAGCATGCAGGGCTCTGGTTAACGGAGTACATGACTAATAATTTGATGGAGTGACTCAAAGATAAATGGGTTGACGAAGATGCATTTTCTTCACCTTCTGTTCCCTGAAGCGCCCGTCGATGATGCTGCCGCACAGGTCGTCCATCCTCTTTCTCTCGATGATGTAATCCAGGACGAGCTCACGGCCAACGGGGGTCCGCAACTGACCTGGAGTCAGAGAAAAACAAAATGATTACGAGTTGGAATTTATAAAAAAATGGGGGACATTGCAGAAGCGGTGGACGGTTAAAGTGAAAAGACTAAACTACGGTGAGGAAATGTTGAATACGGTTCATCTATTTGGAGAATTGTAAGCTCTGGTTGTGGATGTGCTTTTGCTGTATTTCTGTTGAATTTGTTAATTTGCAAATGTAATTATATTCTTGGTCTGTACTTTAAACTGATTTCTACTAACTGCACACTTTTTATTTTAGCATTATTTTGTCATCTGCCATATGTCTAATGTTCGGTTGTGTTTGTGTAATGTGATAAATGTAAAAAATCAATGAATACATGTTTACAAATTGATTGGCTGAAACACCAAACAGATCATTGCAGCATCCCATAATCCCCTCTGTTTCAGCCCTGTTTCAAAAGTGCTGATTCTCTGTCTGTTACTTTAGATGAAAATAAGGAGCCACTCCCCACGCCCCTCTGAGAGAGATTTGGTTAAAAGAACACAATGGTGCTCTAGGAGGAGATTCAGGTGATAAGGTGGGGGGGGGGGGGGGGGGGGTTACCTTGGTTGCTGATTGGCTAATCATAAAGTGGCCAAAATCTGATCAGCTCATTTTCAGACAGGTTTTTATAAAAATGGATCAGGACAAAAAGAGAGAGAATCTTTGTTCCTGAACCTTTCAGAATCTCTTTCCACAGAGGGGACACATGTTGATGTAGAAGAGACATGAAGAAGAGGGGACACATGTTGATGTAGAAGAGACATGAAGAAGAGGGGACACATGTTGATGTAAAAGAGGGGACACATGTTGATGTAGAAGAGACATGAAGAAGAGGGGACACATGTTGATGTAGAAGAGACATGAAGAAGAGGGGACACATGGTGATGTAGAAGAGACATGAAGAAGAGGGGACACATGTTGATGTAGAAGAGACATGAAGAAGAGGGGACACATGTTGATGTAGAAGAGACATGAAGAAGAGGGGACACATGTTGATGTAAAAGAGGGGACACATGTTGATGTAGAAGAGACATGAAGAAGAGGGGACACATGTTGATGTAGAAGAGACATGAAGAAGAGGGGACACATGGTGATGTAGAAGAGACATGAAGAAGAGGGGACACATGTTGATGTAGAAGAGACATGAAGAAGAGGGGACACATGTTGATGTAGAAGAGACATGAAGAAGAGGGGACACATGTTGATGTAGAAGAGACAGGAAAAAGTGGATTTGTTTTTTACGTTGTGTTACCTGGAATAGGTGCGACCTTTTCCCGAGCGACCCACAGGAAATCTCCCACGTTGAGCTTCCTCACATCGAACGTCACTCCGTTCATCTGCAGCTCTTTGACCAGATCCTGCTTCCGCTTCACAAACACACCAACAGTTCAGGAAACACACGCACGCACGCACGCGCGTGCGCACACACACACACACACACACACACACACACACACACACACACACACACACACACACACACACACACACACACACACACACACACACACACACACACACACACACACACACACACACACACACACACACACACACACACACACACACACACACACACACACACACACACACAGGTTTTCCTGAAAAGAACATCCCAGGAACGACAACCCTCGGCTGGGCAGAGGAGATCGGCCTCTCTGTAGGTCTGGGAAAAGACGGTTCAATTCCTTTTATTGTATTTACAAACAGTTCAACAATACAAGTGCAATCATAAAACATAATGGAGATATTTCTGTCTAAAATATATATTACTAATAAATCTACAATTGTTGAGAGTTCATGTATTTTACAGAAACATTACAAGCTAAAACACACGTAAAGTCCACGTATTGTCGTATATAAAAGTAGAAAGCACCGTATTTTTATTTATGTATATAGTTGACCTATTTTTGCATTTTACTTGTACGTTTCTGTTTCTTTTTGGACTATATTTATTCCTTTTTATGTCGTAAATTGTTGGAGGAGGCTGGGACTTAAGATTGTGAAAACCAAGACCACGTTATTTTGAATCTTGAATGTTTAAATGGTCTCTAAACACTTAGTCTATCAGTCCAAACACAAACATATGACAAAAGGAAAATAATGGTGCGACTTAAATGCATTTCAGAGTATAGTTACATGTTGAGATAATGATACGTTTTTTTCCCAGAAGTTTTGAAGCACACTCACTGTATTCTCTCCTCTTCCTTCTCCTCTTCGTCATCATCACTAACAGTGAGGTCCACAAACCCCGGGCCACCCTCCTCTCCCTCCTCCTGCTTGTTTCCTTCACTCCTGGCCTCCTCTCTGTCTCCTTCTGGACCTTTAGTTCCCTCTAAAGACTTGAGGCGCTCCCCTAAAGCCAGACCCTCTTCTGTCAGAGAATACCTGAAGAGGGAGGAAGAGTGAACTACATTTAAACGAAAGGGAAGCCCCCGTTTCCACTTCAAAACACTCTGAATTGCTTTCCGCATAATCTGTTGGTTGCAAAAGGAGTTTAAGTCTCTCTGTTTCACTCCGATGACCTGAGAGCAGGTTTTAACAATGTTGTTCAGGCTGTTCCTGTCTTTCAGTGTAAGGCTATTGTAGGGTATTTTAGCTCTGAGCTCAGGATTAGCTGAAAGGACTCCAGGAAGCTTATTTACAAGTTAACAGCGTTTAATAAAACAACGATACGATGATACAATGAAATTGCAAGAATGGTTGGTTATCCTTGATGGACAGCTGGGAAAGAGGGCGGCTTCCAGCTGGCTTCTCATTTTATAATCTGTAGGCTTCTCCTATTGGCTTAGCGTTGACGGGGGCGGGTCCAAGGCACGTCCTGTCGTTTTCTGATGTTAGTTTTACAATCTTCTAATATGTTGGTCATTTAAACATTCCCTAATAATAGTATTGTAGCGTCAATAAGTGATGGTTAAAGACAGTGTGTTTAGTGTGCAACACCACGTGTCATTTCTCCTTAAATTCACAGAAACACAAAATTAGCTACATGCTAATGCTAACTGGAAGTTGACGATATTTACTCGCGAAAACCGGAAGTCGAGTGTGTGAACATCCGGTTTTCAGAATAAAGCAGCTTAAAATAAGAACAGTGTATTCATTTTAAGTTACGCCATATAAATATAGATTTTATTCCTTACACTATGGAAAAAAAGAAAAACAAATAAGGCTCTCAATGAATGCTTTGGTAAAAACAACAAAGAATGACCGGCCTGACAGAGAGAGTTCAGTTTGCGAAGAAGGTGCATTGACCCCGCTTCACAACACACTCAGTATTCCCATCGAATGTGCGGTGGTCGTCGAAAATGGTGCCCAAGTATTTATATGATGTGACAATTTCAACCTTGTCATTGAGTATGATTCACTCCTTAGGAACATCCTTGTGACGTCTTAAGTCAATTATCAATTCCTGGGTTTTAGAGACGTACGTGTGTACGTGTGTGTGTGTGTGTGTGTGTGTGTGTGTGTGTGTGTGTGTGTGTGTGTGTCCTCTGTACCTTGCAGGGTTGTGGGTCTTCATCACCAGGTTCTTCTGGATCAGAGTGCTCACTGAAGACCAGGCCGTGTACTTACTGCCCAGATCTGGCTACAGACACATAAAGGTTAACTAAATTAAAATACAAATATTCAGGACGCTCTGATCAGGGTACCCTGTGCCGTCATATCAGTCAATAAATGGCCAATACAAAATTGTGCTCAAGCTAATTTTGTACCAAAAACATTAATATTTCATGCCTACAGACTCAACATTTTTTTGAATAAAGAGTATTATTAGGAAGTATTTTCTCTGCTTTTGACGACAATTTTTGAGTAATAATAATGGTTTATTGTTAACAGGACATCCCAAAACAAGTCCCTTTTTATATATTAGTTTCAGAACATCGGTGTGTTCATTTTCACTATATAATCTTCCACAAAGAACTCCCTTAATATTGAGTAGAATAGAGAGTAGGAGTCAGCCATCTTGTTGTTGTTTTTCAAAAATGGAATGCCTGGGCAAAGTTACCCAGAATGCATCTTCATTGTTGCCATGGCCACATCTCTACATGTGAGCATTGTGCAGAAATTCCAAGTGATGTCATGATGATGCTGTGATGTGCTTTGTGACATCATCGATAGTTCCAAATTTGAACCTGCAAGGAGACAAGTTTGAGTTTTAAGGCATAGCATATCTTGGCTTAGCAGAACACCCCATGAAATTCTGTTTTTTCCCCGTGAGAAACAGTTAGGTATTACCAGTTGCTACTGTGTGTGTATCATTATCATCTTAAAAAAACATGTCCTGCAATAAGGAACAAGTGGAAATGGGAGGTGACTACGCTGGAGTTAGAAGGAGTCTTGGGGCAGTTGAAGAACATCTCAAGACCGTACATGTGGAAATGCAATCCATACAAAGACAGTTCAGCAGCTTTCCAGCGCTGGGGGAGCAGTTTGACGCTCTGAAGGCCGAGGAACGTGTCTTGAGGCGCAAATGTGCCTACCTCGAAAAAGAAGGGAGGGTTCTTAGTGAGAAGATCGAAAATAACGTTACCGTAGAGGCGATGTTCCAGGGACTAATCCAGACAAACAAGGAATTGGAGCGTGAACGACAGACCCTCGAGGGACAGATGTTTGACAAGCGAGATGTGCTGGATTGCATCGATGCTATCAAAGCCAAGCATCAAGCTGCACTATGTGAACAGAAAGAGCTCGAAGCACAGATTACAGAGGTGCGTTCATCGATCCAAAGCTATTCTGCTGCAGAGGAAACGCTCGATGCATTGAGAAGTGACGCAGAGGAAACCATCAGAGTAAATGGTGACCTTGAGGAAGAACTTGAGTGTCTCAAGCAAAGGAAAGAGCAACTTCAGGATTGTTTCCAAGTGTCTAAGGCAGAGACAGAGACGGTTTTCCAGAAGAACCAGGCTCTGCAGCAGGAAGTGGATCACTGCAGGGAGCTTGAAAATGAAAGCACGGTGCAGTTTGAGATAGACGAAATGAACCAGTTGAAATATGAGGAAAGGAGCCAAACTGAAGACTTGCAAGAAGAGATCTTTGAGCTTTCAAAGAGGCTTCTGGGTTTAGAGGATCTTCAGGGGTCATACAACATTGCGAAGGAAGAAAGAGAGTTGATTCTCCAGCGAAATCAATTGTTGCAACAAAAGAAACACGAGTTGTGTCAAGAACTTCAGAATGAGGACACCATTAGGGAAAGTTACAACGCAATGGTGACAGAAAAAGCCGCCATGAGTCTCGAACATGTCTCCCTGCGAGAAGAAGTTTTGCAGCTCAAGAAAAGGCATCTGCTTTTCATGAAGCTCGAGGACTCTTACAAGGAGGCGAAAGCTGAGAGAGAGGATGTTATGAGGAAGAACGAGGCTTTAATGAACAAGATCCAGGGTGTGAGCAATGAGGTTCACAAGGAAAATGATCTCATGATCAAGTATCAGGCTTTGATGGCATCCAACGAGACCTTGAGGTGTGATAGTGCCGCCATGGGGAAGGATCTCGTGGATCTTAACCTAGAGATTGGTGTTTTGAGGAAGGGTCGTTCTCATTTGCTGACATTCGATCACTTGGATGGTTTGAAAGCGGAACATGACCTCCTGCAAAAGAATCTGGATGATGCCAACGAAGAGATTGATAGTAAGAAACACTTTAAGCATCAACTGCTCAACCTGGAAGTCAGTGAATCAGCCTTCCAGGTGAAGCCGCTGAGGGACAAAAACACAGCGGTTCAGAATTCAAACGGCGATCAGGACCGAATTAACAGCGTGAATGTGAAGAACGTCACCGTTGACAATGACTTCCTTGAACACATGAAAACGGTTCAGGAGAATGAAGCTGCACTATGTGGACAGAGAGAGCTCGAAGCACTGATTACAGAGGTGCGTTCATGGATCCAAAGCTATTCTGCTGCAGAGGAAACGCTCGATGCATTGAGAAGTGACGCAGAGGAAACCATCAGAGTAAATGGTGGCCTTGAGGAAGAACTTGAGTGTCTCAAGCAAAGGAAAGAGCAACTTCAGGATTGTTTCCAAGTGTCTAAGGCAGAGACAGAGACGGTTTTCCAGAAGAACCAGGCTCTGCAGCAGGAAGTGGATCACTGCAGGGAGCTTGAAAATGAAAGCACGGTGCAGTTTGAGATAGACGAAATGAACCAGTTGAAATATGAGGAAAGGAGCCAAACTGAAGACTTGCAAGAAGAGATCTTTGAGCTTTCAAAGAGGCTTCTGGGTTTAGAGGATCTTCAGGGGTCATACAACATTGCGAAGGAAGAAAGAGAGTTGATTCTCCAGCGAAATCAATTGTTGCAACAAAAGAAACACGAGTTGTGTCAAGAACTTCAGAATGAGGACACCATTAGGGAAAGTTACAACGCAATGGTGACAGAAAAAGCCGCCATGAGTCTCAAACATGTCTCCCTGCGAGAAGAAGTTTTGCAGCTCAAGAAAAGGCATCTGCTTTTCATGAAGCTCGAGGACTCTTACAAGGAGGCGAAAGCTGAGAGAGAGGATGTTATGAGGAAGAACGAGGCTTTAATGAACAAGATCCAGGGTGTGAGCAATGAGGTTCACAAGGAAAATGATCTCATGATCAAGTATCAGGCTTTGATGGCATCCAACGAGACCTTGAGGTGTGATAGTGCCGCCATGGGGAAGGATCTCGTGGATCTTAACCTAGAGATTGGTGTTTTGAGGAAGGGTCGTTCTCATTTGCTGACATTCGATCACTTGGATGGTTTGAAAGCGGAACATGACCTCCTGCAAAAGAATCTGGATGATGCCAACGAAGAGATTGATAGTAAGAAACACTTTAAGCATCAACTGCTCAACCTGGAAGTCAGTGAATCAGCCTTCCAGGTGAAGCCGCTGAGGGACAAAAACACAGCGGTTCAGAATCCAAACGGCGATCAGGACCGAATTAACAGCTTGAATGTGAAGAACGTCACCGTTGACAATGACTTCCTTGAACACATGAAAACGGTTCAGGAGAATCAAGCTCAGCAGGCCAGGAGATAAAAGCCACTAACTTATCTGCGGGTTTTCTCCGGGAGCACCGGGTTTTTCCCAAAATGTACGATTAAAAAAACAAAACATTAGTAAGATGTGTTACCATGACATCAGGGGTAACTCCGGGGGCTACGTTTGTTTTATAGCGATGTACAATTTTCTTAATTCGTCAAAAGCATAAATAAATAAACAAATGTTTTTATTTAATTTAAATTTCTATGTTGGTTTGTTTCTCTTTAATCATGCAGTGTCAAATGTTGTCTTTAAAAATGTCAAAAACCTAACCCTAACCCTAAACCTAACTCTAAACCTAAACCTAACCCTTATAATCTTCATACTCCTTGACTTTTTTCTGATAGTTTCTTCTACAAATGATTTTTGGTGAGAAAAACAATAAAAACTAAAATAAGTAATAACTTAAGTCTATTGGTGTATCTTGTATTGGCATATAATACCATACTGCACATATTCAACTCATATTAGGTATTAAAGCACATGTGTCAAACTCAAGGCCCGTGATGGATTTAATTTCGGCCCGCAGGATCATTTCTAATTACTATTAGATCTGGCCCGCCGGTATATTGCACGCACACCTTCACTCAATCCTGAGGATTTCCTCAGCTCAGAGCCTGAGCCCAAACATTGATGAACTTGCACCCAAGATGAGATGCCAAGTATCTGGCATAGCATCACAGAGCAGCACACTGAGTTTCAATGGATGTTTCCTTCTGCACTTTTTTTCTTGGACAACAGGGCATGTTTGTTTTTTCTTTGAGGGAAATAGTTTTTTTGAAGCTGTTGTTGGCCTGTGGAAAAATGTAATCATAAGAAATGACTCCGGAAAAGCTGCAGATAGAGCCATAAGAAATGAATGCAACTGATTATTTAATGTTTAATGTTGTTTTTATAGGCAATAATTTAAGCTTTGTTAGTTCCAGGTTTAATATGTGCAATAAGTTCATTTCAATAAGTTTTGCAATAAACATTGAACCAGTCCGGCCCTCGACTAGTACCCATTTTTTAATTTTGGCCCACTTTGTATTTGACACCCCTTGTAGTGGCATCCAAGGTTTCCTTTTGCCACTATAGAGCGGGGTTGACGACACACAATCCAAAGCAATAAGCAGCCGAAGGTTTTCAGTCAAAAAATGTAATTTATTAACAAAAAAGTATTGACTTAAATAGTCTCAAAATAACAAATCTAAATCAATATTTCGGCGATATACTTTCTTATATAAACTATACTTTGCAGTCCAATTTGCAACACTAATTTCGGTTTACAATTTGCGGTCGAAAAACTGTTCCGCTCCCCGTCTCATCAGGTCTCAGAGCACCGCGGCTGTCTTCAATTGCCTCACGTAAAGTGGACCTATCATGCTATATTTGAATAATATAGTGTAGGACCATACTTATATAAGGCATATTTATACTTTTTTTTTTTTCAAAATACCAAACAGATCATGCATTTTAGCCATGCCTCATTTTGCTCAATTTGACATTTTTTAGCTCTAGGGCAGATTCAGTGAGAACAGCACCATCTACAGGCCTGGCATATGTACTACAGCGTCTCCAGCGCTTTCGAACGGCAATGGCCGTGGCTGTCTCCTCCTGATTGGTGGAGTTGGCCCAATAGCCGCAGCGCCACTGTCCTGACGTCAGGACAGTGTTCAAATCTGGATCAGTTTTTATCAGATCCGTTGCAGCCCCTTTTTTTAGAGATTTGGGTATGGAGGAAAATAGAGAGGGTTGTGTTTTCTGACACTTGGTGAGTTCCCTGGAACACCGGGGACACATATTCATGTATAAAAGACGTACAAAAGTGCATTTAGCATGATAGGTCCCCTTTAAATAAACACCGGAAGGTACAAGGAAACAGATCATATTTACGATTTAAAATGATGAATCATTTCATCAAAAGATATTCACCATGGCAATATAAATCATTTTCCATCATTAATTCATTTATCAAATTATGAATCTAAATAATAACTTTGACTTCATTGTGGCTCTAACACCCCTGCTTTAAAGAGTTCATTATTCTGTGTCATAATAATGCTTCGTGGTCATTTGAGAGCGTCTTCCCGTGTTAAACTGTTACAGCCCACATGCAATAATCCAATACTTCAACATATTGGTGTTTAATAAGGTCAAAAGAAACGTATATAAAGGAGGTAAAAGACTGACAGTTATGCACCAGAAAATCTCGATTAGTGCCGTCGTCATTTTAAGTTAAGTTGCTACGCCATAAAACACACGATTATATTTTAGCGAAAGCAAAACGATCATTTTCAAATATATGAAATCATGTTTAAAATCATTAGTCGTGTCAAATCCTCAATTTATTTGGTTATCAGCCGTGTAATAAGCGGGTTTAAAGGCAGCTAGCCCGTCTTTAGCTATAACAACACATGAGAAAACAGAAGCGTTGTTATGTTGTGTTGTAACAAATACTCCACTTACCACAGTGAAGGACTTATCGCAGAGTTGCTGAGCTTCTGCTTGGAGCTCCATCTTAAACATGTAGCCTTTGCTGCCTGGGATCTGGAGAGAGAGAGACATCACATGAAGCCACGATGCAAAACATGGAGGTATTGTATGGAGATGTGATGGAGGAAGGCGTACCTGAGACACTCTGTACAGTGTGAGCAGAACAGCGTAACCTCCAGACCGTCTCTGGGGAATGTACTCCCTCTTCTTCCTCCCTCCTCCGCCTCCTTTGTTTTTCCCTTGATCCCCGGCTGCATTCTTCTACAAGGAAAGTTAAACAAAAGAAGTCACAAATAAGAGGTTTTCAATGACAAGTCACCAGTGTTGGGACTAACGCGTTACAAACTAACGCGTTACTGTAACGCAACTACCTTTTGCGGTAACTAATAACGTTACTAGTTACCTATTCCCATTCAGTAACGCCGTTATAGTTACTGTGATTTAAATGGGTGCGTTACTGCGTTACTGAACCGAATCTCCCTGCGGATGTAACTTACAGGCGATGTCCTCTCACAGTACCATGGAAAAGTGAAAGTGACCAGAGAGGAGTGATGATTGGTTAACGCGGGGTAACATTTCAGGGTAAGCCAATCAGAAACAGAGTTGGGCGGGTCTTGCCTTATGGGGAAAATACACAGACACACAAACACTTGCTAACACACACACATACATGGCAACGCCCACCACCAGCACACACACAATGGCAGATGCAAGTATCAGCGAGAGCAGCAACTTGGATATATAACCACTATTTTCAATTTGTGGGGATAAAGGACGCAAAAAATATTACGGTCAAATGTAAACTGTGTGCAGGACAGAAAGCATTGTACACGTCGAATAACAGCAATGCCAATCTCCTGAAGCACCTAACTAATGTACATGGGGCTATAAAACTAGTCTTACTGTGCCACAGAACAACACAAAAACTTGTATTTGTATTGTTATTATTTTTAAAGTAAAGTAACTTGTTACTAGTTACTTTTATAATTTAGTAACTAATAAAGTAACTAGTTACTTCTTTGAGAGCAGTAACTATAACTAGTTACTTTTTAAAAGTAACTTGCCCAACACACACACACACACACACACACACACACACACACACACACACACACACACACACACACACACACACACACACACACACACACACACACACACACACACACACACACACACACACACACACACACACACACACACACACCTTTCTGGATGGATCCAGGCTGTTGTTGTCCTGTCGGCCAGCATGGGGCGCTCCTTCAGGGAGAGAGTGGATCGGAGCGTCTGGACCTACAGGAAAAGTGTGATACATTTTATTGCAGCTTGAAGTAAGTGAGTATTTGTTTCCTAGCCTTGCCTTTGGGTATAACTCCTAGTACTGCAGATAACTTTTTTTAAAGCTACCCATGTATTCTCTTTTAGCTTTTTGATATGTTCTTATATTTTTCTACATCAGGCTTTTCTTGGTGTATTGTTTGTAGTTTTTTTAATGTATGTTTTTCATATTTGTTGAGACTCCCACTCTTAAATAGCTCCCAATTTCACTAGTTTCCCCCTCTTGTATTTACACCCCTCTCACAATGCAGGCATCAATGTATTTCTTTAATGATCTTGTATTGTAAGTGAATGAATGTAATCCTGAACCCCCCCCACTCCTCTGTTCCTCACCGTTCTCTCTGAGATATCGCTGCAGTTTCTGATCCAGTATTTTACAGATGCCGTCTCCAAAGCTCTGCAGGATTTTGGCCTCTTTGGCGTTTTGAAGCGGCAATGGATATTTGTTCAAAGAGCTGATGGCCTGCAGAACAAGACAGAAGCAAACGTGAATTACAAACAAACAAACATCAGTGACTTTAAAGCAGTAACTGTACATCTGTTGTGTACACTTTCTCTTGTACCTGGGGTTGCTTTTATACAGGCTGCACAAACAGCCGACTGAAAGACAAAGTGTGCAAGCAGAAAATATAATGTGTGTTATCCTGTGACTTTAACAAGACTGCTTTATAGTTAAAAGTCTAGAAAGAAACTTAATGAACAACATATGCAAACCACAGGTCATTATATGAAAAACTGGTGTTTTTAGAAATGTAATTTATTACTATTTTCATGTTTTTTCAAGGTTGTGAAGGATTTGCCATATAAGTGCATGACTTCTTTGTTATATGAAGATCTGTTTCTTCTTTCCATATGTGTGGACATAATAGGGATGGGAATTTGAAAGCAAATGTATATTCGAATATTCGACCCCCAAAAAAACGGTTAACCGATTAACCGAAATGTACATATCCTATAAAAAAAATAAAATGTGGGAAAATATTTACTAAGAAAAATTTAATTTTGGAAAATAAATAAATACATGTTCAAATAAGTATAGAAACCAAGTCGAATTTGTCAAATGTATTGAACTGGTGATCACAGTTTGAACAGTTGACAGCTATAGGCCTACAGCTTTCAGGATCATACACGAACAACATACGGGTTAGGGTAACGTAACCCTATTACAACAGAGATCAACAACCTATAACAGGGCCTATGCACAGAATGCAGCTATTCAATACTCATTCTTGTTTAAGAATATGAGCATGTCTACATGCTCAGGGGAGAGGCGGGTGCGGAGGCGATTCACATTCAGGCCAGCTGTAGAGAAGACCCTCTCAGCTGGAATTTGGGCATAAGATGAGGTTTGAGTCTGCGTGATCTGCGTGTAGGGAGGGGCAGCAGCCATATCATTAGCTAGAACTAGCTAGATCTGATGGATTTGGACATAATCCAAAAAATGAGTGAAGTATAACCGGACGCGAGAGAGAGAGATCAGCACCTGCAGCTCTGCCCGCTGTGAGGGACCGGTGAGCGGAGCAAAACACACCTTTAGACATAACACACTTAGCTATGGCACTGTCGTATACATTGAATTATTCCATTTGATCATATGTAATAAACTTAGGCACCCCTCCCAACAAAAAAAAAAGTAATTACAATAAAAATATTCATAACTCGAATACCTGAATAATTTCGAATATTCTATGAATCGTTCCCATCCCTAGTACATAACATATGAATGCATCAGATATTACAATTAAAAACTATAATGTAGTATTACTATAAAACGGGCAATTCTGAAAATGTATATATGTTGTATTCAGTTTTTTGCTTTATCAAAGAAAACCTGGTCAAATAATGTCTGTCTGTTAGTTGGGAAATTATTTCACACAGTGACACACGGTGTGACACACACACACACACACACACACACACACACACACACACACACACACACACACACACACACACACACACACACTAAAGTAAGAGTAAAATATATCCTGTGAGGTAGTGTAAATATGTTTGAAATACATTTTGAATGCAGGACTTTTACTTGTTAGACTGCATGAAATAAGGTTACAGGGTATTTCTTCACAGTGGTATTACTACTTACTATAACTGTAAAACCTAACAGTAAATAAAGACATGACATATCAAGACCTGAGCACTTTAACTCTGATGTCTTACCTTCTGGTAGACGTACTGCAGCTTCAGGCCCTTCTCTTTGGCGGCGTCCCGCAGCTCGGTGAGCCACTGGAGGAACAGAGGGTTGGGGCAGGAGGGCAGGGGGCGTTTCCGACCCAACCGGACTTGTGGAAGCAGAGGTCTGGGTGGAGGATGTTCCTGATCGCCGTTTTGCTTTCTCCAGCACCTCGGGGTGTCCAGGTGGATGGCAGCTATGATGATCCGCTGGGGTTAGGGGTCCTTCTCCAGCACCACGGGGGTCCAGGTGGATGGCAGCTCTGTCCTGATGATCCGCTGTGCACTTTTCAGATTAGGGGTCCTTCTCCAGCAGATCCATTTCTCCAGAATTGTCCTAATTACAGAGAAAAACAAGAGAAAACGAAAAAAGTGAATTAATCATATTAAACACAGGGTTGCAAAAGTATTATTGCAAAATGTAACTCTAAGCATTTCAGACAAACAATCCTCAAAGGATTATTTAAAATGATGTACGGTTTTGGTTTTAAAAAAACTAAAGAGATGAAGTGACAGTCACACTTGCATCCCTTTGACAGCACGGCACAAACTAACATCAAGTAAAAGGCTGCTGTCTATTTTTGATTGTGTTATTATTATGGGATTAGGATCAATTAAATAAACTTTAACCTAAATAAAAGATGATCAAATCTGGTGGAAATATTTAAAATAGGCTCTTTTTTTAGCCCTATCTCAAAGCAGCATGAGCTGAATACAAAGGTTGTAATGTTGTCCCAAAGTTTAATAAACAACAACACATTGCAACATGTCAGAGAAATAAATAAAGCAAACAGCAGCTACACGTCAGGGTAGCATTTTATAAATCCCACCGTACTGTAGGCTATACCGGTCTAAATGTTTTCACTTTGGTCTATTTATGTAATATAAAGTATAACTTATCCATAACAGAGCCAAGATCTCTGTATGACTTTAGTAAACTTCTGAATTGAATTAAAAATAAGTGTGAACCAACAGTACAGTACGTCCAGCTAGCTAGTTAGCGTCACTAACGTCACGTATTTATCCGTATTATTTAACGAAAATGTACGTTTTAATGCCCCTTGGGTTTGACGTGTGTGACATTAGTTAATTTAAAGTAAGTTGAAACCCAATACTCACATTTATTAGTGATTCCTCCGCTTGCTGCTGCTTTGAAATCTACTCTGCTGGGGAGACCGGACAGGAGTAGTATGAAGCTGCAGCGTCGGAGGCTGCAGTCTCAGGACCGCACTCCCGGGACCGCACTCTCAGGACCCTAGTTGTTTTGCAACATCGCCACCTCCAAACTGCTT
The DNA here is from genome assembly GCF_902827165.1 of Trematomus bernacchii. Lineage (NCBI taxonomy): Eukaryota > Metazoa > Chordata > Actinopteri > Perciformes > Nototheniidae > Trematomus > Trematomus bernacchii. Next base: position 5,001,851 of record NW_022987547.1, on the reverse strand, counting down.
GTAGCAGATGGAAGAAGCACAGGAGAAGTGTGGCCTTAGGAAATGCTTTTCCCAGAGCTCCCCTCTCTGCCCTACAGTCATCTGTGATGACCAGTTGTGGCCCTTCGTGTCCTCTGCCAGCAAAGCCCTTCTCTCCAACAACTTGTTTGAGCTGTTCCAGCCCTTGAGCAATAGTCTGCTCATCCTCAGACTGGCAGAGGAGAATGCCCAGAGGGAGGCCACCTGCACAGCTGTGGGTCAGGAGGAGGAATACCCTGCAGTTCTCCCTGTCCATATTCCCTGAGGAATCTATGAAGCACAGCTCCCCACTGTGCTTCAGTTGGTGCACTTTCTTCATAAGTGGAGAACACACAACCACAAGAGGAGCTCCCTGGGAAGTTGTTCCCAGGAGAGCACAGGTGTCATTACACTTATTGTTGTAACTCTCCACTTGAAGCTTGAGCGCTGCCAACATCGTGGGACCTGTTTGCGTGCCATACTCCTCCCTACACACCTTGTGGAACAGTCTGGGTAGAAAATGAATTAGTTGGTATGGGTGTCACTTACATGCAGTAGAAAAGCGTATTTGTATTCACTGAATACATCATAGTTTTTATTGCATCGTTATTTATATAGTGGGTAGTAGGTATCTTGACCATGTTTCCAGATGTGATACCCACCTCTGTACATAAGGCAGGTCGGGGCAAATCTCCCTGTTGGCCGACACGTACACATAACGCTGCCCATACTCCATTTGGAGGTCGTGTTTCAGGACCGACAGTGCAGATGTTGGAGTGTGGCCAATTTCAAAGAGCCCTGTGAGTATGTTGTTTGCCTTTAACCCAACATCTCGGTGGCGGATGGCGTCCGCAACAAAAAGATTGTGGTTGTGCCTGTTTATTAGAATAACCTTAAATGGTAGGTCAGGCATGTGTGGGTCTTCGGTCCTATAACATAAATCAATATATATATCAATATTATGTAAAAAAAGCAAAACGTGAAATAATAAGTATGTGGATCAGTAAACTCACTTCATTTCCCCACGAGTACTCTTGAGTGTCGTGTGCATTTTTGCTTGACAGCAGGTGTTCTTGCTGCTTTTGGCTGCTCTCGGGTTCACCCTATGCTGACACTTATAACTTGCCTGAACAAAATAAAGCAGATTTATTATAGTACAGGTCAAAGTAAAAAGGATAATTAAAAGGTAACTTCAAGAAATATCAACAAGACAACACTTACTTTGAAAAGCACCCGCTTCCCCAACCTGGGTCGGGTAACATCCACCCTCCATGTCACCCCTGATGACCCCTTCAGCTTTTGTACCCACTCCTTGACCTGTTCCACAGTGTGGACATCCAGCCTCAAAGTGGCCTCAAAACCAGTGTGGTCCCCCAGTGAAACCACCTCTTCATACTGGCACACGTGGTATCTGAACTCACCTGGTAGCCAACCCTACAAGGAAACAGACAACTATTCATTCAAATCCACACACATAATACTGTGTCAGCTCAGAATACCAGTAAGAGTTTTGCCATGATCTGAAGAACTAAAGAGGACCATGAGGTTTAAAATGTACTGACTTTACTTAGAACTAGAGTAGAATACACATTATACTTGCAGGCTTAAAAAGTCTGAAAAATAAAAATCCAACCCTCAAAATCCTAAAACATTGGTATAGTTATGCTAACATGGTTATATTCTCTTTAAATGTACTTCATGTGTTTGCATGTTATTCTTTGTAATGCCTTGTCTTTTATCTGGACAATAAGTCTGTTATTAAGTGGTATAGTTTAGATGATGATGATGATGATGATGATGATGTGTAGGTGAGGCATTGATATGAGCAAACACATTCAATGTAATTTGATGTTCATCATAGTATTGAGAGATAGGTCTTATTATCAGATACCTTCAACTGCGGGTACTCCTCTATATTGTTCTGTGTGCCTCCAGAGCACACTAAAACACGAGGTCTGAAATGAAAGCAAAAACACCAGCTTATAGTTATTCAGGTACTATTCTGATGCTAATACTTTAGTACTTATACTTGAGTATTTCTACACTCTGGTACTTGTACTTTTACTCAAGTACAAGATCTTATCACTTCTTACACCTCTGGAAAGCACTTTTATGTAAAGGAATACATTTTTATAAATGTCCCAACATTTCATTTTTACATGGCAAAATGTTATATGTTGTATTATAGAACAAAATAGACATTTATAACATATTATAAATGTCTACCTTTAAATAAAACATTAAATAGATACCTTTACATCCTAAACAGAAGGTCAAAACGTTAATAACGATACATGCTAACTAAAAGAGAGAAAACTACTTCCTCCACACTGACCTGTCCTTCCGGGTGGAAAGGGGAGAGTGTAATTAAACTGAAGTCCGTATCCTTTTGCACCACTTTCTTACGTCAATACAGCGGTTATTATTGCTACATGATACTGTGTTAATATATTTTAAATCGAAGTCCAAACCATTGCACAGCTGTTCGTTTAAGACAGGACGCAGATGTTACGCTGGCAACGTTGGTTGCCATGATTGAGACAGTTCCAAACGTAGTTGTCATGGTTGCCCTATGCGCATGCGCAGTTCACTCAGCCTGTCAATTCCACCCGACCGCTTCAACGAGCTTTGAAAAAGTTCCTAATTGTTGACACGCATTTAACATTAATGTGGACTCTAAATATGAGGCATAAAAGAAGCCTTTGCCAGTTTACATTCTCACAAAAGTGTATTCAGTTCCTGCCTGACTGAAAACTAAAGTAAAAAGGTAAGTAATGAGTGACAGCAGAGCAAGGACACACGTGTTTGCAATAATAAGGATTGATCGTAGTCACAGAGCTAACGCTAGCTAACAATTTGTTTCTCTTTCCCCTAAATACAACAAATAAAAAACCCCAGCAGAACAGTTGGGAAACAATTGTGGGTGTTATGAAGTTTCAAAGATACCAGTAACTCATAGCTGGAACGAGGAACCTTAAATTACATGTTGCCCTGGCTGCACAGTTGAATGTTTTAACTACTAGCTTAAATCAGTTGAAAGATGGCGGTCGAAAGGGAAATATCTCCGTAAATTGAAATTCGTACTAATTAGCCTATATAAATAAAACAACTTCCGAACCAACCCATTAGTTTCTGTTTCAACATAAAATCTATTAATACAAGTTTATTTGTATTCTTTCTATTGAGGACAAACTTCTGGTTTCTAGTTTAGTTCAAGATAAGATTATATAAAACTATTTATACACTGGGGAATTGGTGTGCAGTGCAAACGTTGCAGTACAAAATAGAAAGAGTGCATTTACTTTGGGAGCAAGTTTAGAAAAATGTATTCACTGTGCACAAGAGTCTAGAAATGCCTTTCGAACTGTGGTTTTATTTGTCTGACCACCTATGTATTTTGTTTGTGCAGGTGCTTCGTCAGTATGATGACACAAACGTCAGAAGCTGTAGCTTTGGGAAATAGGTAAACATATTTACATTGCAGCAGATTAATTGTGCAACGAAATGAACAGTAATATCCAATATGATACAACCAACCATGCATGTTGGCATCCACAATCCCAAAGAAAGCCATTTAGATAAATATACTTAACATTTCAAGCTACATTTTCACTTTTGTTTTCATTCCAATTACATTTTAAAGGTGTTTTATATTGTATCTACTCCTTAAAGGTCCCATGTCATGGCCATTTCTACTGATCATAATTCCATTGTTGAGGTATACTAAAATACATTTATATTGTGCAATTTTCCAAACTCACATTGGTTTCTCATACAGCATCTCTGTATACTATGTGTATTCACTCTCTGTCCTAAACGGTTTGTTGGAGCTCCTGCCCTCCCTCCCTGTGAGCCCAGTGGCTGTGACAGCGAGACACAGCGAAACCAAGGGCGAAACACACACACACCCGCAGCCTGGCTGGGAGTTTGTGTGTGTGCCCAGGCTGAGTTCCGCGGTGTCTCGCTGTCTCGCCGACCCCACACCAGTGAGCCAGCTCACAGTGTCCTGCTCCTCGCAGCAGCGAGCCGCGCAACGTCCCGCCGAGTGTGTGTGTGTGTGTGAGGAAGTCCGCGGATTTGTCCAAACGTAACGGCTCCGCGGACGTAACTATACCCGAAATACGTCACTATACGCCCAAGAAGTAAAAAATGGAAAAAGAGAAATCCCCAACGAGGCGTTCTGGGGCAGCATAGACAGGTATTTTCTGTGTTAGAGTTTTACTCGCTACAGGGTGTACTTTGAGGGTTTGTGACTCTGCAGACCGTTTACATGCAGAAAAACCTTCATAACACACAAGGGGACGGGTAATAACCAGAAAAGCATGACATGGGACCTTTTAAGCGTGCTTTAAGAGTAAAACTTGCCTGTAGATCTACTCCAATCTTAATAAGGGATAGGGTTTAGTATTGTATGCAGTATTGCAATTGTGTTTAAGATGTAGAGCAGCACATTTATTCATGTAATTGCATAATGCCAAACCAATTATAAATATTGAGTTCATAGTCCTGTTTGAGGGATTATGTGTTATATTGCAAGCAGATCTCAGTCGATTCAAAATTAAATAATGGCACACAGATTTGACCTTACCCCATATTTCCAGTAAAATGTGTATGTTCAAAATAAAAAAAATAGACAAATGGTCTGCAGATCCGTTGCAGAGTTAGCAGCATCTTGTGGTTACATGTGGATGTTGCAGGGACCAACCGTACTTACATTCACCCTATAGTACAAAGCCTGAGATACACTTTTTAGCCGTTACATAATATATTAATAATATATTTGATCTATACTACATGAAACATTAATGCAATGTATACAAAAATAAATTAGCTTGCAACTCACCACATGTTATATAGTAAACATTTAAAATGCATGCATAGGATGCATTTAAAATACAGTTACAACTTGTAGTAAATGCATTTTTTTTTCTCCATGTAGAGTTTTCCATTAGGGAGGTTATTTCTCAAAGTAGTACAGTATAATCATTTGTTGTGTGTAGTGTGCTTTCAGAATCAACCTTAAATGTGTTTCATAACATGTCCAGTAGGTTGTGCCATCGTCTTTTTGTCAAATCTTCAAATGATGGGCTAAATGAACTTAGACGGCCTTGGATTACTTATGGTATAAATCAGTTATTTCAGCTATTTCTTGTGCATAGTGTCAATATATTGGCATATGGACACAAATATAAAATACTTTATAATTGACTGAACTAACTTGACCGTCTTTAACAGCATGTTATCAACACACATATAACCACAATGAAACAATATTCTTCTATATATCCGTGTGAGGAGCTGGTTTTCTCTTTGGCTCAATACAAAATGCATTTTCTTAAATCCATTTAATTTGTCTTCAATTCGATTTATTTATACTACTGTATAAAAAAGGTAGTATTATGGCAGACAAAAGAGAGCTACACTGAGTGATGTCCACGGGATGTGGATGATAAAGATTGTATTTAATTGGAATATACATTGAGTCTCAGACTAATTTAAACACAAAGCTTCCTGTACAGTCAGCAGTGTTTCAGATACAGTGGAAGCAGAAGGAACACATCTGGATCAGTTAAGACCTCTGTAGACAATATTTTATCTCCTTTTACAATGAATTAAAGAGAGCATAATGAATACCTGAACATGTGAGTCTATATGGTTCATATCTAAAATTAGAAATCACAACCATCTTTGATTGGGATTTGTCCTCTTTACCTTTTTAACCGACTGCAATTATAGTCACCTTCACATGGGTAATATTTGTGCTGAATAGGTGAGTTACTCTGCACTTACATGAACATCTTTTAGTGTAGCTGTAAAGAAAACAATACTGATAACAATTCTGCTAATTCCGGTTTATCATCATTCTGGCATTTCCTTGAAGTCACTTTAAGAACTTTCAGTATACAAATTGGACTGACATGTTGCTTGTTGTGATTAATATTTAGCCATTAGATCAGGACTGCTGTTTATTAATGCAATATGTAAACCTGGAATTAAAATATATGAATGGGGCAGCTCGGATGATGAGATTAAAATAATATTATTGAACGGTATCTCCTTCATTTTGATGTAATCTTTCATTAAGAATTTGTTCTGAATGTAGCCTGTCAGTGCCTCACAGTCTGATCTGTTACATGTTTGTGTATTGAATAGACCTATATAGTGTGCCTCTCTCTTAATTGACGAAGCAGCCACAGCTGTGTGCAGCCAGCAGGTGCTCCGCTGTCCCCTGAGGCAATCTGGACATCTCTGCACACATCCTCCTCTCTTCTACTTCAACAATTCAGCCCCAGTAAAAACTGCAAAGTCATCCCCATCTCCCGGCACAAACGGAAAACTAATCTCTTCGAGTAACATGTCTTGCTCTTTTCTATTCTATTTATCTCTACTATCTTAATTAAGTCTCCCTTGCCTCTACCTTCCTCTTCCAGGTGCACCTCTTATTGCCCCTTCCTCACACTTTTCTGCCTTGTACAAATTGTACCTAATGTTAACTTATAATGCCTGAATCCGAAGGAATTTAGGAATAGTTGATATAAAGATTTTTATTCTTGATTTTTAATTATTGAATTGAAGGTAACAATATAAATGCGAGGTTCCTGTACATCCTGATTTAAATGTGCCCTTTTCACTAGGGATTCGAGACAATCACAATATTTTTCAATATCTCAATATTGATAATGCGACCATATTGTAGGGTTGTCAATTGGAACTTTTACAAAATATTCACACAATGAGATGTTTGATTAATAGTCATGTTTGTGGATAACCGGTCAACCTGATGTCTCTGAGTTTGGCCCGTACATTCCCATATATGAGTAAATCTTTTTTTTTAGTATTTAGTCAAGTATCAAAGGGTCTTTCCTTCTGTTAAAAAGTCCTAAGCACTTGTGTATTTTGTATACAAGTGGGGGACTGACAGATTCGAGTTACGTCTCCTAACACAGACCGTGCCATGCCAACATAGCTTTATCTGCCCAGTTTCCCCTTGAGGGAAGCAGCTTCTGAGTTCCAGTAAACTCTTTTGTTTTCCCTTCAACTGATAAGACCCAAATGAATCAGGGACTTTTTGTGGAGGGACAGAATGAGAGGAAGATGGAAAAGGATTGTGACTTTTTAAAGTCCCGAGCAGCGGACTAGAGACTACAAAAAAAGATAATTATATTCTTTCTGAGCCCAAAATAGGTTATCTGAGTGCATGCTATTTTTGTTAGCATTCTTTGTGTACAATACTTGCTGATTTAAATTTGGACACAGTGTTGTAAACTGTACGCATTTGGACATGGGCTTTATTTCATCCCCCTCAATAAACTTGATTCTTGGTGGGTGAGCCATTTGGTAATCAGGATTAGCAGAAAAGTTCATCCCCGGGTTACTGGTACACTGCCGCTGGGCAAGATGTCAACATAATGTGCTGTTGTGATTACTGCTGTGTCACATTTCACCCTGAGGTGTGTTAAGTCTTACTGTGAAATAATCTGGATTATTGCCACACAGCCACACAACCACAACAATGGTTTAGTTCAATCTGCACAGATGATTTAATCTGTCCATAAAAAAACAAACATGTTTTGTCTCTTATCTTTGTTGTTGCTCTGGACGCAGATGTGACCGTTTTTGTTAATATTATATTTTCCTTGTTACTATGACATATTTTCTACCAAAAATCCACTTCACACAAAGCATTTTTGAATGAATGACAAACATATCTTTCATATTTAAGAAAAGAAGATGTTTTATGATCATTTTTCTGGAAGGTATTCTTATCGTGAGAACAACCAATAAAGTAAATGGTAAAAGACTTTATGGGAACCACCAGATCAATCCTTTGAAACTGAGCAGGCATTGTAAAGCTAACCTTGTGCTCTCACACTTTTGTCTGTCAACATTTGTCAATTGACTGAAAATCCATCTAAAAGCTGGCAGTTGTAGGGACTGGGAGTACAATGAACATAGCCCATATTGGCTTTGTTCAACTTCAAATGTAAAAAACAAATAAGCCCATATGAAACCAGGAAATGGCTGTATTTTAATAGAAAACAGTCTTTGCTGTAACAATATTGTTCGACTGCAAATTCAAAGCCATCTGTCACCAGTAGGTGGATCATTAGTAACAATAAACAGGCAGATGAGACGGGTAGTATACAAATGTTCAGATGAATCCTGCAATTTATTTTATGTATATGTGGTGCCACTCAAAATATAGCCAACCATATCTAATCTAGTAATTTTACTATTACTCTTTGCCCTTTACAAGCTACATTTAGTACAGGGCAGATCATTATAAAACCATGGCCAGAGGCTACATAACTTCACACACACACACACACACACACACACACACACACACACACACACACACACACACACACACACACACACACACACACACACACACACACAGGCATCAAGTTTCTAGTCCTCAGCTGATGAAACCATCTCTTCCACAGTGGCAGCTAGCATGCTCTCTCCACGATGTCCCGTCTCCGAGTTTTCCTGCGGAACCCCCCCGCCAGTTTACCTGAGACGCCGTCCTTCCTCCTCAATACTCATGGTGAGGATTATTATTTTTCAGTCTTTGTGCAGGAAAATACACCATAGTTTGAGACTTTACTGTTTGATCGTTAAGATGCTTTTGGCATGTGTTCATAACAGCATCAACTTAAAAGGATACAAAAGAATATCTGTTTGTCTAAATGCATCATAACTGTAAAGGAATGTGTCAAAATGATATGAAAGGATTGTGTTTTTGCCAGCACTCGATCCTGCAACGTGAGACGCAAATTACTCGCAGCAACAAGTGAGCTTGATGTTGCAACAAGTCCTTTGGTCTGGTAATGAGGCTGCCCCTGCTTATCTGGTGACACCCTGAATCATTTATGGAGGGTGCTATCCAAACTGAAGGAGGGTGCACCTGTACTGTTTACTCTAGGACTAAAGTCACATCCTTTATCCAGTATATATCTTTGCACACACAAATATATAGATGTTGGGTTTGGCTTTTGTTTGTAATGCCTGCAATGCATGTGTGGGGGTGTCATGATGAGTCTAAAATTCTGACTGTGGCTGGATTTAAAGGACTCATCTGAGGATTCATTTCCATGCAGCTTTGTAGTAAATAATCAGAGATGAGAGATGTATCTGTTTTTTTAATTTTGATTAAATTGACACGTAGTTACAGTACAACAAATAATTGCTTTAATGTGCATTTGAAACACTAGTGTTTCAATAAATCGGTCAATAATAGGTCAGGTCTTTATTTAGTATATTAAAGGAGATGCACCCGAGAGCTGTCCTTGCCTTTTGGAAGTTCAGGCCAAGAGAAGAAACCTTTATATCTGCATGAAACTAGGGATGTCCCGATCACCTTTTTTTGCTCCCGATCCGATTCCGATCATTTGATTTTGACAATCTGCCGATACCGATTTTTCCCGATCCGATCTTTATGCAATGCATTAAGAGAAAAAAAAGGTAACAGATAACGGCTGGTCATCCAACGCGATGAATTCAGCTATCGTGGCTGTTATTTTTTTGGCCTTTTCACTGTTCTGGGGCAGTTTCTCTTTCCTTTTAAAAGTCTCTGAAAGTGTCGGTTGTTTCAGTGCCGTTACCTGAGTGGCCGCTGTGTACTCGTCGTGTTGTTGTTGGTGTTTGTTTCTCAGGAGGCGTATTAGATTGGTCGTGTTGAACGTAGCTCTGTTCTTTCCACCACGCGGAACCTCCGCCTTGCAAACATTGCATCTGGCTGTTACCAATCTGGCTGTTAGTATCAATTTTATAATACTTCCAAACTCCTGACATTTTCTCTGTCCCGACTCCCGAGTCACCAGCTGAACGTAGCCTCTTGTTAGCTTACTGTTACTATTAGACACTGCGCCCACTCTGTTGCCAGATTTGAGAGAAATAAGCAACCAGGTCTATGAAAAGAAGCCCAAAAGAAGCAACACATACATGATGTTGTGTAATTTTAAACCAAAACTAAGGCCTCAGGATGACTTTAAGACGTGAACATGGTCATTTTTGTTTTGTAACATAAAATAAAATAATAAAAATATTTATAAAAAAAAAAAAAAAATAATCCCGATCCCCGATTTTTTTCTCCCGATTCCGATCTTTTGAAAATCACGTGATCGGCTCCGATCACGTGATCGGATCGGGACATCTCTACATGAAACAATGTTGATGTACCATTGGTAGCTTTCTCTCTGACGTCAAAGCCTTTTTGCTACTTTACCTTATTTCTGTTTTACTTCAGCATCATAATCTAGTTGCTTTTGACATCTTGCATTCCATCTAAAACAATAACTCCATCTTTCAATTCTGATATCTGTCATGTTATGGAAAATCCGCCCTCTTGGGGACTTACTTAGCTCATTCTGATAGCGTGCCCTTTCAGAACTGGGTCAAACTTTGCCATGAGCTTGACTTCTTCCAGAAAGTACATTTTGTTTGGTGGAGTGTGTCTGCTGTCCCCTCAGGGAAAGGTGTTTTTCTGCCAAAGAGTGAGTTACAGTCACCCACCTGGTCAGAACCTAAGGTTTTCACTTCCCCTTGAGAATGTGTGTCTTATCAACGGAAGATGTTTCCCTTCTACAAACCACTCTTCACACAAAGACGTGTTCTTACTAGGACTGAATTGTTTGTGTTTTTGCTGCCTAATAGTCCCAGAAAATGTCCCAGTTTGCTGCCTGAAAATGTAAAGTAACTTGACAGATCTTGTTGTATAATTCTGACTGGAGTGGTTGGAGCCAAGTCATTTCTTTCTTTGTTCAGTGTTTGTGTCTTATGCTACGTTTTGTTTGACAGTTGCGCCTGCACTGCAGAGTTGATCACTGCACCACTGAATGGAGTATGAGGAAAAAGGAACAAGAGAAGACTTTGGAGAATGGATGAAAAAGCTCTGAAAGTATAAAGAGGGTTTCCAGGCCTAAAGATAAAGAGCGTTTTTTTTATGTATATTATTCAGAGATAAATCTCTTTCAAGGAATCACTGTACTTTATTCTTACCCTTTATCTGATGATGAATTTACAACCCAGAAATCAGAATTGGACTTCAAAAACAGATTTGCTTCTACAGAAAATGAAATGAGAAAGTTCTAATTTCTGAATATAATTTTGTTACAATATATCAAACATTGCGTGGATCCCAATAGCCTATTTTTGTGGCTCCTGCTCTGGGCGCTTTAAATAAGAGTTTGTGATTTTCCAAGATTTTCCATTAATTAATGTAAGCAATTATTATTAATATTAATACATAGATATATATAAGCATTTTACAAAATAAATGCGTCAGAGTTTCGTGCTTTTTTCGGATCACATTATTTGTATTTTCATTAAGAAAAAATGTCTTTCCATGGACCAATACTTTTTCTTATCCTCAGAACGGATAAGCCTGCCAGAGACTTTGTGTAATTGATGGAAGTTCCTTTTGGTTATGATTAAAGTGCACAGAGCATTACCGATTAAAAAACTATTAAACAAAGGCAAAGGCCTTTCAGAAATATGAAATGTGGAGTCTTCCAGATAATGAATACTAAATCCCCCCAGACCTTTCTCTTTGAAACCATCAAACAGTGCTCTGCTGTTGCATCTGTCATATTGGCATCTGAGTATCGATGTCTCCCTTTTTATGGATTAAATGGACACAATAACTTTGATCTACTCGTCTGATTAGCTCCATCCCACTGGTTTCTGGCAGCCAAAACGGAGAAAGGTGAGTTTTGGGAAGTTATATAATGCGCCCGTTTAAAGAAATTCAGCGAGGAAATAGGAGGACACCTTAAATGTCTCTCATCTAATCTGCTCTTTGTTCCCCCTGAGGGATGAATTGGCGCTCGCCCCAGAGGGAACTTTGAATCCTATACACAGCAGTTTCCCAACTTTTTAAATTAGTTCCCGTTCTCACAGAAATGTTACAGGACATCAGGGACGTGCACAGACATTTGGAGGGGCTATTGCTCTAAACTGGAAAAAGGGACTAATTGTGGGCTTATCATGTTGATTCGGCCACAATAGAAAAAAGAAAAAAAACTCGCTCTCTCCGAGAGGCAGGTCAGACAAAAATGGCAAACGGGCTGTTGCCCGGGCAACATAAGCCCGTACCTGTGCACGTCCCTGCAGGACATGGATGAACTCCCGCCCATTTTTTGTTCCTTTCTGCTGATAATTGCTACTTTAACTTTCACATAAAGACCAACAGTGTCCTCTCGGTTAGCCTTATTGGATGCTAGTGGGGCACAGGTTTTCAAATGCAAATGTGACCGAGAAGCAGCAAAGCTTAATAAAGCACAGAGAGGGAGTGGGAGGTACAGGATAACCAAGACACACATAGTTTCACAACACAACCTTCTGATCAGCTAGAGTATGGCCTTTACTCCCTTTCTTTGGTCTTTCAATGGAAGATTTATTTTTTCGATGACATTCTGTACTTCAAAAAACAAGTTGTAAATTAGACATTTCATTCCATTCCTGAATTGAATGTGTCTTTTTTGTAAGAAAGGTGCAAGGACACCTTAAGAAGGATCAGGACATGAACTGGGTTGTTATCTGCAACGTGACTAAAGCCTCAGAGGAAGATGGCGGTAGCTTCGTTTTGAGTGACAGCAACACTGACAGAGCGCCCGCTGCAATGACAGAGTAGGACATTTCAAATGCTGTCTGACAAAATGTGGCCAAATGGACACGAAAGAGCAGATATTGAAGTTCATCCACGATATCTGACACATGGTTGGATGACATTTTCGATTTGCCTTTGGCAGAGCAAAGGGAGCCACACACAAAGTACATGTTGTCTAAATGTGTCTGTGTTTTTAAAGTTTGCATTTATAAAGAAATCACATTCATCAATATCTGTAATCTATACCAAATTGATTCCAGATAAGCGTGATGTGGCTGTGCTCATGTCTTGTTACTGGACAGCACTATGGTGACTAAATGGGCTGACATGTGAACGTGGGAATACTCAGATGGCGAGTGACTCACTGTCAACATCAATGTTAGTGTCTTGCATCTTTTTTTAATGGCTACACCTTTTTTTGTTCTTAAACATCTGTGTATTCTTTTTCCATTACATACTGATTAAACATGCTGCACAGTATTTAGCAAACCACATTTCTCTCAATTTATAAAAGGTGTTAAGTCAGAAATAAAAATACTTTAGCTCATGCAGACAAAGAAATAACAACAGCATCTGACTTATCTGTTCCACGCAGAACCTTCTGGGAAATAGCTGCACAAACAACACTGAGGAAAGGACGATAAACACTACTTGATGTTGAAGTTTGAGGACAACGTGTTGAACATGGACATTGGCTTTATTGATTGAAAACAACATACATTTCTTAATAATAGTCTGCTGTTTCAAAGGCACTTAAATGAAGGTTTAATTGGCGTTTTTACTTAAGTGGAAGTCTGCAAACTCAGACACCATTCACATCTTTCTCCTATACCGGAGACTAATTATGTTTGCAAACTGATTGTGTTTATAGGATGAGAGGAAGTAAAATAATTAAGGTTTCTGGGAAGTTAATCTTTTCATTTGAAGCTTCATAGCGTTGCATCTCTGTTAAATGCAAACACGAAGAAATGAAGCCTCTTTCACCTTTTGTAGTCAAGCAGTATGTTTTCTAAAGCACACTAGTTCATTTTTCCTTCTGTAATTATTACCCGTTATGCCTCATCAAAGTACCTTTTACTGTTGATGGGTCTCTGTTATAAAACTTCATGCTGCACTATTTTAGTTACTAAACCCCCTTTCTCTCTGTAAGGCTGGCCTTTCTTCTGACATTAAATACTTGTGTTACCTTGACCTTCCTTCCCCTGGAGCAGGCTGGAATTTTTAATCCAACCTAGCTCTAAATCTTGCCAAGCACATCAACACAGAATGACTGAGGATGGCATCTCTTTGTATTTCTGAAGAGACAAAGCAATGGAAGAGGGATTTGGGAACAGCACGTGATAAAGATCCTCAGTAGATCCAATCCAAGTCAATTCTGAATTATTCATACAACCCTAAATCACAAATTTGCCTTCAGATGTCAAATTCATCAATATTGGTAGAACTTTGGAACATTTAATACATTTTAAATGTTTAAGGCGTTTGAACTTCATGATGCAAATGTCTCTGATTAGAGTGGATTGGGTAGTCGTGCATAAGTCGTAGTGATTTATTCAGAGGTTGAGCATTCAGAGCAGTGTGCGCAGTGGCCATTTATTACTGCATTGGTGTGCGTGAGTCGTGGGTGTGTTTTCAGTTATGCATGTATTGACCCACAGCGCTGTCTTGTCTGCCAGGCCCTATTAATTCACTCCTACACTCGCATCTGCAACCTTTGCTTCCAAAATATCATTGTTCCATTCTTACAGGCCATCTGCTTTTTTCTCTTTTGTGCCTACTATTTATTAGATTCTCTCTCCCCTGTCTTTGAAAACCACTGGAACCACTTCTATCGGTATCACCCATAAAGAACTATGTTTATCCCTTTTGAGCTGATGTTACAAAGCAGGCTAATGTATTTATCAATTAGAGCAATGTATCGACTTAGCATGCATCACCTGCAGTGTTGAGAATTCCATTAAAGGATCAATAAAGCTCCTGCTGACTGTTTACTGCAAACATGGATACATTTTAACCATTTAAACAAGATGGATTTCCCAGCAGTGACAAGAACCTGTTTACCATTATAACGATAGTTACGGCTGTAACTACGGTTCTATGAGTCCCGGATGACCGCCAGAGGCGGTGCTTTTAGCACTGGATATGTCCATCGTGCGCATGCGCAGCTCGAATACCAATAACAACAAAGTCACCTGTGACCCACGTGACACCGGCTATATCAGCCGGTGTCGTCAGAGGATCTGTTCCCAGAATCTTCTCGCGAGCACACAAGAGTTCTGAGTGACAGGAAACTCTGGCGGTCATCCGGGACTCATAGAACCGTAGTTACAGCCGTAACTATCGTTCTATTTCGTCCCTACTGACCGCCAGAGGCGGTGCTTTTAGCACTGGATGACTTATACCAACCATGTCATGAAGAATCCAAGCCCTGGCTCACTACTGGAAGCAGCGGAGCTCGGCAAAAGGACCACGCCCAAAGAATGGGGAGTGGCGACATTAACCCGATAACTGGAGAATGTGCCAGAAGACGCCCACGACGCCGCGGCGCAGATGGTCTCCAGGGGCAGCCCAAGATGTTGAGATGCTCCTTGCAGTGGTATCTCAGCCCAGATGGCAGGGGGCGGCCACTGGCATGTGAGATGGTATCGACGACCCAGTGGGCCAGCCACTGGTAGAGGGGACACCTCCTTTAGTGCCGCTATGGCAAAAACAAGAGTTGCTCCGACTGCCGTATACAGGCAGTAGCCTCGATATTCGCCCTTTGGGCACCCACAGGGGCACAGCAACTTCGACGTGCCGTTCTCCCGAATGTCAAAGCGTGCCAGCTGGGCAGGCTGATTGAAGTGGGTTTGGGAAGCACCCTGGGCAGGAATGCCAAGGGCAACACCTGAGAGTCCCACCTCGGGCATGTATCGTTTATGGAGATGACATGTAACTCCCCGACTTGCCTCCCTGAGGCCATGGCAAGCAGAAATGCTGCCTTCGTGGGCAGCCACCAAAGCCCCACCTGGGCCAGGGGCTCGAAGGGAGGAGATGATAGGGCATCCGGCAGCAGGGGCAGGTCCCAAGCCGGAGCCCTCGGGGTGCTAGGGGGACGCTGCCGTAAAGCCCCTCTTCAGGAAGAGGGACACCGACCTGAGGCACCCCGCCGTGGCGCCGTCGACCCGAACATGTCGGGCAGAAATAGCAGCCACATAAATTCAGAGTGGAGTGAGAATGTCCACTATCTAGAAGGGACTGCCGTCTGGGCAACAGTGTACCTGCTGTCCCAAGGAACATGCATATTCTTGCCCCTCAGTTGGGGTAGAAAGTGCGTGAGTGCAAGCTGCACAGCCCGAAGCTCTAGTACGTTGACATGGCGTGCACACTCCTGGGCAGACCACTGACCCTGAGCGGTCCTGCCCTGCCGCACTGCCCCCCACCCTAAGAGACATGCACCTATGGTGACGGTCTCCTGGCGGGATGGGATGGCGCCCATGGGCACGCCCATCAGGAGATAGACCCTGCCCCTCCAGCGTGACAGAGAGTGGAGACAACGCTGCAACGCTCTGACTTTCCTGTGCCTGTGCCACTTGGCATCCAAGAGAAGGCTGATCAGTCACATCTGCATGGGGCACAACGACAGCGGGCCTAAGGGCCCAACGGCTGAGGCAGCCATCAGTCTGCCCAAGGGCCGGAGGAACTGAATATCAGGCACCCTCTTGCCCGGCCCGCGAGGAAGTAGGCATCCCTAAAGTCCACGGTTGCGAACCACTCCCCCTGTGCATGTGCTGCGGTCAGCATATGGAATGGCAGCACCTCCAGGAATCTGTCGATTCCTCTGAGGTCCAAGAGCAGGTGAAATCCGCCGACTTTCTTGGCCACGAGAAAGTACGCAGAGTAGAACCCCCTGGGCTAAGCAGAGGGTCTACTGGCTCGATTGCCTCCTTGGGCAGAAGGACGGACAACTCTTGGGCTAGAGCTAGGGCATCTGCCGGATCGCTGACGACTGTCATTTTGGCCCGGCCGAAGGCTAGGGGCCGGAACTGCGGTTCGTACCCCTGGGTTAAGGTGAAAACCACCCAAGGGCCGGAAGTACAGACAGCCCAGTAGCTGAGCTGCTGCTGGGGAGACCACCACTGTAAGCTGGTGGCTGAGTGCGGCTGCTAGAGGGGCCCCTGGGCCTGCTGGGAGTGGGCACAGGCCTATAAAGACCCGAGAGCTGCTGCCTGGTCTGCCTAGCTTGGGCAGCACGCTCCAATGCCTACAGGGCAGCTGCCCCAAACAGCTCCCCTGACTCGACTGGCACACTACGGAGGACATGTCTCCGACAGTGGTGACTAAGCAGGCCAAACCTGGCGACGAGTCTGCACCAAAAGGACATGACTCGTCCCAATTCCCTAGCATTAGGGCAAAGGCTTGCAGTGATGCATCACTGAGGCCCAGCAAAGAAGGCTCAGCCGGTGCCTGCTGCAGAGAGGTAGAGACAGCCAGTATCAGATGGGAGAGGGAGTTCCCGTGCCGCTGTGTCGTAGGCCTTACAGAGCAGCTCGTTTGTGACCCTGCACTGAGGCCGAGGGCGCCTGGCATCCGGGGCCAGAATCGGGGAGGCGATTGCAGGCTCAATGGATGGCAAGCGACCCAGCCCCACCCTCGCCGGATCCTGCATGGCAGCAGAGTGGGAGAGGGCCCTGGTGTGTCTCTAGCATGCATGGAGCTCCCTCAGGTACTCCTCTAAAGGAGGAACAGTGGGAATGAAAGGGGCAGGGTTATGCCTGAAGAAGGCGCTAGCCTGGGTCGGCCTGCGGAACCTGAGTGCTAGGAGACTAGCACTAGGAGTGGTAAATACAACAATATAGCGCTACTGCAGTCGCTGAGAATGAAGCTAATTCGCTTCTAAGGAATAGAACAGCCCGCAAGAACCATAGGCCATGGTTACAGCAGTAACCATGCCGTAGTTGCATGGCCTAGGACCGTAGTTACAGTAGTAACTCTGGCCAGAACTTACCTTACTCTCTGCACCTAACAAAAAACAGGCAAATGATGGCACTGTGGGCTTTCCATACGAATTAAATGAGAGACGAAGCGAAAGCTGGGAACTCAAATGCTAAAGATAGCTCGGGCACAACGCCACAAGCAGAACTTTCGAAAGAGCATCATAAGGGCAACTTTATGGGAGAGGAGGCGAGAACACTGTCGTCACCAGAAAGTAGCCCGACAATAACAAGACAGCAATCAGGACAACTTAGCTGGGAGAGGGTGCGGGAACACAGCCATCACCACAAGTTGACACGAACCTGTCCGTCGAGGCTCTGCACGGCGCACCGCCGACCACAGCTCCTGGAGGACGCGTTAACAACCCGTAGCTCCGACTATCAGTCGCGAAGCTCCCCGCGGCCAGCTGTATGCAGAGAAATCCCTCAGATCAAACGTTCAAACCTGAACGCTGTAGGCTGCAAGAATGCAGCCATGGTACTCTCGCGCAGCGAGAAGATGAAAGGAACAGATCCTCTGACGACACCGGCTGATATAGCCGGTGTCACGTGGGTCACAGGTGACTTTGTTGTTATTGGTACTCGAGCTGCGCATGCGCACGATGGACATATCCAGTGCTAAAAGCACCGCCTCTGGTGGTCAGTAGGGACAAAATAGAACTACAGTGTGGTACAGATTGTGTTTGCCATTTTTGAGACTGCTTCTTAACATTTAGGTTCAGATGTGCCAGCAAGATATTTCAAACCGTGTTCTCACTTTGTTCTTCCACCTCAGCCAGCAGCACAAAACTATGCCAAGTTCAGTGTGGGAACGACAAACATCCCTTGTACCCAAGCGCTGAAGTGCCAGCAGCGTTATCACACAACGAGGCTCCCACATTTGAGTTTTTTTGACTCTGCTCTTATGAGCAGCAGGATTAATTTAGAGGAGCACAAAGCCAATGTTAGCATTGACCATGTCAACATGACTAACAAGTCTCCTAGAGCCCTTCGCAGTGCTAGGAGACTTACAGGAAAGGCAAAAAACGGCAGACAAAGTGAGAGTGAGGGAGGGGAAATACTGACACATGATGGACTGTGGACACACACACACACACACACACTCAAAAAGAAGTGGTTGAGCTAAACTATAAATAAATAATTAGACGTATTGTATCAGGCTCTTTGGTCCTCAGATGGGAGATGATACAATGTTAATATCAACAGATTTCTGAAATCAAAACGGGCTGTAAGCTTACACACACACACACACACACACACACACACACACACACACACACACACACACACACACACACACACACACACACACACACACACACAAAAAGCTACGAGCCCTGAGAAGCTATCTGACCTTTTTGGTTTGCTTGTAGGCTGCACTTTCCAAGCTGTTTGCTCACATTCCCTCTGCTGTCCTCTTTCAAATGATGTCAAGTTCAACCTTGTCTAATGACCAGGATAAGTCATGCTAACCAAAAATGTTTTTTTTTTTACATTACAAGCAACATTAAGCCCTTTTATCAATAGTGATACAAACAGGCTTTGGCATTTTTGTAGATGTGGTTATTTACTTTCTTGCTGAGAGTTAGACGAGAAGATTGATACCATTTCATATGCGATGAAAATCTGACCGTTTGCTTAGCTTAGTATAAAGACCGGAAGCCCCCAAACTTTGTGCTACGATGAGCCTGATGGTTCAAACTTTGTGTCATTCTTTGTCTTCATAAGTATAGCCGCAATTCAAGCAATCAATCATTCTACGGTACAATGCGTGCCCTAAATCTAACTTTGAATTGACATGTATCAACACCTGGAGGCAGACAGAATAACACATTCAAAGAGAAGCTTATAGGAAACCGATGTAAACGCTGATTCTTGTCATTATTCTACAGCCATTGCATTTTGAAATCCTCATTTACTTCACAATGACAAGTTAATGCAAATAAGTTTTCTATTTTCCACTTAAATGTAAACTATTACGTCATAACCTTCCTTTTCTTGTTTTCAATAGGTCAGCTGAAGCTGTCAATCATCCAGGAGCAAGAAGTTCTTGTTGTTAGTGGTAAGTCCTTTTACAGGCTGCACTGCTGTGGCCAAACACTGTGTACTCTGACCACTTGAAAGACTGCACTATGAGGCTGGTGAAATATAAAAATGTATTTGGCAAGGCAAATTGAGCTCATGATTTGCAGCACATGAATGGCACAGTGCAGATTGTCTAATCACGACAGCAGACCATTAATATGAAAAGGCGTAGGTAGGTTGGTAGGGAGCTGAGCACATTGATCTAACTTAAGTGGTTATTTAATTTGGTCTCCCAGCAACCAAGTCATGCACGCTTCTACTTTTGTTTGTGATTCTCCGTCTCCTCTCTCAGGTCTTTTGTGCCCCTGTCATTTCTCCGAGTGAATGGCCATTTATTCATCAGATTCCAAATTAGATGTTTTTTTGTCCACCCTTCCATGACAAATTTAATGCAATATCTAATTATCCAAAATGAAGGGAACAGAATATTATTTAAAAAACCCTCTAGAGATAATGCAACTCAATACAACAACATCACTGTGTCCTTATGCTGCGTTCACACCGGACGCGATGCGACTATTCGCTTCGCTCTAATCGCTCCTATCGCTTCGCTCTAAACGCTGGAGGTTCACCGCGGCTGCCAGCTGTGTTTACTCGCATCATTCAAACAAGACGCGCTGGCTCGGGAGCTACAACTACAACAAATGAACATATTTTACCGTGATTAAATTGTAATACACGTTTCTAAATGATGCCGAAGTAACAACATACTGATACCGGTTAGTAACAACCATGAATTAATGCTTTGACAAGTCTGCAGACAAGACGGCAGGCAAAACACCTTTTAAAATGCTTGTTTTCTGAATGAAGATCGGGTCAACCAGGCTAAGCTAACGTTGTATATGCTCATTCCACACTCATAACAACGGCCTACAGACATAAATAAGCAGCGACTGTATTCACCATGACACAGACAGTCTGTGGTTTGTACTTGTTTAACTTTTGTCCAGTTTCTGAACGGATATGAGGAGCTGTGAGCTCTGTGTGCTAACTGCTAACGGCTGATGTTGTGTGGTTGAACGTCAGTGACGGCGGCTGAGATCCTCACCGCTGATTGGCTTCCGCGAGAACGCGTCACGTGAATTTGACGCTCGAGTTGAAAAAATTGAACTCTCGCGTTTAACGCGGCACCGTTCAATCGCCTCAATCGTGTGATTCGCGCTGCGTCCACCGCTTCATGCGCGCCGTCGGAGCGAATTCGCGTCTGTCCACGTCTCTGCATTGACTTTACATGTAATCGCGCCGCCCCCAAACGTCGCATCGCGTCCGGTGTGAACACAGCATTAAAGAATACCGCAGAGTTTGATCAACTCATCTCTAACCACAAAGTGAAGTGAAAACTGAGTATATCTTTTTTATTTCAAGAAGAGTGAAAGCTGATTTCTTATATAAAAAAAGGTTTGAGTTGTCCAATGTTTTGCCACCACGAATAATGCTCGATCATAGACCCGGAGTTACTTGCATTTTAAACCTATGTGTTTTGCATGTAGTTTCTGAGATGTGTCTTCAGGTGAAATGGAAGAAGAGTCCGAGGTCATCAGAAATGTTTCATATGTGGTGTTTTGATCTGTATGAAGTTGAAATTTAGGTCATTTTTTAACATATCCTGAGAAATGCCTTTAGACTAAAGCATGTGAGACTTCTGACAGCCTCCTGTCTCTTGATCCATGAGGTGTTTGAGCCCCATGTGGACATAAACGCCAGTAGAATTTCATTTCATGCTGTTTTTTGGCAGGGGATAAAGTACCCACAGTGTAATGGCTTGGTTGGCAACAAGAAAGGAGAGCGGGAAACATGCATCAGATGTTGATTTACTGAGCAGCTGTTTCTATAAAGTCTGGTTTGTAGTTATTGGAAATCTTACAAATCTTTTTCACTGCTTGTTATTTCAGCAGACAGACATCCTCTTTCTTTTCTTCACATGCCACGAGTGGAGTTAATGTGATTCAGTCAAGCTGTCACATGCTGCCTGTCTCCTGCCATTCCCTTCCCTTAAACCTTTTCTCTACTTCCACATCCATATTCTCCTTCCTGCCCTGCAATAACCCCTTTCCCTTCAGCCCTATACTCACCTGACCTCCCCTGTTCACCTATCCCACTTTCCTTCTGTTCCCTAAACATGAAACGTAACCTGTATCTGTATCTCTCTGCCTGCAGCTGCCTGTAGGCCCTCTATATACTTTCATTGTGGCAATAAATCATTCATCTTTTCCACTCTGCCTTTATGTCTGCATTCGGGTCCTATTCTGCATTTCCTGAGTTGAAGCTGACACAAGCTATATTAAATGTGACGGCCCATATATTTGACTGTGTGCTCACTGGACTCCTAACACATGCAGAGTCTACCTGATTGCATATTTGTAGCAAAATTCCCTTTTACTGAAATATTGTATACCACACTTACAGTATTCTGAGCCGCAGTGGAGCAGGGCTTTCGTTGGTCCAGTTGAATTTCATTATTAGTGACACTTTGCGCAGCTCCTGAAAAACGAGATGAGCATATACATAATTAATGCGACTAATTTATTCAGTTCTTTTTGTATGTGTTGACAGTTCTGGAGGCGAGGGGCATTGTGGAGGATTGCCAGCGGTCATGTGACTCTTATGTTAAGGTATGTGGCCCTCTACAGAGTTATACAGTTCAAGAAAAAACAGTGAATATTAAAGTGTGTGAACTTGTTTTGTTGTCCTATTCAGATCGGCATGTTCCCGGACAGCGATCCCAGCGACAGACAGAAGAGTCAGATGGTTCCTGAGTGTAGGAACCCCATCTTCTTACAAACCTTTTACTTGTAAGCTTTTATACAATGTTACAGAAGTGCAGCACACCTTCACACATTTTATTTTAGGGTAGTTTAACTCAGTTGAATCCTAAGTGTAAGACAGATTTGCTTAACTGAGATTGAATGTGTTTTACACAATTACATTAAGACATTATGTCACTGTATATGATACATATGTAGATAAATCAATGTCTACGTTAGCATTTTACACACACTGCTTTTGACTCAGTTGTGTTCTATTCAGATGTTGTTAGTGCCAAACAGATGTTATTTCAAAGATTAACTTGGTAAACATTTGAGTCAAGTGAGGGGAAACTAAATGTCTTCTTTGTTTTCAGTGTTGTCAGTGAAGGGGACCTGCATAAGAGACTGCTCTTCACAATGTGGAACTCTGACTCCACATCAAGGTACCTGCTGGGAATGTTGACGATGTTGGTGGGGAGAGTGATGGTTTTAGTGGCTCAAAGACAATAGTTTTGTGAGTCTTTTTCCTATTTGAACTTATCTTTACAAGAAGCTGTAACATGCAAAAAGCCTCCCAGTAGAGCAGTAAAACACCATTGTATAATTGATTCTGCAGCATGCTTCTGTCTGTTTGGCTCTTTGTGTGTGTGTGTGTGTGTGTGTGTGTGTTTTTGTATGGCTGTTCACTCTGGCAGAGTGAATGTGTTACTCTCGCCTCCCTGCCTCACCAGACTAAAGATGAAACAGGGTCATTGCTGGGGATGGAGAACATATGGTTGAATGAGTCACACATCTCTTGTGCAATGTTTTATTGAGAGGACAGATGAAACATTGCTATGTGGTAGAAACACTGAAGAACACTACGTTTGACAATAATGCAGATATCCCCCTTTTCCAATTACAAAGATTCTTTCTGTGTCACATACAGCAGATCTTTGAAACGACATGTACAGATGTACTGTATACTGGGGCAGGCTTACATGAGTGGTTGAGTTAAGATCATGGAATGCTTATAAAGATAAATACCTTTTTGGGAGAGTTTCTGGGACACAGATTAAGAGAGATTTACTCATCTTTGGTAAGCAATTAAGCCTCATTCACACCAAATGTCACTTGGTATTTATTGGGAAAAGCCAGTAGGAACACATTTTTCAAATAGTTGAACATTATTTGCTTTTATCCAAATGCTAGTTGGTTTAATATTATATTTGTCAGTTTATTATCCTAAAAACTTGATAACAGTGTGCAGTTTGCCCTTCTCCAAGCAATAGTATTGCATCGACTACGAGAGGTAGACTCTTACAATTTCCTACTAAAAATGTCTCAGAAGCAACATGATGCACAAAGATTTATTTTGCACGCTTTCTTCAAATACTTCTAATCCACACAGCAATGTCACATAATCATGGATTCTCCAGGTGCTCTGTCAACCAAGGACTATTTTATGTAAACGATACATCTTAGAACCTCAAGGAAATCGATCACAATTAAAAGAACATCAAATAATGTCATATATTAAATGTAACAGTCAGTTCTGTTGCATGCACTCATTTACCGGTGAGGTGGAGAACAGATGCTGCTTGGATTTTGTTCTGCAGACAACATTTGAATGTAATTTAATCGAGGTTGCTGAAGTTACAAAACACTCCTTTGTTAAAAAGAGCAACTGAGTAACAATATGTTCTCTTATCAGGCCACAGACATGCCTACATAAACTGAAGAAGCAGCTAATGATCGTCAACATCTAAATAAAAGAAAGACCTGACCACCTGCAGACCACATGTATGCACCACAAGCAGAAATGAGGACCTAAAGTCTCTTCAGGGGTGATCATTACCCACATTTTTAAATCACTTTTTATTTCTAGCCCCAAATAAAACGTTGCCTATTCAACGTTCCCCTCTTCTGTGCTGTGGAGAAGTTGTAAGCATTAGTGCCTCTTTAGCAAAACTTCTTAAACACCACAGAACATTGGCCAAAGTGCTGCTGTAGCCAACCGAAGGACATCAGTGTAAATCAAAACAGGCACAAAGTATTGCTTAAGAGAGTAGGGTAGGGCTGATGATAGGAGCAGCACTTAATTTAGATTAACCCAGGGCATCAAAATGTCATTTTCTGTTTTCCCCTGCTCAATCATCCCTTATTCTCATCTCCTAACGATCCACATTATACCAAACAAGTGTTATGTGGGACTCTGCCAGCTCCATAGCTAATGGAAGCTCTAGTCTTCAAAGTGTAATCATTGTTTGACCAGGCCACTTTGAAAGAAATCACAACACTATAAACAGTAGTGTAGGTAACAATTAATCCTTTAGAAAAGCTGCTGCCTTAATGCATTATTTATTTTACGTAAAAGTAACTTGAGGTACTGGAGCACCTGGCCAATGGACCAGAGGCAGCTGATTCAGGATGCTAAATTAGCTTTAAGTGGAATTTCAACACGTATGTGATGATTTGCCGGTGAATTTGGTACAGATATTGATGGTGCCCAGAGAATGAATACTACTGAATTTGGTGAACCACTGTGTCTATCATCTATTAAACACACACACCATCTATTACACACCATGAAGCTGTGGTTTCAATTGATATTTCCCAAAAACAGTTGGATGAAAATAAGGGAAAACATGTTTTGTCAGGACTCAACGTAATCACATTGGTGATCCCTTAACTTTTCATATAGTGCCATCATAGTCAACATTTTAATTGGTCAAATAACTTGGTTTATTCAAAAAACCTGCCAAGTGCTGACATTTCAATCAGCCTCTTTACTTAGGGTTAAGTCCTTTTTTATCAAATGTCAGCTTGCCTATGTGTTAAATGATGATGACATTCTAAACCTGCAGAACACCAGCATGTTTAAATTGTCATTAGCACGCCAACTCACATATTTAACTCAATGCACCACTCTGCCCAAGAACAGATGTACAGGGGCGCTAGCTGGATGTTTTGGTAAAATGAAAACTCATCATTGTGAACAATCTGCCAATGCTGCTGAGCTCTTTCGGTCACTGGCTCCTTCTACTGAGCGGAGCCAAGAAAGGTGTTCATTTGTGCTGACAGCCAGTTTGCCCTGAGAACAGAATCAGCAGCTGCATTAGTCCTGTCCAGCTGGGAGGTTGTCGAGAACATTTTTTTCCTTTATGTATGCATAATTGAACATCCCCACCCCCTCAACCACCGCCACACACAGACTCCCATAACATTTGTCCAATGTCAGAATTCATATATCTCTCATTTTATAGCTTCAACTTTGTAGTTATTGTTTTGTTTATCAACTTCATGTTTTACTATTCCTCTTACGACACAGATTGTACACAAGGGATCAATCTTGTCCCCTCTTTTTTGTAATAATTAAGAATGTGCAGTAATGTGGGACAAGATGATTAATAAGCATCTGACACCAAGATGACAAACATTATAAATCTTCATAGTGATTTGTTAGGCTCATGGGATGTAATGCTTTTGGAGGATAAAAAACACATTTCAGAAACCAAACCTGAGAACACATTTGCTTTAATTCGAGAAATGTATATATATTTTTATCCTTCATCTTTATTCTTTCTGTTTCTCTCTCTACAAACAGGATGAGTGCACTGCTGGGTTGCATGAGCTTTGGTGTGCGTTCCCTTATGGACCCAGACAAGGTGAGTTCAAACAGAGATTACAGGAATAAAGTCATTCTGTCAACAGTGTACTAGCTGTCTTTTCAACTTTCCCTCCACCTACGTGTGCGTGTGTGTGTCCAGTCATTAGACCATGAATCTAAAAGTTCAGCTCAGTGTGGATGTATCCAGTGACCTCGATAGTTCAGAGGAAACACTTTGGGGTCACGAGTTTTTCAGTCCAGCAATACTGCCTTAAGACACAGTGAGTCACTTGCTCTACTGAAATGTTATGGGTCACACACTGGTCACACACCTAAACACAGATGCCTTCATTATTCAGGTGCCTTACGGAGTTGGAGTGTCTTTTTCCTACTATATTAAGGTTAGATTTGTTTTACAACGTAATTGCAGAAAGTAATGCCTCTTTATACTAAATATCTTTGGAGACTTTTGATATCAGTTGTACTGAAATGATAACAAGACAGAGTTTGTTTCAGCAGACACAAAGCTCTAAGTTGATTCCTTCTTTCAGCTTTTGTTGGATCTGTCAAAGACCAGCACATCCAGTTCTCATCACAAATACTGAACATTTCCTTTCTGTTGCTCAGGGCTCTACGTGGTTAGCTGGTGTGAATACAAATACAAAAAAACAAGAATAAGTTACTATTTTAGCATCTAAGGTGGGCTTTACTTGTTATTAGTTGTGCCGGTATTAGGCAAGCAAGTTTACTTGTAATTTAAAGTGGACCTATCATGCTATATTTGAATAATATAGTGTAGGACCATACCTATATAAGGCATATTTATACTTTTTTTTTTTCAAAATACCAAACAGATCATGCATTTTAGCCATGCCTCATTTTGCTCAATTTGAAATTTTTTTAGCTCTGTTTTTGCAAGGGCAGATTCAGTGAGAACAGCACCATCTACAGGCCTGGCATATGTACTACAGCGTCTCCAGCGCTTTTGAACGGCAATGGCCGTGGCTGTCTCCTCCTGATTGGTGGAGTTGGCCCAATAGCCGTAGCGCCACTGTCCTGACGTCAGGACAGTGTTCAAATCTGGATCAGTTTTTATCAGATCCGTTGCAGCCCCTTTTTTAGAGATTTGGGTATGGAGGAAAATAGAGAGGGTTGTGTTTTCTGACACTTGGTGAGTTCCCTGGAACACCGGGGACACATATTCACGTATAAAAGACGTACAAAAGTGCATTTTGCATGATAGGTCCCCTTTTAATATAAATCAATTTTATAGATATTTCAGTAGGAAACAATGTGGTCGACTGACAAACAGGCAGTGCCATCCCTAGACGGGAAACAAAAAGGGTGACACCACCTCATCCAACACACCCGCAGAATAATATAGAAGAACACAGCACCGAGCCTTTCTTCTCAAATGGTCCCAGGTGATGGCAGATTAAATGTGAGGTCCAAGAGTTCAGTGTTGCCCTTTCGCTTATAATAGGTTCTCCTCCACTTTGCAGTTGGTCCCCATAACTGCTCTTCATAGTTTATTCCCTTTACAATTTAATTATTCAACAAGATTGTATCCAACTGCTTTCCCGGCCTCCACCTTTACATAATATGTGTGTATTTTTAGGGCTATTTTTTGGATTGAAAGAAAACAGGAAACCAGAACCCTCATAACTATTGAGAAATGATCTCCAGTTGTCTGTTTCTGTTCCATAAGCCTTTCATTTTGGCTATTTAGCTAGCTAGAGCTTTAAGCTTTTCTTGCAGTTTTTTCTCAGACTAGCTGACAAATTGACATACAGTTCTTAATTTGGTGTTTAGAAATAAAAAGAGGAAAACAAATGAGGATCACAGCTGCATGTTATTCTCTCTTTAACTCATCACCACAGTAAGTGTTTCTTTATTGATTCCAAATAACGCCATCAGTGAGGAAAAACAACCAACAGGAAGAAATTCTATTTTAGTCAGGCTCATGGCTTTTTTCTTCTTAACATCTATCCCAATGAATATTTAATTGGCTTTAAATGCAGACGATTTAGCTCAAAGTCACAGTCTTATCCCCCCTACCACACTCTTTTTCTGTTATTTATTTATTATTCAGACCTTCTTTCAAACCCTTCCCTCCTTTCTCTTTCCCTCCACTGGGCTCTTGTTACGTAGCTTACATGTATGAGTGTTATTTTTGTTACCTGCATTGCTTGCCTGTCACTTCATGTCATCTGTTTGCACCCTTTTTCTTCTTTGTGTTTACTTTTCTCATGTCCTGCTTTCTCTTTGTATCCTCCTCATATGTCTCCCTCCTGACTAACATCTCCCTTTGCCCTGCTGTTGCCCCCCCTTTGTCACATGTACACGGTAATATTGAACGATAAATCCATCCCTGACCGTCAGGACATATGCCCTCCCCTCCCCCATACTCTATACAAGTTCCCGCCCGTCCTCCCCCCTTGTCCCACAGCCCGCAGAAATCTGTCTACTCGGATAAGATGCTTTTAAAACGGAGATTATTGTCAATGTCCATGGCATCACATTATTTAGTACAAAAGAGGAGGCTGGCTGTTTGTGTGTGCGTGTGCATCGTTGTGTGTGTGTGCTGTAATACATTTGAGACATAAAGTAAGATCACTAATGACCTTAAAACAATGTTGTCATGTCCCTTTTTGCAAAACGTTGCTCACATCATCATCAGGATTATAAATCAGGCCTTTCTGCATGACTTTATATAACACACGTACAGTACAGGAGTTGCATACACACACGCATATATATACACACACGGTCACCATCTGGCTCTCAGGGCACAAGTGCAGAAGTAGGGGCATCAGCTGCTTAAATAAGCTAAAGTATTGTGAGTAGTGAGTGTGTATATTCCGTGTTTGCTGCCCTGGAGGAGCGGGCACATTGAATCAGTGTGTGTGGATTGGCCTTTTGTGTGCGCGAGTGTGTGTGTGTGTTTCTGTGTTTCTGTACAACATGTTTATGATCACATGAAGAATTTATTTTAAAAGTAGTTCTCATTAAGTTGGAACCCCAAGCTTGATCTCAGGCGCACACTTGCATGCGCTAGACACACACACACACACACATACATACATACATACATACATACATACATACATACATACATACACCCCAGTCACTCTTTGTGTATGTGCCATAGGAATTTCAAGGATGGTACTTCTTACTTGGGGAAGAGCTGGGGAGGAAGAAGCATCTTAAAGTGCCAACACAACACAACAACCCCACTGGTAAGTTTGATTTTGTATTATTAATTAACTAATCTTTAACTAAAATGTGTCCGTACTAATGAATATGGAAATATGTGATGTAAAAAGGTGACATCTAATACATGGTGAGACTATTACGAGACGATATTTATATTTAAATCAGGTTTTCTATCGAAGCCACAAAATGGTGATTATTAAGCCCTAGAATTTTCTTTGCAGGAAAAAGTGCTATAGACTCCCTATAAGAAAGTATTAAAACAATGATATTTCTTCTTCCCAAACTCTGGTATCAAAGTGGCATCACAGTTTTTTTGTACAAATGATGAACATAAAAGTATATAATAGTTTACAAAAACAATGAAATCAAAATAGTACAAAAAGGTAAAATAACATGAAGTCTCATGGCCAATCGGCAGGTTGTGAGGGTCAAACAAAACCAAAAATGGCGACTCTAGGAACTCAAGTTAACTTAAGCACCGTAATTACATGTCATATACATATGACATGCATGTCTCACATGTTTGTGTGTGTGCTCACAGCTCTAAGTCTTCATCAGTCTGAGGGTCTGGAGGTGGGGCGACAGGAAGCGAGGGATTAAAAGAGGGAAAGAGAGAGGGAGTGGGAGAGCAAATGAGGGAGAGACGGAGCGAGGGGAAGGGAGTGAGGGAGGGAGGGGTCTGGACTAAACCCTGACACGTCACAGTTGCCAGAGAGAGAAAGAGAGCGAGCGACAGAGCTCTCCCGTATCGTCCGCTGCTGGAGTGGATCTCCTCTCACACACTAACACACACCCACCTTACTCACACACACACATCTTAACACACACACACACACACTCTTGACACATTTGTTTGGAAATCGATTTTTCTTCTCACCACCTTTCGAGTGCTTCTTTTCTTGCTACTTATGTTTGCTCTTACTCGTAGTTTCACGTTGGTGGTGGTGGTGTGTGTGTGTTGGAGTTATGCCACTGTGTGCCAGCCATAAGGGCAACCTAGACTAGGTGAGTACTATGTTTGTGTTTTCATACTTGACTGTACTCACTGCACATGAGTATATCTAGAAAGTTGCATGTTGATTTGCATTGTGAAGTGGTTTGTTGCTTTTTGGATGCTTTTGGAATGTGTGACTCGCTGTTGCACTTTCTTCCTCTTCTTCTTCACTCCTTCACCTTTCTTTCCCCCCGTTATTGCTTCTTTCTTTTACCTTCTTTATATTTCTACTCATTTTGCTTTTATTGTTGCTGACATATCTCTTAATCTCTTTGTTTTCTCTCTGCGTGTGCTGTTAATCTGTCCATTTTTCGTCCAATTTTCTCATGCTAAGCTTAATTGGTCACAATTGCTTTCCATGGAAGACCCCTTAAGCAGCTTACCCATGCAGAAGATTACAAACAGTACAACCATATTTTATTGTATACACATATGTACAAACCTTTTTGACCCTTTTTCCCTCCAACCCTTCTTATTCCCAGTACTTAGCTAATTCACATAGTTCCATTCAGGGTTATGAGAATGACGTTGATATCATAAGACGTTAGCTAACCCAACCCAATTTACACCGCTTGGTTGAACTAGGCTAATCTGCCTCATGCAACTTTAAAATGAGTTTTATGCTTCCGTGGTTGGAAATGGGACACAGGTATCAACTAGGACTGAGGACTCAGCCATTATAACGCTCGCATGAGGGCAACCTGAGACGCTTTTTATACTTATACTGAAGGGTTACACAGTCGGGAATACTTAAAGGCTGACAGGCTTAAAGCTCTTTAACTATAACATAAGTGTAGTTATTGTAGTCACAGTTGACGAGGAAGCTAATGGAAGTCTTAAGGGTTAAGATGGCACGGCAGAAAAGGGAAAAACCAACATGCTCGGCTGTGTAAATGGATGTAAAATGTTTTCATCCCTCCCAATGGAAACACTGCCCCACAACTGTCTCATCTGATCCATGTGTGTGTGTTGAGGGGGTGGACAGTGGGGGCATACTCATGCATGCACTTGTGTGTTGCCAGCTGGCAGAATGTAGGCCATGGAGGCTCTGAAGCACCGTAACGTGCACTCCCATGGAAATGACCAAAATCCAATTCATTACAACAGTTTGTCTCAGTCCTTTTTTATTTTGTGTCTTTTTCACTCTGGTTATCCATGTGTTTGAGAATATCCTTGAGCCTTTTCCCTGTCTTTTCCATTTCACGCCTCTCTTTCTCACCTGCCTTCCCCTCTCAGACTTGTCTCAGTCATCACTGTTTCTTTGACACCAGCACATCTTTGTCATGTGACCTCAGTCCATCTCTTATGTAACCTGACACTGTGGCAGAGTGCAAAAAGGCTTTTAATAAACCAACTATTTCATGTGTCACTAGCTACCAGCCTATAGCCATCCATGATTTTCAATATATAAATGATATCATTAAGGAAAACGCTGCAACTACATGATTGAGTAGAAGCATAATGGGAGCTTGGCAGGCTCAACCTGTTCTAAGAATACTTCAGATTCAAAGGTGATTTATCATTTTGACTGCTTGTCCTCATGCTTACTCTCTACTACTCTTAGCAATAGTGCAGAAGCAGCAAAGAAATAACACTTTTTATCTATTGTTTTAGATTTAGCAACCTTCAATGTACTTTTGAAGTGAGCTGGAAGTTAAGTTTAAGTCTTTAATAGTTATGTTACCAAATTTAAATTGGACGTTTTTTCCCCATATTTATGCTGCGAGTAAGGAAGTGTATCTATCGGAGTTGAATATCTAATTTCAGGTTCAACATACTTTTTATAGGATATATCATTATTGTCAAGTTGCTAAGAAGGAGCTGTAGTTGGTCCTGTGTTTGTTCGTCAGTTTGTGTGTTTGGTGTTCGTGCAGCACTTATGCAAATTGTGGTATGCACTGATAAGGCAGAACCTCAGAGCCCTGCAGGGGGAAGGAGGTGCAGCCGGCACGCAACAGTAGAATTATGTTAAGGGTTTACTGTTTCTTACATAAATGCAGAAAATACTTGCAAAAAGTTCAGTACCTTAAGTAAACTAAATCAGGTTTAAAAAAATGAAACTGTTTTCGTTAGCCCCAATCAAGATACACTTTAGCTAAAACTTCAAGCATCAGTTACAGTCAACAATCATCTTGTGAATGAGTTCAACTTTAATCATTGGATCTAAAAATAACAATTAAATTCCCATATACACACGGCTATAGAATACATTTGTCTCCTTATGTGACTCTTCTGCACTGGAAAAATACAAAAGGTGGCCTGTATCTATTTTATCCTAAGACATGATTTTCTTTAATGTATTTGTGACAAACCAGGCGGAAGTATCAAATGTCAGACCAGAACAATGTCAGTAAATGTCAATAATCCATAATGACATATCCACTTTGAACACAACCAATCTTTACAAGGAAACATTATCCGTTTAAACAAGCCTTTTACTGGTCTGCTGGATGAAATGCTCATGTAGACGGACTCACCAGAGGTGCACTATTTGGATCAGTGTGTCTGACCCGCTGTGTGACCTGTGCCAGTTCAGCGCCAGGGCAGCAGCAGGCAAAACCCTGGGGGCAGAATAATGTAGGGACAGGACTGGAAAGCTAGCAGCACATCTGCAACTGATGTGGCATCATCCTGACCTAATGATTGTTCTTGGACATAGAGAAATAGAAAAACAGCAATCTAAACCATTGCTATAATGACAAGTACATTCCCGATGAAAAGTACTTAAAAGAAACACATAATGAACATCACTAAGAGATAATTCACTAAACATGAAATTGTTACATTTCCTGCACAATAGACTTTCTGTTTGCATGTTTGAGGACTCTACTTCCATAACAAAACATATTCGCTTAGCACTGACAGCTAATAACAATGTTGGACTACAATAAAAAGGCTGCCATCTTAACTTTGCTTAACATCCGTTTAGAGGCTGTGCATGAGTGGCAGCCAAATAACGTCCTTGAGATAATGAATGACAGGGCAATTAATGTTTATTCTCTGAACGCATTTTTTTGTTATGTAGTGGTAGAAACTCTTTAATAGCTGTTCTATCAGCATTAATATAACAGTTCATGATGCATGGACGATTGATGTAATGTGCGTTGATGTTTTAAAATGTTAAAGCTGGTACACTGGTGTGGTCCATATATAGACTATTTAAATAGTAATATTACATCTTTTTCAAATGTCCTTAAATACTTGAAACTTATTTATTTGTTGTCGGAGATTAGGTATATGATTTCCTATCTGTGCTAGTGTGTGCACAATAGTGTACTTTTTATTTGTATATGTCTAAAGCTTTTACCGTTGAGCTCTTTTAGCTCTGCTCATTTGGCTCCTGCATTGTGTAAGTTGAGATTGCTGACCCACGGTGACATGAACGTGTGTGTGTCTCTGACCATGGCTAATGCATTTCCTTCCAAAAAGCTTACGATGTGGGTCAGATGGTCTGTATATGCGTGAAAGCAGAAAATAGCTGAAGACTCATTGGGCTCGTGCTTAAAAAAGTGTGTCATCTGCATGGTACGCATAATTGTTTCACTTTTCATAATAGATGAGTCTAGTCCAGATATACTGTACACACATTCTCACACACACACACACACATGCACATTAACACTGTTTGGCTTTTCCAGATGGTGAGCCTTTAAATCAGATTAAAACGAACACTACGTGATTAACTTATATGGAAGTGGTGGGACTTACAGGGGCGGGGGTGCTTTGTATTGTTCGGTTGCTCTGCTAAGTATGGGATGTGAGTTTGTGTGGGTGTGTGATCATGTGAGACAATGTCTTGGGTGAGTTTATGTCTGACATGCAATAAGTCTGATGCTCTGATGATAACATTGACCCGGAGCTTTCTTTCACTTGATCTGAAGTGAAGCTTTTGACCCAGTAGCTTACACTCGCAGCGCTGTACTGCTCTGTTGCACTTTGTGCTCCTTTGACATTGGCAGCCAACTACATTTGACATCATCTTTTCCTGTCAAAGAAATGCAAACGCAACGCAACTCCTTTATTCAGCATTTAAATACTTAAGATTCATGATTGTCATCCCTTACTATCTACCATATTTTTAAAACTGTCATAAAGCTTAAATATCTCATCTTTGAAATAGAAAAATACTTGTGGCTGCTTATTGTGTTAGCATTCAATTGTAACATATTTATTTAAATGAAAAACATACTTCTTGTAAATGATTGTCCTAAAAAACAAAACACAACGGTGAACTATGTTTATTTGGATCTTGCGTAACAAATACATTAATAGTATAATAAACAGTATATTTTTAAGTATGTTATACTTTGCTTGAGATGTCTCTTTATCAAGACATTTCCCAAATAACTCCCATTAACTGAGATCAGAACCTAACAGAGGTCCACGTGAGTTACATGTTCAAAGAGAACATATATTATGTAACTGCATGTAAACCTACAGTGGTTTGAACATTTGCTCAAGACCCTGGTCACACACAGAACTAAACTTAATTTTGTAACGCCGAGCTGAATGACCACTATTCGAGAACTTAAGTAGCCCCTGTTTAGTTGACAGTAATCATATTTCCATGTGTTTGTTTGAATGTTCAACACACTCCAGAGACAAGTCTGCCACCCCTACAATGAACATCTGTTTGCATCACATGCATGATTCTCTGCAAACTCCCCAACAGCACAGTCCTTAATCTCCAGTGGGCGGACACTTCCAGCTCGTTAGGGTCAGATGCGATGAACCTAGGCGACTCAAAGTCGTCATGGACGCAAAGCAAATTAGAATCAATTTCCTGACGGGCATGGTGAGCCTGCAGAAGTTAGGCGGAACTAAGTGGGCACGACTGGCGGGGTGTGTGACTGCCAATATGGGGCGCGCTCATGTGCAAAACAAGCATGTTCCCATCCTGCCCATTCCAAGTGTCTCTGTTCTGCTGATATATTCACATCATGTGTCACAGCACACGCTGACAGCTCTGTGGAGGATGACACATCATTCTCTCGCAGAGAACAACAGTACTAGGAAATCTGTTGCATATGTACTAAGTGCATTAACAAATTACATTAAAGTAATCTATCTTTTTAAGTACCGAGGTTCATTTAGCCTGTTTAAGTTGGTAAAAAGTTGTCTGTCCTTCTTTTTTTTGTTTTGTTGCTACTGTACAACAGCATTTGAAGTTAATTGCTTGCAGTTTGAATAGCCCCATTCCCTTTTGTTGCATCGAAACTAAGCCACTCTTTAACGAACATTTTAATGAGGTCAGCCCAGTAAATTATTCTGCCCAGTGACAACTTTTTTCTTGCACAAAGAGGCTTGAACACAGAGGGTAATAGACCATCAGCAACTGTATTACACTCACAAATATCAGTGCCACGCCAAACATTTAGTAGAGCCCAGTATGCAAAGCTCTATTTAAGACAAGAAAAAGGCAGCACTTGTTTGCTTTGCTAGCTACATTGATAATCTTTTGGTGATTTCTTACTTTTTGAAACAACTGACCCAAAGATGCACTGGAGGAAATGCATTCCAACTACATCTGCTATTATTATTATCAAATGATGGTCCCAAATAACTAAAGATTGTTAAAGTTGATGATTTGATTGGAAATACTGTTCAGCCTGGAAAACAATAATATATCCCCGTCTTTGAGTATATAAGCTCATGCTATTCAAATCCTTGTTTAAAGCTTTATAAGGGACAATCACGCAACACTTTGAGTGACCAGACAGTCAACATAATCCTTTCTGGCTTCGCTCAGGAAAACAGGAAATGAAATACTTAATTCACTACTGTCATGTTATCAGTGGGCAAAGTCATCCTGTTGACTTGCTCCATGTGGCATCATTCACTAAATAAGTCAGTCGCTGAGGGGTTGCAGAGGCACTACAGAGGCACGGCACAAACATCTCTCTTACTATGCTGTGTTTTACATTTGAATGTTGCTCTTGTGTCATGTTGTCAGATTTGTGCTTGTTGTGTGCAGGTCCATAATGCATAAACAAAAGGCATTCCTCTCAGGAAATAAACAGTTTGCGGTAAAAAGTAAAGTACATTACATGTTCATTTATTTACATAGGTTGGTATTACAATATGCATGTATGTCCTAGTTTTGTGCTTTTAGATTGTGTCAGAGCTTTGATTATACTTTTAACATATTCTTACGCTACATTTGTGGTGGTGTTGCCACTGTATTGTACAATTATTATATTAATACCTTATTTTATTCCTTTTTTGTTAGTTATAAACAAGCAACTACAACAAAATACAAGACACCGGAGCTCCAGAGCCTGACCGTATGTCTCTGCTTAGGCTTGCTTAGTCAACAGGTCGACAATCTTTCACTAACCTCAACCAAGAGCTACCAGTACCAACCAGTCTCCAACCATTTCCCTCTGTGATCTAACTTGACAAAATGAATCCTCTTGAAGACATCATTACTTTATGGTCCTTGAAGAACCACCATTAATTGCCGCCAAAATCTCCGTCTCTTTGACATGTGTCTTTCACATTGCTGAAAAACCTGTTCCCTGTCCATCATGAACAAAGTGTCTTTCTGCCTTTAGTGGCCTGGTTAGTCTGTTAGCATTGCCCAATGTTACTCAACCAAATTGGAAGCTGCATAACTCATTCTAATTTAATTGGCAAAATGAATGTCAGAAGGGGCGAGATGTCTGTTTGATTGGCTAGACATGTAAACATCTTTACAAAGTGACTTTGTGCTGTCAATTGTAAGTATTTGAAGCCATATTAGCCATTTCTATTTCCCAAATCTGTATTTTAGATATGTGATCACATTTGAACAGTGTACAGGCCGACATATTTGCATGATAACTTAGTTGATGGTTTCCTTATGAGTACCCTTACGGTATAATTTTGTCCGTCATTTTCTTTTAATTTGTTGAACCAAAATAGTTAAACAATCTTGTAGCTCTGTTTACTCTAAACAATGCTGCACCAAGCGTCAGTCATGCTGCATAATTCAGACATCTGGTGGTTTGTACTGTAGTGTGCATTTGTTTTGCTCATGCAGTTTTGTACCCGTTGGCCTGTGTGTAGACATCGACTTGTTCAGAAAGAGGTCAACTCGTGCAGTCAGCCCTGTTTTACAACATTCCACTCTAGTTGTTCAATAAATTGACAAAAAAGACTGCGCAGCTATATTCAAAAAGCTCAAAGAACAACAATAGTCGTAGGAAAACAAGTTGGATATAAAATGTTCTCATAAATGAGTTCATAACACTTATTTATTTAGATATAACGTTATATCAAAGAAGCAGCCTTGATTTATTTTGATTTTGAGTTAAGTCTTTTTATTTGTATTGAATTCAAATATTTAATATACAGTGTGTCATTTGTGTCTTTCATGGTTGAAAGCACAAAATACAATTGATAAGATTGTTCCTATTAATGTAAGGTGAAGTAATTATTTTGTATAGCTTCCATTGTACTTGTATGTTTTGCCACACTTTACATTTTTATGTAATTTAATTAACTGAACTACTTTGAGATATATACCAAAGTATAGAGCTATATTTTACATTCATTTGTAAGTATTCATGTTGACAGCTGTTTATTTTGCGTGAACACTTTATTTTGTTAGTGTTTCCAATATAAAACAAGCTAATTTAAATTCTGTCCTCTCAGCGTTTGGAAGTTAGGATCACATCTGTTCTACAAAGCACCCTGCCATCCTTTCATCACTTAACGAGTGTGTTAGTTCTTGGTGTCACCGATTTAAACAATCATTTCTTGATGCTTGATGTGATCTTAAGAAACCCAAACAGTGAAGTAGAGAAAATCCCCTCCCATCTTGGCTTTTCCACCCTCTCCATCAAGTGTTTATTTGTTTGTGGCCGACAGGAGGTGAAAAGAGGGACTGGATGTCAAGTGAGCGAGTGCTGCAATAAGAGAGTCGAGTGCTTTTTTGTGCTGGCAGATCTGAGACTGGCTCAAAGTCTGCCAACACCTTTTAAATCCTATTATTTACTCTTACCTTCTGCATGTCTTAATTTTTCTTCTCCTCTTGTTTTTTCCTATACAGTTTTATTGTCCGTCTTATTGAATCTTCTCAGTTTCTTACTCCCTTCTTTGAAGTTCAAATCCTTTTTTTCATTCCCTGACTTTCTCTTCTGTATACTTTTCCCACTGTCCACTATTTCCATGGCTCATTGTCCCTCTTTCATTCCCTCGTCTTAATGTCAGTCATGCTGGATGTCTCTCGTTGCCAGCTGCTGTGTCTCTCCCCTCTTATGCCCAGAGTTACTGATGTCTTACCCACACAAAGGGCTCCTCTCCTGGGCTTATAGCCAGCCAGGTTAGCCCCTCTCTTGTGCTGGACCCCTGGAGGTTTCAGATTCAAAAGTGACAGAATCCCCTTTTTTTCATAAAGAGCCTTCAGGCTACCATGGCAACTGCAACTACGGGATTGGGCCTTTTACTCTGGGGTTAAATGCTCTTTGGAGTTACAGAGGAAAGTAGAAACTCTGTCCATAAAGATGCAGATTGCAAGAAGCTTGATTTTCTTTTCTGCTTGTGGGCTGTCTTTTGTAGACTACAGATACATTTTTAAAGCCCCCTCTCCTGTTTGCTCTGCCTGTTGTTGGGTGTTTGATATTCCCTCTGCAGATGCAGTTTGACACTAGAAGCCTGTTTTCACTGTAATCTGCTGAAGGGGGAAAGTTTCTCTGTGCTCAGCTCAAATCGAGGAGTGTATCTACAACACAAACTAGTTTGTAAGCCATAAATGATAGAAAAATGTAAATTACAGTGTGATGTGGAACTTAAAACATATTTTTAAGGTAACTTGTCATTTTGTGGAAAAACAATATTAGACTTGAATTGTTATTATAATAAAACCAGTTAAAAAAAGATCTGGAGGCTCTCAGTTTAAAATAAATGTATTGTTGGGTGTGCATGTGGTCATATGAGGCCATTTTTAACTGTATTTAAACAATTTGGGTCACTAATTAAAATGATAGGCATG
Organism: Trematomus bernacchii; assembly: GCF_902827165.1. Classification (NCBI taxonomy): domain Eukaryota; kingdom Metazoa; phylum Chordata; class Actinopteri; order Perciformes; family Nototheniidae; genus Trematomus; species Trematomus bernacchii. The sequence continues at coordinate 4,962,660 of NW_022987547.1, read as the reverse complement.
GGTTAACTCTTGATTGACCTCATAAACTGTGCTGGACACACAATGATCCATCAATTAAAATTCCTTGACATTATACAACAAAATAGGTTCCAGTAACAGCCCTTCTGAACCACACTGTTATGCTTTTTCCAATCTGACATTCCTATCGACTTCAACAATGTCATTTCTCAGTGCCTTCTAAAACTTTGAAAAATTACTTTTTTTCAATAAAAAAGAATATATCGTTACGTTTGGTTAGGTTCAAGCACATACACTACTTGGTTATTGTTAAAAAGATAACGACTTTGGCTTGGGTTAAAGTAATTTATTTACTGGAGTTCAGTTGAGATTAGTGCACCTTTTGTCGTCATGGTTAAAAGATAAAAAAATAAACGAACACCAGTCTCCCATGGCAAAGTCCAACATGTTGTTGTTGACCCACCCAACCACCGAGACCTCCACCCTATGCAGTCATCTTAACTTCTTAACGTCACACAACTTCCTCTTTGACTCTCGGTGGACGAGCCATAATTACTGCCACGGCTGGAGCACTTTGTCACTTCAGCGTAAACATAAGTTGTTTTTTGGTATTATCAAAATGACTGATGCTGTCGTTTATTTTTTCAATCTCTGATATTTCATTTAAAGTAAGTGTGCAAGCAGATTTAAAATAATATAGACATGACACATTTTTTAAAATATCTGTCTTTAAAGGTGGGGTAGGTCATTTTGGAGAAACCAGCTTGAGTGCGCTAGAATTTGAAAATACACAGCCGGAAAAAATCTGCCACTTCCTTAGAGAGCCCCTCCTCCAACACACACGAACGCGCACATGACCAATGAGGGCACGAGATAAGTTTGTGCACAGATGGAAGGCTGACAGGCAGGTAGGCCATCCAGTTATTTTAGCTGGGCCGGCTAAAATGATTGGTCGTGCTTTTTACAGTACTACGGCTTCCACAGATGACATTTTTTTATGGATGTTTTGTCAAAACAGTTAAGATATTCATTGCTATCGGGATGTTAAGAGCATTCCATGGAATATAACAAAAAGTGTATCTCGAGCCGGTTTCTCAAACTTACCTACCCCACCTTTAAGTAGATATTACAAAGTTTATTTGTGTGTAATGGGATTTTATCAACTTTTTTTGAACAGAAGAAAGTACGGTATATGTATTGTAGGAGAATAGAAAACCGAGGGATGAGAGGATAAAAATAACCAAACGGAAGGAGATAGTGGTTTTAGGGGGGATAGTGGGGTTGCTGTTTGTGAAGTTTGGGAGACAGAAGAAAGGGCGAACATGAAAAGGAAAGACTTATATATTGAGCGAACGATGTAAACAGAAGGAAACGTAGAAAGAAAGAGGGAAAGAGGGAGATCTGCTTTGTGGCCCAAAGCTGAATGCTGCCTTTATGAGCAATAGTTAAAAGGACACTGAGGCGTGAGTCCCTGTAACCATAGCAACTTCCCAGGAGCCCTGTGACGGACGGATAATAGAGTAAGAGAGGAGTTCCTTTTCTCTTCTTCACCCCTCCCTCCCTCCCTCTCACTTGTTCTCACTTCCACTCCTCTCTTGGGCAGTTTGTTGGATCCTCGCATCTTACGGGGTTTTCCCGACTCGGCTGCTGTTTTTTGCCTTTTATGTGCGCTCTGAAGTTTGAATCCCGACCCGGCGTAAGCTGCTTCAGACAACTGTTGCCATAATTGCTTCTTGTTGTCTTTCGGAGTCACTTTTATGGACTCTCAGAACTATTTGAGGACTTTATTTTTGTGCATCCAGAGGGCTGTTCTGCGTTGGCACAGAGCGAAATGTGCTCCAAAGGCACTGTCTCAGCCCGTGATTCCTTTGTCTACATTTCAGAGGCTGTGCTGTCAAACCATGGTGCTGCCCCCGAGACCAATCGCCCTGAGAATATGCAATGCTTAACAGTAAGTACAATCAAACTTTCTTATTTTCTGTGTGCATGTAAAGCTTAAACATGCTTTTACCCTTGAATTGTTCTGCTTTGTGTGGGTGCAATCCAAATATTTAGGAAGTTTATGCTATATGTCTGAGTATCTATTATCGCTATTGATGCAATTATTTATTGGATATTTTGGTGAATACTTGTCTTTACAGGTGTATAACTTATTTATTTCTACTTATTTATTAATTTCTGTGTTTTTATTTATTGCGTTTCCATTAAAAATGGATAGGCCTGTGATAAATATACACAAAGTAGTTGACCCGTGACATTGCACCATGTCCAACAAACTCATCATGCATAAACATGCCTTCAGTAAGATAGTTACTGCATGGATTCCATGTTACACATTCTCAGAAACCATAGCAACTAATTGAATCATGCGTTTGAGCTCTGAGCAGTGAATGGAGCAAGATGCCTTTTCTTGAAAGACAATATTTGTCAAAAAGCTCTCTTGCATGCGAGTCATGTGGAGCAGAATGATGGTTTGTCATGAGAAGGGGGAAAAGAGAGCTCTGCCGTTGATTATTTTATCTGCTCATGAAGATCAAAAATCCTAGGGGTGTCTTCTCTTTCATCCCATTTCCACTGTGTTGATTGTATGGTAGCCATTAATTCATTAAAAATGAATGTGGAAGACCACTTAAACTGTTAACAGAGACACAGGAGCATGACTGATGATACTTTTATTCAATTTACAACTTGGTTTTGGAAACAGTGGTTATTATGGCCTTTATTTGCTTGAAAAAAGCAGCAATATTGAAACCAAGAACCACAACAGGAACAGAAGACCTCAGCATTCAACTGTATCACAGTAAAGTTTGGGAATCATAATGAATCAGCAAATGGTAAAAGAAGATCTTGGTCTTTAGTGGATGTTCCCTGTTTTCCTTTTTAGGAAATACACGGCAGTCCTTATCAATGCTTACCCTGCTGTTTGCTTTTGGAGGGGTGGAAACCTCAGTGACATTTGCTTTTGCCAGCAGCTTCTTTGTACCAGCCAGTGTTGAGCTTCACTCAGTGTACAAGTTAATTTAGTACTATAGACCATGTACTACAAGAGGTTCATGCTATCAAGCCATTCACATTGGGATGATAACAAATAAATACAAAATGTTTAGTAATCCTCCTTTACCTTGGCTTGTTGAACAATCTGGATTAGCAGACGTCAAGAAAAAGCTTTTGAGATAGTAACGGAGCATGAAGCCTACAATCCCACTCCCCGCTCAACTGTCTTATACTGTACATGGTTTTTTATTAGAAAATAGTCAAGTGTTTTAAAAATGTGACTGAAAATATAAAACTCAAGACAAACTAGATAATGTGTCCTCGTCTAGAACTGCCGTCACTTCTACATTTGTGTCTTTTGTGCTAGTTGTACTTTCACTGCATTGAAATGAAGATTTCCTCTGATTAATCCATGCAGACGTTGCTAATGCAATACAGAGAAACAAACATGTAGATATTCACATATAACTGCTCGCAGAGGGGTCCCTGTCTTTGTACCCTTCCACAGTCACACTAAGTCACACTTGCCTTATTGGGTATAAAGGCTGCTTCTTTTTGCATGCTTTTGTTTATACTACAGCTGCGGGGCAGAATTTATTTCCTTTATGGTTTACTAACAACTGGAACCTGAGTTGGCACATTTCCAGAGGAACGTTCATAGAAAATGTGCTCCGGCTCCCGTTCCCACACGATGCCAACATGGATAATACTTTAGTAAATTCACTTATACAGGTTATGATGCATGTGAGACTGCGCCTATATTTAGATAGGGCAAGTTCTTATTGAAAAGCAGAGGGGAGAAGTCAGCTATCACATGTGAGGCACGTAGAATCTGATGATATCCTGCAGTGTAAGGAGCAGGCTACATGTTATAAGAAGACCATACACAAGTACTTGAAAGGAAGGGTATTACATACCTTTCAATCCAACACATTCTTGGCAGATTTGCCTACATAATATGGTCAGAAGACAGGACAACACGTCAGCATAAGCAGTAGTCTTTTAAAAACTAATGACAGACTACAAGTAGAGAGACATTTGAAACCACAGCTACTGTTCACAGCCCTGCTGCCTGCTGTAACAGAAATTCCCCAGTCTGCTCCAAATATACCACTGGCAAACAAGAAAGAATTTGTATTCACCCTCGGAATAAGACCAAGACAATGAAATGTACCTAGCTTAACCATGTGCTTATGAATTATATATACTTTATAAAGCTTTTTACAGTTCAAGTTTGATCTTCTATGTGGTTGTTCAGTATGTAGTTACTAATAACCATACTTTCAGAAACAATTGCCTATGAGTCTGACGACGATAAACCTCTGGTTGACAGGGGCAATATTTCTGGTGTTTCTGCGTAGCCATCACATATCCGTGCCAAAATGTAATGTTCTGTGGTCATTTTCTTTGCAGCTTATTTAACAACTGTAGATGCAAAATTAGTTATAATTGTAAGATAACTTTTACGACTGGATTGTTTCACAAGTAGCTCTAAAGGAACATGTTAAGCGAATTAAATACAAAATCATAGTTGTATGATAACCAGTCTACACACAGACTGGTTACCTGCATTCAATCAAACCGGCTCAACAGTGATTGGTCAACGCTACTTGGACTATAAACCAAAAACAGAAAACTTTACGATGCCAAGTCTTGTTATCTTTTTATTAAACACCCTAAATAATGATTTATAGTTGTAATTTAGTGGAAAGATAATCATTTTGACTTGAAGTGACCGACAGTTCAGCCTATCCAACAGATCAGTTTGTCAGTGAAATATATCCGTGTTGCTCTGAAACCCTCCAGGATGTTAACTCAGTGGAAAGCGGTGGTCCTATGGAGTAACTTGTTCAGAAAAGCTTTACTGGACAGGATTAGACAGAGGAGCTCACTTTACTTTCACCTTACAGACACTCTTTTTATGTGTACACATAATGCATAGTGCTTTGTGGAACTGATACCTAGCACAGTTTATCTCAAGCAAAATGTTGTGATGTAGAATTTCAACATTTGCTATCTCACAACAATCCTGCATCCAGTATGTGAATAGTTTGAGTAGCTCTTAAATGCATACAAGGTGAAAGCAGTAATAATGTGGAGAAGCATTGAGATGGAAAAGTTTTACATCCGTATTTGTGAATGCTCCTTTCCTCTCTCCTTCCTCTCTCCTTCCTCTCCCCTCCCTCCCCTTGCGTTCTTGTTCTCTCTCTTCCCCTTTATCAGCGGGTGAATCAGAGTAACAGATGATTGTGCGGTTTGTGTGGGACAGTCTCAGGGGGGAGTTAAAGGAGGGGGGGAGCACATTCACAGACTAAATTAGTGAAGAATGGAAAACCTTTTAGACTTTCTCTTCTTTTTAGTACGCGTTTTCTGTTGCCTTGTCCTCGTTCCTTTCCAGACCGCTGCGTATTTCCTCCTTGAGTGTTGTGGCCTCCTCCTCTCTGTCCCCCCCCTTTCTCCCCCTCTCTGTCACCCCATGGCCATCACCTCCTCTACACAAAGAGCTCTGTGGTATCATTAACTGCCCACTCTCTACCTACTCAAATATGTTTCAGTGTTTGATGATGGCCTTACACATGATCATTTGAATGATTTACACAGCGTATTGAAGGTTGTGGACACTTCAGATATTGTTGAAGGTAATACAAATGTCCAAAAATAAATATCCCCCTTACAAAACCACAAGGCTGTTACAACAACTTTTGTAAAATCCACTATGTACACCTTTGCAATCTTTCCCAGTAGGAAATGATGCGGTGAAGAATATCAAACCAATCAAGTTCTGTTTCTTTGCTTCACTCTGAGATGAAAGTATTTCAAGTCACAGACAAATCTGGTGTTCATGGGGTTCTCTTTTTAAGAAAAATGTACGAAGAAGTTCTTGGTATTTGATATCAATTCCATAATAGTCAAAGCTGTGATTTTGTGATGTGAAATATCCTATTGTGGCTCTCACTGGGATATTTAGAGGAGACTTTCACTTTTTTAAAATAAAACCAAAAGAATCAATTGCAATGCCCTTTCGTAACTTTGTCTGTTCTGTTCTCATAAACGTCCACTTGAGGATGATCTGACTACAATGTCAGGGTCAAAGGTTACTGTGACCGTACATTCAGCAATAATGGGATGTTATTCTCTTTGGAATGTCTTGAGATTTGGGACATACTTCCACTTAAACACCAGAATAAACTCATAAGGTTACACATTTTTTGCCATAAATCAAGAATTCATCTGCTATTAATGACGATGTCACACACGTGATGACATTTGGGACAGACAATGATGTCAACTGTAACTGGACAGGAATGTTGCCCTGTTAGAAAGCATCATGATGAAATGTTTGATTATCTTTAAAATGATTATCATGTTTGATTATCTTTAAACCCATTGAACCAGAGATGACATGCACCACAACGATACTTCATCTTCTTAGACGTCAGCAATTACCAATTCTGTTTACAGGCAAGGACATCTGTTTATGTCACTTGCTGAGAGCAGAGAGTTCATGAATATTAACAATAGTTGCACCCCAGACAAAAAGTCTCCTTGCATCACTTTGCTTGTCAGATAGCGTTAGCTCCTAAATCGTATCTGTGAAAATGGGTCTGACACTTCTGTCTGTTGGGAAATATGGAAAGGAAGAATGAGGTTTGCTGAAAAGAGGACAGAGATGGATAGATTTTCTGTCCGTCATCTCAGAATTAATTAGGAAATGGTTAGTTTTATTCATATAAAGTATCCTTTGTGGGTATTTTAGGCCCTGGCTGCTCCTAACCCTTTTATGTTCTCTACTAAATGTGTAATGTATGAGTGCTTATCTTTGTTCCATGCTGCTCTGCACTGTACAGCAGATGAGATGAACATTGCTGTTGTTGTCTAGTGTTTATCTTGTTGTAAGGACTGTTGTGGTTCAGGTGGTAGAATGACTCATCCATTAATCCTGGGGCGGTCTGATCCACGACACCTCCTCCACATTTCATGCCCCCAACACCAAAATGCTCCAGATGAGGAAGCAAGTGCCTCACATCACAGGTCGGCTGTCATTAATGTGTTAGAGTGTGTATGCATGGGTGAATTAAAGCCTTATAAATATCTCAGTGGGCGGCTTGGCTGTCTGTTAATCCTCCAAGGTCTAGACTCAAATATCTACACTAATGTCGACTATTCATTCTATTAGGGGTTCATTTCAGATGAATCCAAATTACTTTGATAGAAGTCTCAGATTTTCTTTGTGTTTAGTTTGTGATTGATCTGTAGAGTTCTTCAAAGTGCACTTTACTTTGCATCTATGAAGCTCTACATTTAATTAAAATTTGCATCGAAGACAAGTATTTAAAGGCTGAAGCCATGGTGCTGCTTTATTAGGTTATTTGTCATCTCACTGTCTCATATAATGCAGTGTCACCTTCAAATTGTTGTGACTGTAGCTCTGAATCCATATGCCGAGATTTGGAAATACAACTTGAGCTGTGACCCTGAACTTGGCCATGTGTCTTCAATGGCTTGGAAGACACCTCCTCCTTTGATAGTTGTCTATTCAGGTTAGAAAGAGAGAGAGAGAGAGAGAGAGAGAGGGAGGGAGGGAGGGACAGAGAAGGAGTGTGAGAGAGAGATCCCACACTGCTAAACACCAGATTGGTCTCGTCTGGCTCCTAGACAAGCTTTTCAAACTCTTTTTTCACTCCTCTCCCTAAGACATGCTTTCTTCTCTCCCTTTCTCCTCTCCCTCTAATCCGTCCTTCTGCCTATTTAGAGGTGAACAGCACAGCATGAAAGAGAGAGAAAGTGTTTTTTGTGTGCTTGACGGGTAACCCTCGCCCTTTTGAAAAGGCAAACAGGGAAAAGCTGCCATTACGACTGGCATGAAGGGATCTTAAGACAACGGCCTTTTCTGCCACTTTATTAGCACTGTCGAGACTAGTGCAGCACTGCTCCTCTTTCACCCCTCTCTTTCTCCATCACTCCTCTGTCCATGTTTCATTCCATGAGCCTGACATCCAAAAAGCATGCTGGGTAATTAATGGGGTTGCTAGGGGTTAGACTGGCCACTGTTTTAGCCCTAATTTAACAGGCTTCTTCCTGCACTGCTGCTGAGGTGATTGTTGTTATTTTGTGCAGATTGCCACCTCTTTCCCAGGCATATGGATATTATGAGCACACATACAAGTAATGTTTAGATAACGGGAAGAGGAGGGGGATGTTGTCAAAGGTTGCAGACCTGAGCATTTCCCGTTCTGTGCGCTTGGGGGTCGAGGGGGGGCAGCTGAAAGGAAAAGCAGAGGAAATATGGAAGTTGAAAACATAACAAACAAGCATAATGTCTGGATGGAGATTGGGGAGCGTGGGAGCTAAGGTGGAAAGAATCTGATGAGGTGTTAAGTCTGATTGAGGTGTGTGAGTGTGTGTGTGTGTGTGTGTGTCTGTGTGTGTGAGAGAGAGAGAGAGTTTTGGATGTGTCCAAACAATGGTGCTGTCATTGTCCTATGTTGGGAAATGTGGTCATTACAAGTTGCAATCAGAATCATTTCTGTGCAAATGCAAATATGATCCGTCATAAGTTTGCACACCTTCTGAACCAATCCCATAAAAACTCTTTACAATTTCTCCCCGTCTCACTTGTGTAACCTACATTAGTCACTACAGTTTATATTTGCTAAAGACCAAGAGCTATAGCACCTATCACAGCTTCAGTGTGGACTCAGGAAACAAACTGGCCTTATCGGGGGCAGACACACAAAGCTGTCCTGGCTGTGGGGTGGCGAGGTATGCAAAAAAGCATGTGTGTGTGTGTGTGAGGGGGGGGGTGGCGGTAGGAGGCACTTCCTCCTATTCTTCTGCTGTGGAAGAGTTCCCATGAGCGCCCCTGCCAGGAGCTACAGTGTGGCCTGAGCAGGCCGAGCCAGCGCCAGTCTCGCCTGCATGACGCCGACACACACTCTCACACAGCCGAGCTCAGGAGCTACTGAAACTGCTGCTGCCGCTCAAACCACAAGGCGAGAAGCGCGACCGTGGTAACAGGATAGAAATAATTTGAGTGTGAAAAGTTGAAGGAAGGAAGAAGTTGGGAGGATTGAAGTGAAGTTTCAAACAAGGCAAGAGGAAGACATGCAGTAGTTGAGAGCAGGTACAGACGCAACACTGAGCATTATTGACTGGACTCATTAAAAGGAACCTTGAATGGATAACACTGCAGTTGGAGGACAGTGGCAGAGTGACGCCAACTTTGAAGAAAGGACTGTTTCCAAGAAACTTGAATTTAAATTAATTTGCGGGAAGGGGCCAGTTTGGCTGAAAAAAGTCTCCAAGGACACATTTTTGTCACACTCTACAGATTCCTGTCTATTTTCCAGAAAGGTGAGACACCATATTATTATCTAGAGCCACAATTCATCCTGACTGTCACCTGGAAACTGGACATTTTGAAAACTTCAAGACCAAAGCCACCTTCAGACTTTTTTTGGGCAGCTGTCACTGTTATGATGTTTCATAACACACTTAAGTCCAACGAGCCATCGGAGCATAGCCCCAGGAGCACACACTCCGCTGCACAGAGGAGGCTGTGGAGATACTCGGGCTGCAGGAGGGCCGGACAGGTGGAGAGTCACCGTCGCAGCGTGTGTGTACTGGCTGCAGACTTGAACGGTGGAGAAGGACAAAGAGGAGGAGGTGGAGGTGTGATACACACCATCCACGGGCTGTGCCACCTCTGCATCGGATGTAGGCTCCCTCAGGTGTGTCTTTGTTTCAGAGAATAGGGGACGGGGTACATCAATCAACCGGTGATTGTGAGGAAAAAAAAGTTAGAAAACTATCTTTAACCACTGCTTTCGTAATTAATTGTGAAAGATGAATTACATTTAATAATTCATGAATCTTCACCGGTCTAGTCGGCTGTCATCGTGTCGGAAAACAAAAAGTGTAGGCCTAAAATATGTGGGTATCTGTGTTTGAACACGATCCGATCCTAATATTTGGCTTTGACTGTACAGCTGAAATTGCACTTTGGACTGCATGTCCAAAACATCCGGAAAGGAATAACTGGCTGTGTTTTCTTCCGAGTCGGGAACAAGCTTTTGTGTCCTCTACTTTATTTATAGTTCACATAGTGAGAGAAAGATATCAGGAGTGGAAGAGAGGAGACACACGTTTGCTATGATATGAACTGATGCCACTCTCCTTACATAAGAACCTTTGTGCACATCTGCATTGCATAAGAAATTAGGAAAACACAGTTTTAAGAAAAATGTAATATTATTTCATTTATTAAGGTGGCAGAAAATATCAAAATCTTTAAATATTTTGAAGATACAAAAATAAGAGGGTTAACATGACAAAAATACAGACTAACAATTAAGTCATGTGTGTGTGGTGTGATGTCTAATTTTTGAGAATACCCACTTGATATCATAACTTAACCACTATGTATACAAAAATGTTGGTGATACGTTTCATTTAGTTTATGCTGGACTGCCTGCCGTAAATATAACCTTTACAGAACTGACGGAAAATACACACGACATGTTCTGTATTCATCAAATCATCAGAGACTGGCGTGATTCATGCACTGTCTGAAAGCATGCAGCTCTGAGGCATGAATGTGAAAAGGGGAAAGCTGTCCCACAAGCGTGAACACATACTGTTCACACCAGATTTTCCTCTAAATTCATTACAAGAAAGCTCAAATCTTACTCATTAGTCTAGTCAGTTCCGCCACAGTCCCTTTGACTGAATTATTAATTATCAATAAGGCCATGCTAATACAATTTAAATATTTAATCTGTGTTTTTCACATTAATTAGTCTTAATTCATTTTCAGTAATACATCTTAAAAGTCCCTTAAAAGGACGTTCATACTGATTTCTTGCATTATTCCCAGGCTAGTCTCCTCTTTTCTTTAAACATGGTAAAGTAATGCCCCTGCTTTCATTCAAAGTGAAAAAAGGAGCATGGGACTGCCTCTCCCAGACCAGAGGAGTCCAAGTGGTTGGACTCAACTCTGCTTACAAATTAAATTAATGCTGAAAAGGCTTTGGAGTTTGGATGAATTGGCCCAATTTAGGCAGCTCTAAGAGTTGGACACAGTCTCTGAAACAGCTTTCAATTTAAACACACAGACAGACAGAGTAGATAGACAGAGGCAGATGGAACAGGCGTGATGGATTGTTGTCTCTCTCACTTCTGTTAATTTTAAGTCACAGTCTTTGCTTTTCAATATTTTCTTTCACATATCAGTTTTCAAGCTCATCCATCAAAATGCTCCATGCCTGCTTGTTGTTTTTCTCCGTTAATTCCACTCAACGTTTTTTTCTTCATACCATCTGTTCTATTTGTCTATGTCATCTGCTCTGCCTAAAGTCCCACTGCCCTATTTTACCCCTTTTTAATCTTTTTATTGTATCTCTTCTATCCTTGTTTATTATCTTTTCATCTACCTACAGTCAGTTTCTATATATCTTTCCTTTCTCTATTTCTGTCACACAACCAAGGCAAGGATGATTAGTGTAAACCCATCCGTCCTTAAAATAAGAATATACACACAGTGCAGTACATCTTTGCAAGTATAACACGGTTAATCAAGTTTCTAATTTCTTTTTTACAGCAGGTGACAACGTCAGCATGCTCTCTGTAGAAGGACAATTATTCAACGGAGAGAAAGATTTGAAAGGAGGAAAATATGATAAATTAATTGTTGCCTCAAACGCCGTGACACAGGGCACATCAAATCATTGGACTATAAGAAACTACAATTATATCCGACATTTTAGGGTCGTCATAAGCTTCAGGCCCCTGAATAGTCAACGTATTACTGCAAGTCGCTGCATTTGGCGCATGGGTAAACTGCCAACATGCTCCTAACCAGTACTCCCTTGTATCTCAATAAGCCCTTCCTGACTTAATAAAGGATAAATAAAAGAAAATGTTTTAAATAATGAAGCTTTCCTCTGCTAGAGCAAAACAGAGCAATGAAAAAGAGTTGTGCGGTGGGGGCGGTGTGTGTTTTAGTCCCCTGGTTGTCAGCAGATGACATGGAAAGTGAGATGTTTTGGACGGAGACTTTGTTGACTTTGGCTCAGACTCTCTGGCACAGGTAGCGAATGTTTGGCGACGCGGGGTCAAAGAGAAAGAGAGACAATGGGGAAACTGCCATCAGTATTACAAATGTTTATGTGTGTGTGTTGACCTGCAGAACTTGAGCGGACGAACAATGTTTGGATTTAATCTTTATTCCTGACGTTGCATATTATCCAGAAGCAAGGGGTTGCACTACTCACAACATCGAGATTTCGCCCTTAAAAAAACGTTATGATCTTTCTTTACTCTTCTGTGTGCGACGGTTTAATCTTATAAGGAACATATGCTGACAATGAAATATATAAATGGAAAAAAACACGTACTTTTGGTGCAACCATATAACAGATGTGACTTAATGGTTAATAATAAGCTGTCACTTGCTAAATGTATTGGTGCCGTTTTGGCTTTATAAACAAGTTATATAATTACTGATGCTACCACCTACTTTTCTCAGTTAGTATCAGTGTGCCCTGAATATGAAAGGTTTACATGTTTGTGCTGAAGAGGCTTTGTGTGTGTTTCCACTGCAATTCTTCTTTGTGTTTCTTTTGCACCAGCTATACACTATTCAGAGTATAGGTCTGATTTAAATTGGCAATGTGCTTTCGTGAGGATTTTATCCCCAACTGCTGGACAATGAGCGCCTTTCCTCCATCTCTTGGACTTGTTTTTCCTACGAACACAGCTAATTGGGTTCACCGGGAAACTGCTGTCAGGACAGTTTTAATAGAGGAAGTAGAAGCAGAATACAAATCCACTTAATCATCCTGTCGGGAGGAAGTTGATTATTATGACAGCATGCTGCGTTTGGTTCCTCAAGTAGTGAGAGAGAGAGAGGTTCCCATCTTCTTATTACGACATGACGGTGTTTGTGTTTGTGTTCTGCAGGTGAACATCCTCCGAGGAAAGGATGGATTCGGCTTCACCATCTGCTCAGACTCCCCTGTGAGGGTGCAGGCTGTTGATCCAGGTGAGGTTTGCATGCACACGTCTGTGTAAATGAAGCTCAATGTTCTGGCGTGGTTTGATTTTTAAATGCTGAGGTCCTGATTGTTCTGAACTCCCACTGGGCCTTTGCAGAAGGAACATCTTTCTTTCATTTTTACTGAGGGACTTGTCATTCTCCTACCTATTCCTACAATTATACTTCTAGAAATGTGAAAGCAGCTATAATCAAATTTAATTTTCCTAAGAAGATTGGACTGAATACTGTCTGGTTATAAGGGATGCACTTGATTTTCACTCTCAGGACTGCCAACAGTAGATTTCTAGTTTCTAATAATATTTATAACATGAGCTTGATATAGCACACTGTCGTACCACATACACATATATATGGTGTCAAAGCAGCTGTCTGAACTGCTTTTTTTAAATCATAAATGCTTGATTCTATTGGGTATATTATGTTTAAGGTAGCTTTATTTCACATCCATTGATCTGAGTTTGACATGTCATGACATTTTTGTCATCTGTGGCCTAATAATTAAATTCACATAACATGAGAAAGGTCATTCCTAAATGAATTTAGCCTCAAAAGACAACAGAGCATCTTAATATCAGACAAATATTCAATTGTTTTATCCATGCAGCTATTCACCGAAGTCTGTAACATGTCACCCGGAAAGAACATGAAACAAAAATGAAAATGTCACTCGAGAGTGTGGAATGATGTTAACTCTTCTGTCTCTTCCCTGGTGCAGGGGGCCCAGCCGATCAGGCAGGTCTGCAGCACTTGGACACCCTCCTGCAGCTAAACGGTCAGCCCGTGGAGCAATGGAAGTGTGTGGACCTAGCCCATGCTATCAGGTAATGAGTCCAACACACCAGAGGATCATTCAGGTCTCAGGATCAGTGATTTGTAAAGATTATCTAATGGATTCATTTATTGTACGATTTCATTTTGGCATCTTGATTGAAATTCATTTTGATATCTGTTTCAGTACGTGAACAAAACCTGGTGTGAAAAAGATAATTCAAAGTTTGAGATTGAATTATAGTGGAAGTTTTTCCATATAGTTGTATGATTCAGATATATAATAAAGGATGCAAATTATAAATATATATATTATAAATAACGTAATAGTTGTACATACATTTCTCTCTGTGCATTGGATTTAAGTAGATTCTCTGTATGCAATAATTAAAATGTCTGCAGATATTCTACAACGTTATTTGTTCTTCTTGAAATTATTTACATCAATGTTCCGTTGATGGGCCGATTTGCAGTTTCACAATTTTCTTTACTTTAACTACTTATATTTTGTTGCTCATCATATTAATTCTCTTTGTAGAAACAGCGGCAATGAAGCCAAACTGGTGGTGTGGCGCACGGGCCCTTCAGCTAAGCCTAATTTCGAGGGCCTCATCCATCGGCCCTCCTACAATCCGTCCACCTCAAACTATGACGCCCCCTCGCCCCCAACCCGCAGGCGCGTCCCAGATGTTGGAGCGAGTAAATCCCCCCCGGCCGTGCCGCCTCTCCCAGCCCACCACCGTGCCACCGCCTCCCGCAGGCTGCTGGTCAACGGCTCTGAAGCTGGAATGGGGGGAGGCGTAGGCGTTGGGACCCTGGGTGGCTGGGGGGCCCATGGGGGGTCGGCCGAGGAGCTGGACGGGAAACCGCGCCTCCTCCACCACCCTCACACTGCCACGCTGAAGGGGACCCGCGTGAAGGCATCCAACGGGGACAACTACATCATCCTGGCCCCCATCAACCCCGGAAGCCAGGTACCGCAGAGTGCTGGTGGACTGCATCTTCATCATCTCCTTCGTCCTCCTCATCCTCACCTCGGTCATATGGTGGCTCATCCTAGATATGTCTCCTTGCCTTTCATTCCCGGTGCTGATAGATAGAAGGACTGTATGTACAGCATGTCTGCGCCATTTGGGTTACTGCCCTCTCACTGATCTGTGCTTTAAGACATGTTCTGAACACAATGCACTTCAGACAGTGTCATGTAGATATGAGGTAATGCAGGAGCAGACAATAACATACAATATATGCAGCTGCTAATAATATACATGTTTGCCTTTACTATGTGAAGCTTTGCCAATATTTATTTCATTACATTTGACCAATGAATCACAGTTCGTATTAGAAAGGCAATGCATATGTATCTAACATAACTTACCCTAAAGATATCATATAACATAGAAAAACAATCTGTGCGCTGTGACTCACATCAGCATTTTCAAACAAATAGTTCTGGCATTTGTAAAAAGATATAACTCAACAAAAGTAGTTCTTGATTCAAATAGGTATTCCATTGCTGGTCCATTTCTCCGAGTGCACATCAGGGCATGTAGGTAAACACATTCTAATTACAGAGCCAGGGCGGGGGGTTATATTCCCAGATTAAGATGCACATTTCTGAGGAAAAACTCACAAATTTACAAGAAGAACTTGATTATTCTATTTGTTAAATGTCACTGGCCAATATGCTATGTTTTCTGAATAGGCCCAATTCAAGGCAATGTTTCTTCAGAGTCTTTTTGTTGATAATAATATGTAAAATCATTTTATACAGCCTGTACTTATTTTTTCATCCAATGACATCATGTATATAAGGTAAAAGCTTTGATCATAACAAAATAAAGCACATTTATTCAAATCAAAAAGACTGAACTGAGTTCCTCAGCTAACAACTATGTAACACTTTGATACTAACCAATTAACAACCTCAGGCTAACCAACATTCAAAATGCATTTTTTTCTTATTACAATCTGGGTAAACCTTAGGTGTCTAAATAATTGCTTCTAAAATATTCTAACAAACTAAATCCTTTTTTCTGTCATATTTAGAGCAGTTAGTTAAGTGTTATTCTCTTCCTCTGTGTCCTTCTGTAACTTTGTGTGTGTGTGTGTGTGTGTGTGTGTGTGTGTGTGTGTGTGTGTGTGTGTGTGTGTGTGTGTGTGTGTGTGTGTGTGTGTGTGTGTGTGTGTGTGTGTGTGTGTGTGTGTGTGTGTGTGTGTGTGTGTGTGTGTGTGTGTGGTGTGTGTGTGTGTGTGTGTGTGTGTGTGTGTGTGTGTGTGTGTGTGTGTGTGTGTGTGTGTGTGTGTGTGTGTGTGTGTGTGTGTGTGTGTGTGTGTGTGTGTGTGTGTGTGTGTGTGTGTGTGTGTGTGTGTGTGTGTGTGTTTATTTCTTTGTGTCTGTGTGTGCCTCATGTCCATCTTCATCTGTGAGTGCTTCTCTGGTTGGGGTTCAGTTAAGGGACATTGTTGTGCATGTCAAATCAATTGTGTAGTGAGCTGTCCCACATGACAAGATGAGATTGATTTGAAGAAGGAAGAACATAAATAGATTCAGAGAAATAAAAATATAAAGTGTAGGAGTGTATAGTAGTTTGGTCAGACTCTGGAAAAAGATTGCAGGTGCGTGCCAACATAGTGAACAAACATTCAAACCGCCACCACTTTTATCTCAAACAAATGAGGGGGAAGGGATTTGGTGCGATTGTGTGGCTCAATACACCCAAAGCCCTGTAGAAATGGGTCATGTTCTTGTCTAATTGCACTGACAGTACTTTAGGTGGTAAACAAAGATGTTGGAAAGCCCACACTACAGACATATTTATAATGAGAAGCTGGAAGAAAAGCAAGCTAATGATACGAATACCCTAACATTTTGTGACTTTCAAACCACTAGCTCACTTACTGTCTTAATCTGGACAACGTGTGATGTAGTGGCTATCTTTTCAGTTGACTGTTATCTGTTATGACATGGGGAAACCTCCACTGACTCGCTGAGTCTAGCACAATTCAAATGAGCTCAGCTGTGTCCTAGATACTAAAATGCAATGTCAAGTAAGAAACTTCACATGATAATGTCCAGCTCCATCCCTAAAGACAAACTTGTGGCATAGTGACATTTTTGAATAAGGATATGAAGTGTGTTTAATGGCAACCCTGCGTTTCAAGTCTCACGTCAAACAAAGTTAAAATCAGAATTGTATTAGGAATATTATTACATGGAAGTATCAATTTATTATTTGAATAAGGACACGGTGTCTAATGTCATTATGTCTTGGCTTTATTCCATTCTAGACGGAGCTTAGATGTCACTTTTCATAGTGCTGAAGCCTATTTAATATTAATGTCATTTAATATTATTCTGCTTTCAGATCTTGAGGCCTGTTTACCAAGACAACCAGGGAACATTAGGTAAGACATGTTATTACTCATACATCATTTTATTAAAGGCCACAGTGAACAGTGTCTTGGCGGAAAGCCTTTGTTTCAGTTGGCTTTGGTGCCTCTTTTTGTTGGCTTTAGCCCAGAATGTTAATCTACTTTTTTACTTAACATTACAGGGTATTGTTATTTTAATTAATGTGATTACATTGACTTTAGGTTTGGCCCCCTGAAACAGCCTTGAATGACACTGAAAAAGTCTAAAGTTTAATTTGAGTTTAAAGTTTGAATCCAGTTTTCCCAATTGACTACAACAAACCTCTTACTGCTATTTTAAGTAAATGTTTGCCATGTTTTGATTTTTTCAGAAAACTGGCCAATATAACAGCTTAACATATAAATGATGCATAAACTGTCTTGTTCAAAAGGATTTAGCACTATAAGGTAAACACAAGTCGAGCAGAGGATTCTACTTTGGGGACTGAACACACTCATGTTTTTTTTAGCCACTCCTTTTCTGTCTTTTTCTGGGTAAGGATAAAGTATAACCGCAGTTTGTCTCTCTCTTCGTTGCTCTTTTTATTTTATTAACAAACAAGATATCTTTTAGCTGCTGTGGTGTTGGTATGTAGATTTTGTTACCGTTCTACAGAGCCTGGCTATGTTTATTTGTTGTTTGCAGTTATGGCTAAACTCCTCATAGCTCCATCCTTGTATAGGCATGCTGATATTCGAGTGGTATCCTCTCATCTAACTCTCTTAATAATAGATCATTACTGACACTCCACAGGTAGCGCCAGTAATGATACTGGACAGTATGTAATCTTTGTCTTCACCCTCACTTGCTCACGTTCTTCATTTTCCACAGCCGGCAGGTTATACCCACGGCAGGGCTCAGATCCACAGCCCCAGAGCAGTGGTGGTGGAGGTCCTAGTAGTAGTGGAGGAGGAGGAGGAGGAGGAGGAGGGGGAGGCGGTTTCGCCAGCCGAACTGGCTTCCTACGTAGGTCTAACAACTCTAAGACCACAAAGACAGCATCCACCTCCACCAACGCCGGTGCACCCAACTACCAGCAGCAGAATGCTAACTTTGCCAATTACCAGAACTGCACCATCGTCCGCTCACACACTCCACATGCCAACTACGGATATGTCAAAGTGGCTCCCAAGATCCTCATCTTCCCCATCTTTGTTCAGGTAAGCCAATGATTGGAAACCCAGCCAAAGGTTTGATGCTAAGCTGAGCTAACTTGGTCCTGGTTGAAAATGCTTATTTGAAAGTCAGGCATAAGGTCAAAAGGAATGAGCTTATCTCCCAAAATCATACTAGTTTGGTAGAGTCAAAGGTCTGGCCGCTTTTAAACTGTGGCCGTACTGTATATACTACTGTATGTACATACTCTATAATGGTATTCATCTAACACCATAGGTGTCCATGATGCTCTAAAAAACAGTCAGACAAAACTCTGCAGACCATTTCAAATAAAATACTTTTGAGGTTTGGAGTTAAATACATTGACCTTTTTGCTTCTGCATTTTGTTTTGCAAGTCATGAGGGTGCTATTTTTTACAAGTATTTGATATGCAGTGTTGTTTTTGTGGAGTTTGTTTTTTGAGAATACAGCACTGTGGTTATTTTTCCAAACAAATATTTTAATACATTACAAGGCAATGAGGCTCTGTATTTATTCAGATGACAGTCCTTTTTATATTTCTCATATACATTCTATATGATCTCTCCACCTTGTATATCTGAATATAGCTGTGTACAGAAACACTTTTCGTTACATATATTCTTCATACTATGGTAATCGGAATAATCTAGTTTCCTGAGGAGGGATAGTCCAAGTGAGGAAGCCAAGGCAAGTCATGAGTCATATGCTACCATGTCTTCATATATACAGGCAGTATACCCATGCTACAGTGAATATATTTTTGAAAATGTGAGATAAGTTAGAGCAATGCATTTTGCACCTCCTGCAGTATCTAAAAATTGGCTTCTTGAGTTCCCCGTTTTGAAATGCAGTAACTGTGGTGGTACTTCCTGTTAACTCATATAGAAACATGCAACTCTGACCCTGCTTCTCACAGTATGCAAATGTAACACATGCATATTGAATTAGCCCACCCTGGACTTGAGAGGAAGTCACCTCCTCCTGTGTTACAGTTAATCTTTAGTGTCATTCTCAGACCACATGTCGCCGCACAGTTGTTTCAGTTGTGTTTCTCACAGCAGTAAGACGACTTACTGTTCAGAAGATCATTTGGATTTTGAGTGCCAAAATGGATTTGGTATTACAACCTCAGGTTTTACTTTTTAAATCTACAAAAAAACAATATTCTAAGATTTGTATCTTAACACATTGCTTAACATATATCAATGATTTTGATGATTAGGCAATGGTTATCATATAAGTAACATGTGCTTGTGGTCATTGATAACCATCTCATCAGATATATCAATAATTATGAATAAACCTTAAAACTATGTTCAAAAACCTTGTTCCTTAATCTGACTGTGTAACATCTGTGTAACATCTGTGTCATTGATCTTTTTCCAGCCCCTTGACCTGTGCAGCAGAGCGCTCATCTTATCTGAAGAGATGATACTCCATGAGAGCAAGCACCACTCGCTCAAGGTGAGAGGCAACAGTGTGTGTATGATGTTTACATATGTGTATATCCTTGCCTATGCTTGTGATGTGAGAATATACATTCATTTCAATACAATATAAACATTTTTCTGAGCTGGTTCTCCGTGTAGAAAGCACAGTTTTTCTTTAGCTATTTCTTCAGTTTGCTTCTGCTCAGGAATTTCAATCGTTGACCACGGAACATCCAAACTGTAAGCAGGATATGATCTAAAACTCATTTTAAGAAACCCCAAAAGCTGAAATGACCCTGGAAGGCACAGGATTGGATTTTGTTGATATGTGGAAAGAAAATGTTATTTCCGCAATCCTCTTCCGAAGCGTTTCATAATTTGATTGATCCAGAAAGATTGAGGCTCTTTCCTCTCCAGCCTTTTAAGGTTGCAGGAGACAGAATGACTAGTGGCAAACATTTTGCTGGTTTGTCACAACCAGTTATGTTGTTTGTTTATTTGGCCAAAATGGAAGTGACGGTCCATTGACCCAGTGCTGATCTCAAGTCGAAGCTTGTGTGTGTGTTTAAGAGTTATGTATGTACTTGCAAAGAGAAAGCAAGTGAGGAGCAGTTTGTGAGAGGAGATGTCTGAACATCTCTGAAGAATTTGTAACTGCTCTGAGCTATCAGACCAATGAGTCGATGAATGAATAAATAATTGATTAAAGAGCAGAGTGCCAAAGATCTAGCCGAGGGCGAAAATCTGTTTTATGTATCAAAGGAACTCTCTCAGAATATATGAATGATTCTTTCACAGTATTTTAAACTCACCTTGCATAATCTGCATTATAAATTAAGAATGGAAATGTGTAATACATTTGTATCAAAGGTAATTATACTTCTTATTTTCGAAGTTTTAAAATATAGATTTGTATTCTGTAACAAGTACTTAAATGTTGCCGGTGTCAGAAATACATTAGTAGCGGTGTTTTATGTGCTTTACCTTGTAGGGTTTAACATGTTATGCTTCAAAGAAAATGTGAAGTGCTGTACAGCAGAGCCAGGTCCGCTAATGTAATCTTATCTAATTGATCAAATATTACTGTATTTCAAGCTAACATTAGCCACGTTATTCTAACTCTATGTACTTTACAAATATTTGGATTATCTTGATACATGTTCAGCTGTATTTTCCCTAACAATAAAAATGTGTGACCCAGGTTAAGTTTAAGGTTTTGGCAGAAGCTAAAGTAAGAAAGTTATCCACACGAGGAGTGGAGATATGTTTCTGAAATTTGAGGTTTTTGGAATCAGTGTTGCAACTCATGGAATCCTTTCTGACATCCAATGCTCTAACAAAGTATACAAATTAGAAAGAGAACAGAAGGATCACTTTTTGAAAGAATTAAGCTTTTGCTACAGTTGTTTAATTCCCCCTGTCAGATAATATTTTCTGTGCAGTGAAGTGCAGTGAGTGCTGGCATGGAAGGTAATCTGGCCTCTCTCCGGGGTCCGTCCTAAAACAAATATTTAACAGCCAGTGTTTGTCAGGAGGGAGTTTCTCTCCACTGCTTTGTGCGCGCTGTTTTTAATGATCAGTTAGTGTTGTTCCAGCTTTAAACCTTAGCTCAGCACGGTTGTGTCAGTCTGCCAGGAGGCTATCACACAGACTCTTTTGTTCACACAAACATCTACAACTTTCATTATGATATCTGAACAAAAATAATGAGCACAGCATTGCAATAACTTGATATAATCTAAAGTGACATTTGGACAAAATGGAATTTTAGTGGATTAAATAATGGCAATACTTCAAAGTGACATTTGGCCATAACAGATTTAAGTGGATTAAGTTGTGTGAATAGAAAATAAGACAGCGATTGAAAAAACATTTAACAAAATTATTTTTGAAAGTGAATATATAAATACAAAACCAATATTTATTAAAATACTCTATGAACCATTATCATTCATCATTCATGCTCCCTTGACCGGGATGGCTACCTTTATTTTACATTTGTTATTCTCAATCAGAGAACACGGTTGTGTTTTTTAAAACTTTTGCGCTCTTTTGGTCATTATGTGTTTGTTGTTTGTCTGCGTATGCATTTAAAGTGTGTGTGTGTTTCTCTGTGTGAACATTCTCTGCTGCTTGCCTTTCACTTGTCACTTTGTCCTTGCCTCTGCAGTGTTTCCCCTAGGATGGAGTCATAGCAGCGGTGCTAAGGCACGCGGGCCCAGCAAAATGTGAGCGCGGAGCGCGTGGAATCTTTTAGTGTGTGCGCGTGCGAAGTGCGCCCCGCCAATATGTTTCTATGGGTCTGCCAGCACAAGAAAGGCTCTTGAGGCCTAGTACCAGGGCCGGTTCTAGCCAATTTGCGGCTCTAGGCAAGATTTTAGGCGAGAAATGAAATGAAAAATCTCTACAAAAGACAAATACACTACAAAAACAGAAACTTATTGACATAGGTAATATACGTCAAAATGGCTTCAAATGTATTCCGTATTGTACGAACATGTTTGAATTGGGGGGTGGACGTCACATCCTCTAGGGGGGTCCGGAATTATGCCCCCCCGGGAAGATTTTTTTGAACATTTTAAAGTAAAATGTTTCAATCTGGTGCACTTTGAGCACACAATTACTAGAGACTTGATCTAGGGCAGGGGTCGGCAACCCCTGGCACGCGTGCCAGCATTGGCACGCGGCACCGTAACCAGTGGCACACTAGGAATAAGTCGAATAAGTGTGCAAAATATTTAAATTTTATTTTCGGATCCTGAACGAGACCGCCGCCAGAGCGCGTCTCCCCGTTACCTGCAGAAGGAAGCCATGCACGCAACGCAGCCCCGCTCTGTTTAACTCCAGGTTAAGGTCTGGACCCGAAGAACAGGAACACATATGTGAGAATGCTGTTCATTGACTACAGTTCAGCATTTAACACCATTGTGCCCTCCAAGCTGACCATCAAGCTCAGAGACCTCGGGCTCAACAGCGCCTTCTGCGACTGGATCCTGAACTTCCTGACGGGCAGACCCCAGGCAGTGCGGGTGGGAAATATCACATCCTCCACCCTGATTCTTAACACCGGTGCCCCTCAAGGCTGCGTGCTCAGCCCTCTCCTCTACTCCCTGTTCACCCACGACTGCGTGGCCACACACAGCTCCAACACCATCGTGAAGTTTGCTGATGACACGACCGTCATCGGCCAGATCACAGACGATGACGAGACGGCATACAGAGAGGAGGTCGAAAACCTGACATCTTGGTGTCAGGAGAACAACCTCCATCTCAACATCAGCAAAACAAAGGAGCTGATTGTGGACTACAGGAAGCAGCAGGGAGAGGGACACGCCCCCATCGCCATCAATGGGACTACGGTGGAGAGAGTCAAAAGCTTCAGGTTCCTTGGGGTCCACATCACTGAGGACCTGACATGGTCTCTTCACACCACCACCATCACCAAGAAAGCTCGACAGCGGCTCTTCTTCCTCCGCAGGCTGAGGAGGTTCAAAATGGATTCCAGGATACTCTGCAACTTCTACAGGTGCACGATAGAGAGTATCCTCACTGGCAGCATGACGGCCTGGTACGGCAGCTGCACCGACCTCGATCGTAAGGCTTTACAGAGGGTGGTGAAAACTGCACAGCACATCACCAGGACGGAGCTGCCATCCATGGAGGGCCTTTACTCCCAGCGGCTCAGGAAGAAATCACTACGGATTATCAAAGACCCCCATCACCCCAGCCACAAACTGTTCTTTCTGTTGCCGTCTGGCAGACGTTACCGCAGCATCCGGGCAAGGACAAGAAGATTCGGAGACAGTTTCTTCCCGCGGGCAGTGAGACTGTTAAAAAATTGAACTGTTGAAACAACTTCAAACATTCAACTGCTACTCAGTAGTATGTATCTAATACCTAATATATATATATCATTCCAATAACTTGTATATAGACTCATACTGCACTATTCCACATCATAACTTTATTTCATTTTTATAACTATTATTATTTTTGTATTGCTCTTGCTCTTATTGTTATTATGTTATGTTATTATGTTGCATTGTTGGAGAAGCCTGTGACATAAGATTTTCAACTGCATAATTACTCTGTAGCTATGTCAGATTGACAATAAAGAACCTTGAACCTTGAACCTTGAACCTTGAGGTGACTTTCTGCCGCTTTCCTCCGTGGTGCAGGGCTGATCGTTTCACCACAGAGGAAAGCACTTCACAAATTGCAGTACCCATAAGGAGCTTTACAAATGCCGCAGTTTTTGCGTGGCTGTGTCTTTAGTTGAAAGCCCAGTGGCGATCTGCTCATCTCTCATTGAAATAATATGCTACAAAGGGGCGGACTGGCCATCTGTGTGTTGAACTTTCCTTTCGGCTCCCAGACCGTAGTCGAGGAGGGCAGAAGCAACAAGCTTCAGGTTCAATAACCCACTTTAGCTTAAATGACTGGAGAGAGGCGAGCTCTTCTGGGGAGGCCGTTGCATTTATTTAGCTGTTCTTCTGTTTCACAAAATACATCACAGACCTCTGTTTTTCTGCTGCCTCGTTTCACTTCCAGAAACATACACACGCTCGCTCACTCTCGCTCTACCATCCACACACACACATGCACACGCCACACCCCTCTCTCTCTCTCTTAAAGGAACAGCGATCTCATCTCACTCTGCCTGACCCTAATATCATAACATGTGTGTTCTGGAGAATCACAGAACGGACGATCGTCCTTATTATTATGCCGTTTAAACCAATTTAATTCAATGTGTTTGTTAAATTCGGCATCATGTAAGTTGTGCTGACAGGTACACACACACACTGCTTCCCCGCAGCGAGGCTCCCCCCGCCCTCCTGTTGATAGTTCACCAGCGTCAAGCTCCTCAAACCCCCCCCCCCCCCCCCCCCCCCCCCCCCCCCCCCGCCCCCCCCGTTGATAATTCTCGATCGTTGGCACGCTGATAACAATTTTTTTTTTTAATGGCACTTCATATCAAAAAGGTTGCCGACCCCTGATCTAGGGGGTACAACTCTAAAACACCCATATAAAAAAGATCGGTTTACATTTTAATAATCAAATAAGTATGTGAACATAACCAATAACCTACCATAGCCAATAACAAATAAATGTAACTTATTTTATTTTTGTTGTTTATTTATATCTTATTTTACCAGTTAACATTTATTTATTTATTTATGTATATTCTTTAATATCTCCAGTTTTAAACTCTATTTTTGGTTTACTGTCCTATAGTATACATTGGAATTATTTCAAACCTGTTTTTATTTATCCCAATAATTATAAAGGAGTGCCTTGGAGATATGTGTTTACATAATTTGTGGTCAAAACGTTTGAGACCCACTGAGATAACTTAGACTAAAGTTAACTATCTAAACACTGAGAGTCCTTTACCTCACTGAGCCTCTCAGTCTGACAGGAGAGCTCTCCTCCACAGTATTGTAGAAACATATTCTTCTTATATCTGTTAGCGCAGCTAGCACCAGATGCTAGTAATAACAACAGCGCCGGTGCGCCCTTCTCTCTCCCTCGCTCGCTCTCTCGCTCCCACGCTCGCACTTTGGCTGTGAGCAGCGGGTGCCAGATAAGCCAACTTCCCCCACTTTCATCACTTACAGCGCCCATCGTACAGGGCAAATGAAAAGTGTAACCGGGGTGAAAAGGGTGTTACATTTACTTAATTCTGATGTTGTTACATCAAGGCCGAAAATTAGGATGAGCACCAACGGTCAAAAATGTTTTTTCCCCTCCCAGAGCTACCAGCGCAGCCCCCCCAGATCTGGCGCCCTAGGCCAAAAACCGGCCCTGCCTAGTACACACAGTGGCAATGTCTCAAGATTTAGCAAAATACACCTTTATTGAACATACAGTAACACAAATACTACAAATCCACATAGAAAACAATCAAAAATGAAAAAGGGTCACCACTTATTATTATTTTAATAAAAGAAAAAATATATATATATATTTATATATATATATTTTGTTTTGGTACCTGGCTGTGCCGCCGCTATTTGTATATAGGGGAAACACTGCTCTGTACTCTTACTTACATCCTCTTCCACCCACACAAACCTACACACACAGACACACACACACCCTTACCACATACTGGTTTCATCTGAAATACCCACTCTGCTATCTCACCCTTCAGAGGAAGCCACCGAAGCCAAAGCATTGTTTTCAACCGTTGCCCATCTACATCAATTACACCCTATTCATGTTATTTGGCATGAAAGCACACATGTGTATAAGCTACTTTTTATACTCATATCTCTTTTTTTTCCCTTAATGCTTAGTTCCTTCATTATTCTCAATGTCAGTGTTTTACTGGCATGCCTTGCTCACTGAGCCACCTCATAAAGGCAGTCATGGGCTGCTGTGACGTGTTGCAAATCTCTCTCTGAAGTAACAATCTGAAGTTTGTGTGTGGACTAAAATAGTCTGTACTGTAAGTAATTAGATTAAGGCTGCCATTCTGCCTCTTCTGCACACTGACAGCAATTCCTCATACAGCGATTCATCATCTTTGACGGGGATACTGGGGCTACAGTAAATGAGATTAGTGTCTTGAGTTTGATGGAAGTGTGGGAAGATACAGTATCAACAAGGCTACAAGAGCAGACAGAAATTAAAGGACAAAAAAATCAAGTAATATTGAATAATGCCCTGCTATTAAACTAAATTAATTGAAAAAGTGTTATGACAGTATAGTAATTATAAAAAACTGGATAGGCTTTATTTGCAGTAATATTGATAGAAAGCCATTGATTACTTGATCAATTAACATGACATTATAATTGACATGATAATAATTACAATTTTTCTAGAAAACCCTGCGCCATTTTACAATCTGTAAATCTAATTAGAAACTTACAGGGATACTACAACAATAATCTTAATGATTGAATGAAGCAAAACTATTTCCAGTCCAAAGAATTCAAATGTATTTATTGAAGTTTAAACAAATATATACATATGTATATATTTATGTATTTATTTTCAAAAGGCTTTTACATGTTTTACTAGCAGTTGTAACACTACATGAAGTTTAATCAGAGTTAATAAATAAAATAACTGTCTAGGTCAGTATACCAAGGCACCAGTGTAACATGCAACAGGTTCCCAAAGCAAACTGTGGCTTTATGTGTTTGTTTGGCCATAATTGTGTAACTGTGAACTGCATTTCCTGTGTTGAAGAGGTGACAGCGTTTTGGTATGTGTTAGGTGGTGTTATTCACACCTTTGCAGATAATATGTGATAACTTCAAAGCACTAGTGAGACCTTGTCAGAGTGGTGTTTGAAACTCAGTATTTTTCTCATTTTGTCTCTTCATTCTCCTCCTCTGCTCCTTTAGGTCACAGTGTTTGTGTACAGTGACCTGATGCTGGTGACAAGAGAAGACGAGCCCGGCAGGTGTAATGTCCTCCAGAGTCCGCTGTTCCTCCGACAGCTCAGGCTCCAGGACGGTATGTACGCCCCTTTTTTGCACCCGTTACCAACATTTGTCAAAGTCTAAGATGTCAAAATTGTTAAGGTGACAAATTCATGTTACTATATTAACACCTTCCTTCAAAGTCCTGAAAGAACTCGGCCAAAATTGCAATATGTAAATATATTTCCAAACAATCTTATCTTGCAATATGTAAATATATTTCCAAACAATCTTATCTGTTAACTTGTTACAACACTTTAACAGTTACACACAAAAGGGAAATGAAACACTTGAACCCCCAAATTACACAACTAAAAATAAGCAGACAGCCCCGTGATTACAGGGATTCAGTTGAGCTTAACCAGAGGATATTTAGGGAAAGACGGCCAAAGTTCCTGATGCTTTGTCTTTTTATGTCACCACAGTGTAAACAACCATCTCCTCTAGCGTTAAGGAGAGAATGGCTTGGCTGTCAGGGCCACACGGAGCATAGAGCTGTCAAATAAATAGGGCTCCCTGTAAATATCTCTGTTTAGAGAGGTGGGCGGAGACGGGGGTGCAAAGTTTAGAGTCAGTGTTGGGTCAGAGGCAGAGGAGAGGAGGAACACCAATATTTCTTCAAATTGATAAGTCCAGGTGGGAGAAACAGTGAAAGCCAATCTCTCCTCCAGCTGTGGGTGTCAAGAGCTGAGTGACAATAAATAGGATTTAACAGTGGGTAGTGGTGTCGGGATTATGTGGTTGATTTAGCAGCATGACAGGTGTTAAAAGGATGTTGAGCTAGGAGCTTGTCCACTCTGTCCCGCAGAATATTGACTGCAATGGCAGTGTTCACAGTCAGTGTGAGTGTAGGGGGAGACCACTGTGTGAAGTCATTGATTGGAAATGTAAGTACCCATTCAAATAAATGCTGCTTTGGGTGATTTATAGGCATTTTATGGTATTTTATTTGAGGTCTGGGTACAACCGTCAATAGATAAAGCCCCCTAGATAGATAGATAGATAGATAGATACTTTATTGATCCTAATTTGTGAAATTCTTTAATGGTACAGGTGTCATGGAAGCGTGACTACCCCTGACACCTTACAGTAAATCCATCCAGTGATAATATTGTTCTTCAGAAAACTAGTAGTAACGTTGGTCCCTTCAGTCTTTTGGTGAAGATGTTTATAATGTATCGTCACATTTTTGTCTATTTATAATTAATATTAGAGTGCATATCTGCCTGTTTCCTTGGTTTATTGCGTTATGCAGCTTCTCGTTAAGTTCCCACCTGAACTTTGAATGCATTCAGCTCATAAATCCTCCCAAGTTATTATTAGCTTAATGTCTCTGGCAGAGACATACTGATACTGAAATGAAAAATGCTGCTTGGTATGAAGCAGGTCATGCGGCCAAATCTGTGTCAAAGCTGTTTTCCAAATCAATAGGAGCTAAAAACATGTGATTCCCCCGATGCATGTCTAAGACTGAATTAAAGTATTTTCCTTTTAAAATTGTTGATGAAATTTAAAAACCTTTTTTCATTTCAGTTTTTTGTCTCTGAGATGATTGTTCATTAAATTATTTTAGATACATATTTTCAGCACATTATTAATTTAAGGAATATTTCCATTTGGCTCAGTCTATAATTAAAAATGTTGTAAAAGTTCAAGCACAGACATTTCTGAATGTATAATAAAGCCCTCAGACACAGAATGGCCTGAGCTGCTCTGCCCTCCCTGCAGACATCGCTGTCTCCTCTGGGAGACTTCTGACCTCCACCCTTCACCCAAACAATAGGAGATCTCCATGGTGGGAGATTCAGAAGGGTTTGCGTGTCTCTGTGAGGGTGTGTGTGTGTGTGTGTGTGTTTCATGAGACGACACACACGCATACAGACACACATCTCCACCCTGCTGCCTGTCATTGTTATTTCGCTTCGGCAGCGTCACTCAGGAAAGAGGCGCCCGGGGATTGTGTTTGTTTCAGCAAGGGTGTGTTTGACGTGTGTGTGTGTCTGTGTGTGTGTGTGTGTGTGTAATGACAGAGTACAAGCTCAACGCAGGGGCTTCCTGTGTCACCCCTATACTAGCCTGAGGAGCGTGGGAAACACTGAGAGTGATCGACCACAGATAAAACTAAATTACCATGTGTCAATCCAACTTTATCATTGTACTAAACAAAGTAAGCAGACGTCATTAAACAGCTCATCTACACGACCCTATCAAGCCTTTTGTCAGCTAATGCTACAAAGTTGTGGAAAAAGGACATGACAGTTAAAACTGTATTGTAAAAATGTTACTGATGTTATAAATGTCCTTTAGTGGGACAGGAAGTGGATTTGAGTGACAGGGAATTACTGGAATAATACACCTTTGACCCACCAGTAAGCCACTGCTGTCAGGTGAAAGGAACTACATATTAGATTATGGCTTTTCAGAACACATTTTTTTAAAGTATGGAAATTGTTTACACTCAAACTAAAACATGAATTTATTTTAAAAGTCCTGCATCACTACAGTATGTTTTAAGACGGCACTCTCTCTGCTAGTTTTTGTAAACAGAAATATATCCAACAGTGACCTCTGCTGTTATAAAAATGAACACTTTCTGCAGTGTAATGCAGGTCTCATAAAATACCATAACAGGAAAGCTGCCTGTGGTGGCTGCTGTCAACATTGCAGGTGAAGAGGTAGAGGCTTGAGGCTGATGGGAGTGTAATAAACACACACATATTTAATAATTTGACAGTGACCTTCAAAGGACCTCTCTTCAGTGTGTGCATGTGTGTTTTTTAGTATACTCTTCTTTGCTATGCAGAGGAATCTGAGCCAAGGCTTAGAGGCTTAACATTTTGGCCAAGAAAGCTAAATGTTCTTGGACTAGGCCCAAGTAAATCTGGATTAAGTAATTTAAGGAAGGAATTCATGATTCGGAGACCCCCTCCACACACGGTTTAAGACATACAAAATACTACTTTGAATAACTACTTTTGACCAAGTTGGTAAAAAGTAGATTGATTTGATCATAAGGGCATAGGCCTAATGTTCTTTTACAAAACAACTGGAGTGATTGAAAGTTCTTCTGAAATATATATGATACAACAGGGTAAGCTTTAGGGTGTATCTACCTTGTGATTGACAGGTTGCAAACACTGCAAGCTGGTCATCCGGATAGAGGTTTAGCAGTTTGTATCCTTTTGTCAAATATGGCACTTCATGCCAAACCTGAGGCTTGAAAACAGTAGTCCACAAATCAATGGGTGACAACACGATGGTTAAATTAACCTCTCATCTATCAATCTATGATATCAACAAAATACATGAGGTTTAAGTTGCTCGTTGTGCTCTGAATTTCAGGGTGCCAACCTGAAAGTCTGTTAGTGTGACTCCTTATTGTCAGTGATTGGGTCCTATGTGAACACATGACTGCCTTCAGTGAGGCCAAGTTTCACAAGGTACTTAAGAACTACGGTGAAACATGAGTTACATTAACATAAGTGTATGGATTAGGGATGCTCCGATCGATCGGCCACCGATCGATATCGGTCAATATTCACTCTCTGCCGATCGATCGGTGTTCTCTATAAAGGCCGATCGTGAGAGCCGATCACATGACGTAAAATACATGACACTTTTCTCTGTGCGCGGCAAAACAAGCTCGCCAAAATGGCTTCACCAGTCTGGCAGTATTTTAAGGTGTCCGAAAAGGACAATAAAATAGCGGTATGCAACGTGTGTGTGAAGCAGAAATCCTGCAGCTCCACCCGCTGTGAAGAACAGGTGAGCGGAGCAAAACACACACTAATTAGAGTTAGACCTAACCGACTTTTATCTACTATAACTATTTGATCTACCTCTGGAACAAGCTAAACTAGTTATAAATATGTTTATTCTTCACTGTCGGGTCACTCATTACTGGACCAGACAGTGAGCTGCATGAGATACTGACAGGCTGTCAGGAGAGAGAGAGAGAGGGAGAGAGGAAAAGAGAGCGCTTCCGCTCATTTCTCCCGTGTTATTATCCAAAGTGAATGTAAACTTGAATAATGTACTTCATTTGAATGTAATAATTATGTTGGTTGTTTGTGGAAGCGCCAGTGAATGAGCCCCATTAAAGGTAGGGTATGTAAGTTTGAGAAACCGGCTCGAGATCGCTAGAATTTGAAAATACACGACCGGAGAAAATCTGCCACTTCCTTATAGAGCCCCTCCTCCAACACACACACAAAGGATGGGAATGTTTCGGAGAAACAATCAGCATAAGTGAACTCTCACAAGCCAAGGTTTTGATCATCCGCTCTGTCCAGCACAAGGCCTTCAAAGAGGAATTCAAATGTCTTGAAGACGGACAGACTTGGTCCAAGCAAAACACACTTGAGAAGCTCAATCCATTTGTGGATAAAGATGGTCTTCTTCGTGTTGGAGGTCGTCTTTCATTGGCTGAGCTGTCAGAAGAAGAAAAACACCCTCTGATCATTCCACGCAATCATCACATCGCCACACTGCTTGTCAGATACTTCCATGAAAAAGTAGCTCACCAAGGGCGACACTTTACAGAAGGAGCTATTCGAGCAGCTGGATACTGGATAGTTGGGAGTAAACATCTGGTATCTTCTGTCATCCACAAGTGTGTTACCTGCCGCAAATTGCGAGGAAGGTTGGAAGATCAGAAGATGGCGGATCTGCCAGCTGACAGACTAACACCCGAACCTCCGTTCACCAATGTTGGACTGGATGTTTTTGGGCCGTGGTTGGTCATGACACGACGCACAAGAGGAGGGGCTGCAGACAGCAAACGCTGGGCTTTGCTCTTCACATGCATGTCTACCAGAGCGGTGCATATTGAACTGATTGAATC
This sequence comes from Trematomus bernacchii, assembly GCF_902827165.1. Taxonomy (NCBI): domain Eukaryota; kingdom Metazoa; phylum Chordata; class Actinopteri; order Perciformes; family Nototheniidae; genus Trematomus; species Trematomus bernacchii. The sequence goes on along the minus strand of NW_022987547.1, from coordinate 4,930,618 downwards.
CATGTCAACAGACAGTTTTATCAATGCCTTAAGAAGATTTTTCTCTGTTCGTGGTCCAGCAAAGCTCCTGCGCTCTGACAGAGGGACTAACTTCGTCGGGGCTTCAAAAGTAAAAGAAGAACAGTAAAGTCAAGAAAGAAAACCATGCATCTTTATTGGAGGACTTTTAAATGTTAGCTAACTGTCTAGCTACGCATAGGGATACGCGCTGTAAGGGCAGAACAGTACACATGACCAATGAGGGCACGAGATAAGTTTGTGCACAGATGGAAGGCTGACAGGCAGGTAGGCCATCCAGTTATTTTAGCTGGGCCGGCTAAAATGATTGGTCGTGCTTTTTACAGTACTACGGCTTCCACAGATGACATTTTTTTATGGATTTTTTGTCAAAGCACTTAAGATATTCATTGCTATCGGGATGTTAAGAGCATTCCATGGAATATAACAAAAAGTGTATCTCGAGCCGGTTTCTCAAACTTACCTACCCCACCTTTAACTGAGTTTTAAACATCACTTTAAATGGAAGATCCCCATAGCCCCCACCCACTCGATCGGATCGGTGATCGGTATCGGCCGATACTGATTCCGGCGATCGGCCCCAAAATTGCCAATCGGAGCATCCCTAGTATGGATATATATACTCTTCCTTACCAATGAGAAACAGTAAGGATATATGAATCATTTTAAACCTCATCCCTAGTGTGATATTGATCATCAGAAAGGATCATCAGTCAGTCAAAATGTTGAATTGTGTGAGCACTTACTGAATATAAAACATTACACATCGCCACAACAAACAGGTGTGTGTGTGTGTGTGTGTGTGTGTGTGTGTGTGTGTGTGTGTGTGTGTGTGTGTGTGTGTGTGTGTGTGTGTGTGTGTGTGTGTGTGTGTGTGTGTGTGTGTGTGTGTGTGTGTGTGTGTGTGTGTGTGTGTGTGTGTGTGTGTGTGTGTGTGTGTGTGTGTGTGTGTGTGTGTGTGTGTGTGTGTGTGTGTGTGTGTGTGTGTGTGTGTGTGTGTGTGTGTGTGTGTGTGTGTGTGTGTGTGGTCACTCGATTAAAACCATTTATCTTGACTCCTGACCCACAGGCATGTCTCGCAGATTGCTACTTCAGTGAATTGTGGATGGATGCCTATAAGGCTGACCTAAAGTAAAAGCCTTCCATCAATAAAAAGTATTTTAGCAAAATCCTGATTGGAAATCAATGACCCCTGAAGGAAGCGTGTGACAAATGAAACACTGTAAATGAAGTTGGGTGGTTCTCAAAATGAAAGTCTCCTGTTTTGTTTTGTCTTACAGATTACGCTGAAGAACTGAGGTTCTACCTTATTCACATGACAGAGGTACGTGAAAGCCTTGTGTGTGTTTGTGTGAGTTTTAAACAAAATGAGGGTCTAATGTGAGAAGCCTATTTTGTGTGTGAGCCAGAGGGGCTATTGAGTCCGTGGAAAATCACATTAAACGCAAGACACTAGAATTAGCAGAAAGCTCTAATGAAAATATCTTTTTATGTGCGTCTTTCTCAGATCTGATGACACACACACACACACACAAACACACACACACACTTTTGCTTTTTTATATTTTTGTAAATCAATCGTAAACAATGAAATACTAAAACACAAACTTTAAATATTTGTAATCCTATTTTATTATTAAAAGTGTTTTATATATTCCCACCCAAAATAATCCTTATCTTAAACAAGGCTGTGGAAACAAGGTACACTAAACCATGTGGCCTAGAGATAGTGCTATTCAGTATAAAACAATTAGAATGAGTCAAAATATTATATATCTATTGATTTACATTCAAATGTTTTCATAGTTATTATGAAAACTAGTCATCCTTTCTCCCATCTGCTGTAGCACCTCTCAGGCTGTCATTTTAAGTTGAAAGGCTTTGGGCATGTGAATATTTCATCGTTGTGATCATTCACAGATAACTGTAATGACACTTTAAAGGCTTACACTTTTTATTGTTTAAGCTGCATGAAAGATATATGGCCATGGCTGGAATCTGGTAGTTTGAAAAATGGTTTAATCAAAATGTATGGAAACAGTATATTGTTGCCTTAAAGATGTCAAACCCTTAGATGTAAAACTCTAAGAGTAACTGCATGTTAAAAAGCAATTGTTTTTGTTTAAAAATCATAGTTTTAATTAGATTTTTATGGGACTCAGCTAGGTGAATTTCTTACTTCAGGGCTGCTCTACGTAATTAGTTTTAAAAGCCAAAATATCACTGTCTGTCCTGCCAGCAGCCATTAAGGCGTTTAGACCGTAGTCTTCAGATAAAAAATAAAATGAAATCAGCTGCACTCAGACAAAGAAGGAGGATTTGATCTGACCAATACTTTATAGTTATGAAGCCTGTTTGTCTGCTTGACAGCCTTAACATTGTGTGTGTGTTCCTGGCAATTCTTCTGTACCTAATGAGCATTTTGAGCAGATGGTTGTCAATAATTTCTTTGTTTTTATTTTTTGCATTTTTGAACTGGAGAAATGTGTGTGGGAATGAAACTGCAGCTTTATCTCACTTTCAATGTTGCCATACATTATGTTTTCATCAGTAATCACATTTCGGTTCTACCATCTCACATCTTTCAACCTTTAGTTCAAGTGTAGAAGATTGACATTTTCTTCTACGCTCTGTGTCTGGAGACCTTTCCATCATCGCCTCCAGCCAGATTTACCTTGATGTGAAGCATGTTATCTAGCAGAGCATACAAGTGTGCTTAAGCATGCTGAGTATAAGCCATGCAAATTCATGGTTCATGTATTTACAAGAATATGTAGCCGGGTGATACAATGGCTTGGGTAGAGTTTATGTTCAGAGTCATTTTATTAAGTGGTTATTCCAGTTTTCTAATAGTAGAATCTGAGAACATATATAGTTTTAGCTTTTCAACATCTTCAAATCTGTATTCCTTTGGCCAAGGAGGTAATAATACAACCGCTTTTTATGGTAGCCTGATTTAAATTCACTATCAGAAACCACAACAAGAAAAACTAATGAAAGCACATATTTTGTTGTGCTCTATTTTAGCTGATACTGACCTAATACATTGGTTTAGATTGACCTCTCTACCACACCTTTGCACTCGATACACTCTTTAGTTTGACTAATCCCAGTTTATAGACCTGATACTTAAAAATGTCATAAACTGTACAACTCAAAATATGGTGAATCTGTGAAACTCAGCTCAAACATTTCTTCCCCGAACAAGGTCATCTTTTTTTTTTAGTCTTTTGAAAAACATTGTACGACATTTAAGTTCCTTAAACCTTCCTTAAACTGAATATGTTATGTCTCAAAAGTGTTTTAACAATTAAGCTGAAGAATCTGCACAAGGGGCCATTTTCTGCCTTTTCCTTTTTACCGCAATTTCTTGTGGCCAATATCTGCTCATATGGATAATCTTTTCACAGAGAAACTCGATAAACCCCGTAGCCCTGACTCCTGCTGCACACACACACGAACACACATACATTGTCACAGTATTTTTGCTTTGAAATGTGCCGCATAACCTCATTAGCAGCTTATGAATCTTTTAGAGAGCCTTTTTTTATCGGAAATTCCAGACAGAATGAGAGATGCCCGAGATCTGTCCCGCCAGGCTAGAAAAGAGGAAGGAAAAAGCTTCAACACTATAGACTATCCAATTAGGAGGATGTATAAAAATAAAACCTCTTACGTAAGAAAGCATGAAAGAGAAAGTGAGATAGTTTGAGTAAAAAGGCAGATTTGGGATTTTATATATGCGTCACAGGAAAACAGAATTGCTCGAATGGTGGTATCAGCTCAGCAGAAATATGTTTGTGTTTGTTTTTGTTTGTGTGTGTGAATTTGTTTCCATTCAAAATGCACTTGGCTCAGCCTTATTTCTCTATCCCTCCTGTCAGCTGCCTCCCCACATACAGAGTGTGCATTCATCTATTATAGTTGATACACCTGTCAGCAGTTCATTTCAAACCTCAGGGAGCAAACGGTAGCCACAATGAAACGCTGCATGCAGTTCACTCATACTGTAACTCTTATCTCTCACATTTACTGTAAGATATACTTTTTAAAAGGTACTTTGTTTTCATAACTTCATAGTTTTATGCTTTGCAGTTTAAATGTATGCTGATGCATTATGAAATAATCAATGAAGGCACTCTCTGTGATTTGGTGTACACTTAAAATGGAAGCTTCTTAAATACTGCAGTGCTCATTTATCTTTAAGTGAGGACAGAGTCTTTACAGAGTGGTTGACCTTCTGGTCCTGCTGGCAGGGCACACTGTTGTGTGAGGCAGAACAGAATGTGACCTGGATGGAGAGAGGGATCAGTGAGGATGAAGGCATGAATGACTTTGGCTCAATGGATCGAGTCATTTGATTGGCTCGATGGAAGGAGAGAATTCTGGACTCCGACTTAATGCTTACTGCAGGTTTTCATCTTGCCTGGAACACCCCTAATACACACTGATACACTGTTCCTGACTTGAAGACACTTCTGGAAATCCATCTGCTCACAAATTTGAAATGTGCACTGATTCACAAGCGACCACACGGCAACATTTGTGACTCCTACGTATCACCCCATAAAACTTACTCCAGATGACGCACTCTTCATGCAACAGACCTCTTCACTAGAGCTCTTCATCATAGGGAAGCATAGTATCTCCTCCATGTCTCATCCGTCTCATCATTTTTTTTAAATGTTCTTCTGTCCATTGTTTTTATTTCGAGGCAGACATGCATCTTTGAAATGGTCTCTTTGCACATTGGACTTTCAAGGAGTTATTTAAAAGATGTTGGCAAAGATTGAGGAAGGATAGCACTTCAATTCAGCAGAAGTAGGAAAATGACTCCTGTAGTTTCTCTAAAAGTTTTGAGTATACCTCTTCAGTTTCCTCCTCTCTAAGTCCGCTCCCCTCCTTTAGTCTACTCCTGCCCTTCTCTTCCATCGCTGGAGGTCATCCTATTTTAGCACTTTCTCAAAACAGAACTGATCTAACCCAGATTTACACGTGGAGGGAGATTGTGTGTGTTTGGGGAGGTGCAATTGTGTCTCTGCAAAGTCAATTGCGTGCGTGTGTCAGCGAAGCAGGAAGAGAGGAAGCAAGAAAGCGTTGTATAGGTGATTGAGAAACACAGAGAACGAGGATAAATACTGTTTGAAATTATTGTCCAGCGGATTGCGTCACGGTCATCGCAGAGTCACCATGGGCAACTTGGCAGATCGGGTCGGGCCTAAGAAGAGGTTTGTTAGAGAGGCCAGCTCTCTACAGAAGCACCTGCTATCTGACTCCGGAGATGTAAGTCCTACTGATTGATGTTTCGGCTCAGGGGGCATTCAAAGGTTAGGAGAGGGAGATTTGTATCGTTAGCACTGTGTAGTAGATCAACGGCATGAAACAGGAAGTATTGTTACCTTAATTTTAGCAAAATAAGTAAAAACCACGTTGCACGTATACAACTCTTTATGACTGAAGGTGACACTCCATAGTCTCGAGTGAGTTATATTAAAAATCATATGTATTTGTGTGTATGATTAGCTTATTATATGTCAGACTTAATACATTTGATCTCAGTAATTAATCAGTGAGCTTTGTGGCCCTGAGGTGACCATGATGACTTTGCCCAGAAACGTATATCTTACTGAATGTTGCTGTTCCTGCTGTTACTATACAAAACATGCTGTACTATATACATGTGGCTTTGATCGTTCCTTTTGATGTGATGCTTCCAGTTAAAGCTGAGAATTTCATTAAAGCTAATGCATTTTCCTTAATTATAATACAATTCTGAATAATTTCCACTTACCAAAGCACAGCAATAACAATGACTCAAACTGCTTACGTCATCTGACCATACTGTAGTCTGCATACATTTATGTAATCTATCATATTTGTACTTCTTCATTGGTCAGTTGTTAAGACCTCCTGAACCATGCACCCACATCAGGGTTCTTTTGGAGTTTGCACTTATTGGTTTGAAAATAAAAACAATCTTGTTGAGAATGATTTGATTGAAAAGTGATGAGATAAGAGGCCCCGAATACAGAGGTATACTGCCAAACTAGGTAAAATCACAGTGGGATGTCTTGCGATTCGGCCGTTAAACACCAAGGGAGTGCTGTAATCAGGCTACACAGCACAGTGTGCATACACATTGTCATTATTTTAAAGGGTCTGTTCTATAAAAGGTTGCAGTGTTCTTGGTGCGTATGCTGAAGTTCATGTGACGTTTGTGGACAAAGTAATAATGGTGCAACTTAGATTTGATTACTCACTGTTGATGCTTTTTACAGGAATAGAAATACATCTTAAACATACCCGGATCAAACATAAAAGGATGTACACAAAAGGTGTTTGTTTGCTATACAATTATGCAACAATATGCCTTTCTCTTATGCATCCCTGTATAAAGTTTCTCCTTGCCTTCAGGGAAATCATTGACTGCATGAAATACAGGCTGTCAGTTTCAGTCTGACAGCAGGGTGTGAATGAAAATCCCCACTTTATGGTGGTCATCCATAACATGGCTGGGGCATGAACAGTCTCTCGAGGGTCGGATTGAACTGAAATGTACCCTCTTCATTCCATTTGGCCCTAAACTAAAATCGTACTTTACTTTTATTATCTGATTTCATATGCCAGTAAAGATTGGCAGGAATGCAGTGACAGTGGGTAAACATCTACATATAATCAAGTAAAGACCTCCATCAAAGCATTTTGATTGCATTGAGATCTACAACCACCAACAATTTACCCAGCAGCATTGGTTCCAGTAATGAGAGTATTCCCCTGTTGTGTACTAAACCGTGGTTTACGTGTCTGGTGCAGGGCAGATGATAACAAGACTCTAAATTATTCACTGTATGTGAGTGTGTTATTTACAAATTAATAATTGATCTTTCATTTTTGTTAGCCAGACCAACAGTATTTTCCAATTATTTCACAGTAGGAGCCATTCAATTAAAATCATAATAATCACTGATTTTTAATGTCACGCTCACTATCTAAATCACAAATAAAATGATAAAAACGGGTGTTTATTGACCTAAAAGCTAATCTTATCTGAGACTCACGATGCTTTCATGCTTATGCAATAAAAGCACAATTGATACAGTCATGTGAAAACGATAAGAAGAAAAGTGAAATGGTTGGATGAACTCACTGACTGGGTTATGATCTTGACTAAAGACAAGATTAGTGTTGCTAAAAAAAGCCAACTGAGAAAACTTTTTGGAAACAGTACATGACTTCAGAAACCTTCTTCTTGGCCCAGTCATGTGCTTATCACCCTCCCCGGTGGCTATAGGAAGGGCCCCGGGTCAGCTTCAGTCTGCATGCTCATTTCATGGCTGCTATGTCTGGGCAAACCACAGAAGAGCTCCTAACTGGAAACAAGAGAAACAAACTAGAAATAGATGAAAGAGTGTGGGAAAGCCACTGAGTTGAGAGGAAATTACATTCCTTTCTTTTTTTTGTGGAACATAAAACATTCTTTTGTTTGAGTGTGTTGTGCAATTAATTTGTTGCTCAATTAATGGTTACCTTTTGGATCACATACTGGATAGTAACAAACATGGAGCCAGAACCTATAAACCAGCATTACAGGGACAACACGTCAACTCCAACCGGCATTGGGTTTTAACGTATTTTGAATTAGATTACGCTTTATTGTTTTTTGTGTCCACCTCCAGTGTAGAGTAACACACTCACACTCACATTGGCTTTTGATTATATAGATTTCTGGTTCAGGAATGTGTGTCATAAGACAGTCATGCATTACAACCAGACTTGACCTACATTACTTTACCCTGACCTAACCAGATCTTTTGATGTTCAGATGTTTGACTGGTAACCATGACTGTGCAAATGCGTTTGTTGAAATGTTTCACTGGCACTGCAGAAAAAGTCACCAACGTCTTTGCGATACGACCTGCCACCATGGGTATCGTTAGCAAATTCCATTACAAAAAAGTCAATATATAGAATGTTGAAACATTTCACTGCAAACCAAAAATGGCAACCTCGTAGAATTGCTAGTGAAGAAGTCTGAGGATCACTTAAATCTATTCGTGTCATCCTCTGGGGACCACAAATATGTGTACAGAATTGAATAGTTATCCATCAAATGTTGAGATGTTTTAGTCTGTACTTAAATGGTAGACCAACCACCATGCCACTGACATGACAACATAAGTGAGAAGCAACAATTCAAAAAGACCACAAAGGAGAGGTGATGACATAGACAATACCAGAAAAAAAGACTGAGTGGACAAGACGACAAGAGTCAGCTAGCTGCTTAAGCTTCATTAGCTCCTGTTACATGTCTCGTTATTCGAAGCCATAACTCCATTAACTGCTGCGGTTACAAAGCCACATGCTTAGAAGTGATTCACTAAAGCCCACTGTGGAGAAATGGCAGAGAAGATGAAGGTGTTGTCTATTGGCTTTAGGCCCAAAGGATACAGCTATAGTGTGCACTTCTTTAAGGACTATGAGATAATAGAGCAATGGCGTGCTTGTAGTTTTATCTGCAATGATTGGGACTGGTCACGATACCATGTTCAGCACCAGTAAATGGGCTATGACTAATATGCTATGACACTGTTTCATGTAACGATGTATAGGGACTTGCTTTGAAAAAAACAAACTTTAATCTGTTCACATTATATCCATGAGCGGATATGTTATGAACACGTGATATAATAGGCACTTAGTTTTACCATTCCTGCTACTGTGGCTTTGTAAAATATATATGTGATGTATAGTTATTTAAACTGTATATGGGTTATTTTTTTAAATATGATGCCTGAATGCCCATTCAGCAGTATTACGTGCATTAACTGTCACTGAAACCATGCTAACCTGTGTTCAGGCAGCTTAGGTGAGCTGTTTTTACAGCAGTCCAATGATACAGTGAAAGCTCTCCTGCCAGATGGCTCGGGGGGAGGGCTTCAACCAGGGAGCACTTTAATCAATCTGATTAAGGGGAAATGCTGCCTGTATTTTTAGCCACTCCATGGCAGGCCAGTAGCCATTCATTGAATTTTGTTTCATTAGCTCTCATGTTTATCTCCTGGACGGGTGGGTTTATAAACAGGGGTGAACCAAAGTAGGAGCTAAAATAAGGAATCCATTAGCTATTTTAGCTAATAACGTTCTTTAGTAAATGTTCTTATGAATAACTGAATAGTCACTCTGTAATTCCAATAATAAAGGCTTCATTTATGGCCTGACTCTGCTGCCGAAACAAATTACAATTGATCTTGAAAAAAGGGTTATTTGTTGTTTCTAGGGCTGCAGCCTCTCTCGCTAGCCGGATGTTGTTAAATTCCAAGAAAAAACATGGTCTTAAAATGAAAATCCCTAAAGACCTGATTCCTCAGAGAGAGGGAAATTCCGACAAATTCCTTCCAAGCTAAAAACAGTCAAAATATTATCCATATAATTCAATTATTAAATATAACTCCATATTATCAAAATATGGAAAACAATTTGGTCCCAGTGGAAATATATAATGTTATTTTTTAAACAAAACAGTGATTCACAAGTGTTTATTTGAACTTAAACAAAAACAAAAAATTTGAATGATAGACTAAAGTAAGACAGCACTTAGATCTAGCTTAAACTAAGAGAGCTGTCCTTGCAAATGGCCAAATTATCGAAATCTCCAGCTGGCTCCTAAAACTGTGCTCTGTGACCAGCTGTCAACAGTTTACTCATTTGCTGGCATGACTGATTATTTTAGGTGATGTAATGCGATGATGTGCATGTCACTCTCAGGACAACCATCCCAGATAGATGCAATAAGGCTCAGTTAGGCAGCAAAGCACAGCAATGTGTAATAATGGTAAACATGAAAGAGAGAAGGACATGTATTGCTGGAATTGATAGCTAGAGACAGATAAATCATCATTAGTAGCCTCCTAGCAGAGCATAATTCAGTTTAAGATATGATGCTAAAAAATGCACTACTACGTATGCTGTACTACTCGCATCAAAAGTGACTATTGTTGATGGTATTCTACATCTCTCATCATCCGTTATCCCCCTCCCTCATTTTCTCTTTACCTAAGACTAAATGTGCATGATGTCAGTAAGTGGTTTACAGTATACTGTAGTATGCTTCACGACCCTCATATTTACCCACCAAGGCTGTGTAAACATACACATGTCCTCTCTTTGTCAGATTAAGTAAGCCCTCAATCAGCTCTGAGACCTTTGCTTTGCTATGACTCAGAGTAGAGTCCCAGCTGGTGTCCTTTCTGATTAATGTATTTAATAATTTAATGTTACAAAAGCTAAAGTAATAATGTACTGTAAAAAGTTGTACTTATAAGGGTTTTTGTGTGTGAAAGTGTCTGGGGATTCAGGTGCATGCATGCCCCTGGGAACATGAACTTCTCTATCGCAGATGTGTTTTCTCTAATGTGGGACAGTGTGGAGGTGCCTGGAATAATCCTGTCCATATGAGACAAAGTTTCCTGGAAAGCTTGAGCGTTTGCATTATTTTCCCAGCATTACTCAACCCAAGTAATTATTATTATTGCTTTATTGTTATGGAAGAAAGAGAAACAGAGAAATGGTATCTTAATCAGAACTGAGTACATCACGTTCTCATATCACCTCTGTTCTGAAATTGGGAGCATGTGTGTTATATTTTTGGCGTTACCAAGTGTCATTAGCATTACATGATTGAAGGTTAATTGTTTTGAGTTGTGGCCACGTGTACATTTTCAGAAATTCACTGTATTTTATGCCTGCATAAGTAGTGTTGGTATACGATCTCTAGTCAACCATGTAATGAGAGGATGACAATTAACTAGGAAAAATGCCTATAGTTAAGTATAATAGAAAACTAATGGTCTTGCACTGTTCAATTTACCCACAAATGTCTTTTATTTTTTTTAAGATTTCTTTGGATGCCTTAATTCAAGTACACATGGTCCAGGGCCTGATTTGAACCCAGGTCCTCCCCCAGTACATGGGCTGTCTACCAACTGAGCTATACGATGGCCCTACCCACACGTGTCCGAAGAGGTTTTCCTGTCCTTTCCTGACCCGTAAAAACACAATCTCATAGATTTATGAGATTTAATTGACAGCAATATCATAAGGGTTTGCCGGGGCCAGTTCTTTACATTGACGTCTGCGTGTGTGTCCATGTGTTCCAAGTATTATGGCCTCTGTGACCCTTATAGACCTGGACTCATTCCAAATGATGGATATCAAAGGACATCAACAATGATTGGAGTCCATTCTGAAAAAGCCCCTACTTCATCATCTTGTTGTGCAATTGAAAACAGTCGGGCTCAATATCATAATGGCTTTTGGCTTACCAACCTCTCTATCTTGTGTGTGTCTCTTTATCCCTCCCCTTTGACTTGAAGATGATGTTATTCACTTTTTCTGTTGATGAGAATTCCTCTTTTGTTTTGGTTTTGTTTCTTTCTGCACAAGTTGGCATCACAGTATTCTGTTCTCCTTCTTCTTAATATTCAAACCACCACACTCTGCCAGTTGACCCTTTAAAAGCAGCATCCCCATCTTTAGCAGAACCTTGAGTGTCATTGAAAGAGACAGGTAGTTGAGAGAATGCAACACAGCATGGCATGCAATAGCCCATGCAGCCAGGAAACAGGCATATAAAGTAGCATCATGATTCACAACTGACCAGGGCAGTGAGCGTCAAGTTAAGCCCTGAGGACTCCAGTCCATCTCTGAAGACTTGAACAAAATGGAAAAATCCTATTTATAGTCTGACTCGTGCCTAAAAATGTCAGGATACAAATGATTTTTACCGACACCGCCGGAAGCAGAGCAACCGAGGTAAATGGAAATGATCAAATTGGAAAAGAAATGAATTGGAGAAAAACGTGTACTCGAACACAAAAGGTTACTTTCATTTTGTACTTCAATCAGAAAAGTAAGAATAATGAAAACTATTCAAGTCAATATGCCAGCTAAGGTGTAAGAGGAGCTGATATGAGTGTGTATTGGTGTATGAGTACATGAATGACTGGGTAGTGATTTGATGGTTGCTACCCTGAGAGCCATACGTTTTGTGTTTCAATAGAAAATGCAATTACTGAAAGTGATCCTTTCATATGGTTTATAGCCAGGGATTGCCATTTATAAAACGTGCTGTACCTGTGTGCACTGATTTATGAGTCTATGTGTGTGGGGAAATAGAACATGGAGGCATTTACTTCTTATAACTAAGAATCAATGCCCTTCCGTCACTATACAAAGCAGGTCCTCTTCAACAGAGTCATTTTGTATGTTTTATGTTACCTGAAAGCCACAATATTTTCTACATGTTTGGAAAGTGAGGAATGAGCGACAGATATTTATTTGGTTGCAATCTGCAATTTCATCGCTTGATGCCCATACATCCTACACACTGGACCTTTTAAACTTTTTAAGAGGTCCTCTCAGAATCCAAATTAGGATGGATGAGTTTTGTAAATTATATAAAAGATTAATACGATCTGTCATTTATCGAAAGTGCATTGCTGGGATCATGACCAAAAAGTAAATGGGGCCATTAAGTGAGTAGAGATTTAATCTGGACATCAGTGAGCTCAAACACAGATTCTGAATGTCGTGGACAGTCAGCCGAGGGGTATTTATGTCCTTTTTAAGTGAAAAGATGTGCCAACTCGAACTACACTGCTGCTTGTTAAATATTTATTATCTTGTATTTCCCAGCACGGGTGTATTGATTTGTACTCTTTTAGGAGTGCCATAGTGCCATTGGGCACGTAATCATTTCGTCAGCATATCAAATTCTGCCTGAAGTGGATACTAGCCATTATCTAATTTCACTAATGCTGGCGTTTTTGTTACCCAGACGCCTGTGCAGCTTTACAGTTCAAGGTGACATGTAAACTAATGAATGTGCAAAAATACAAGTCTGAGATGAAACATGCATATAATGACACTAACTTCAAAAGCTGGCACATACACACACATTGCATCACCTCTGAAACTGTACTTACATCTGTTACTCACTTTTCTATTTTATAGCACTTACTGCGCTCACTTGCGCGCACACACATACACACACACACACACACACACACATACACATACACATACACACACATAAACACGTTGCTTTACCTTGAGGGCTCATTCATTCTTTTACATTCATACTTTCTAGTGTAATCCTCCTGTACTTTGTGCGCTCATGCTTTACTTTTTTGAAGGGTTAGGCTACTTCTTCTCTGCTTCTCTGACAGTACAAGCCTAATTGCCTGACGTCTCTTCCTCCACCCCTCTTCCTCCTCTGCCTCTTCCTCCTCTGCCTCTTCCTCCTCTGCCTCTTCCTCCTCTGCCTCTTCCTCTCTCTCTCTCTCTCTCTCTCTCTCTCTCTCTCTCTCTCTCTCTCTCTCTCTCTCTCTCTCTCTCTCTCTCTCTCTCTCTCTCTCAGAAGTGTGACTGCCTGCTCAGCCTGGAAGTATATTCAGCAGACCAGAAGCGCCGTGTGTGTCAGTGCCTGAAGGACAACATTGACAAGCAGCTCCAGCTTCACAGGAGGGAGGCTTCCTTTCAACATTTTGATGAGGTATGCCACATGAACACACACATCTAGGAACATTTCCAATTTTATTTGAGGACAAAGATAAATAACTAAACATATGAACACATGGAAATGCGTATATATGTGCATTCCCCCATCATTGATACCTTCTGAGCATCACACTCGCTTTCCTGCAGCTCATATTACCACCGTTGTGATTGTCCACTTAGCTCTCACATTTCTTTTGCCAAGTTTAATGCTGCCTTTCATCTGGCTGGATTTAAGTGTCAAAGTTTTTCACTGTGATTTTAGGAAGGAAAACCTTCTCTGTTTTGTCTTCTCATTGACATGTTTGTTTTTATGTTCAGCTTCCATCTCACAGTACAAAGCAGTACTAAGCTGGGGTTAAGTAAGGGCAGCAGTTTGTAAATAAATGTTTTTGAGCTATTTTCACCAGGATGGAGATGAGAGATAAGCATGACAGGTCATTTCTAATGCCCATTCCCAGGAGCTTTACTTGCTCTTTCTCAGTTCCATTAATGTAGAAAAACCAGAAATAAACTCATTGGTTTTGCTGATGATAGCAATAGGTTGTTCTCTGACCACCACTCTGCAAGATTGTTAATTTCCTTTGTATATATAATCTCATCTATCTTTGTAATGTGGCTGAACATGGTAGTGACAACCGCAACCTTCAAAACAGAGTTCTCTTCATGTCCAGGGGTTGTTGTTGGTGTACAGCATGAACAGGAGGGGGCTGAGCACACAGCCCTGGGGGACTCCGTGTTCAACACTTGAGTCGAGGTGGAAAAGACCACTGATCTGAACTGCCTTGGGTCCAGCATATACAGATTGTAGCACCATCTGCGTTGAAGTTTAGTCATGCGTCAGTCCACCTGACGAACCTTTAAGCCATTTTCTTTTTGGTCTTTTGCAACCCCTGATGGCAATATCTGGCTGTGTAGCTGCTAATGGCTCTAGACAGACATATTTATTTAATCTTTTTAGCTGAAAACAGCTGCCTGTTGCAACCAAAAACACAATTTTGTTTATTTGAATCCAACCATATGCAGAATGTGAAGTTTTATAAAGCTTTTCTAAAACCAATCTAAATCACTGTTGGATTAAGTCAGTACACCCCTACTTGAAATGTAACACAGTAGTGGTGCATGGTGCTGTTGGGATTCACTGTAACTGATCTGTAAGTGCTCTGTGGGCTCACTCGAGTGCCCTTGTTAAGTGGCTGGCTGCTGCAGAGCGGTGAATGAGATTCTTGTGGGGCATTTGGTCATTCAAGCATTCCTACAACTGAGCAGGACAATCTTTTCAAAAATATTTGTATTGTCCTGTCAAGGAAATGCCTTTTTGGTGACATTTCTGGTGCTGGCGATTTTCAATCTGACAAACTTTGAACAAAATAGAATGTGGAAAAAGGGTAGTATTATAGTTTAAGATGCAAAGCTGTAATATAGAATATCTGTATTTAATGTATAGATTTTAGCAGTGACGTGACGTCCTACATTTCAAAGCAGTGCAACCCAGTTAATTTTGCTGAAAGGTTAAAAGGGATGAATAGCTTTGAGTTGAGATGTCACACATGTTGCTCATTAGGGGTTTGTTTCATCAGCACATGAAAGAGAGTAAGAGTGAGAGACTAGTCAACAGTCTACAGTATAATGCCTCTCTTTCTACATGAACGCCTATTCATTTGTGTTCATGTTTATGTGTGTGTATTTTTGACATATGGTTTACCCAAAAAGATTCAAGTGTAAACGACCCAGAACTTGGCCTGTAGTTGAATATTCTCCAACATTTTAAGGGTGAATTGTGCCAAAGAAATCAACATATTTAAACATTCATACAAACAAGAGACATAAGTTATACCACAGCGGCTTTGTACAAATTGCTTTCCTTGCCTGTTTCCTCCCTTGAGCTGTGTGAATAAGGTGCGACGGGCTGACCGAATTATCACATTCACACACATTGCTGTGGTCAATACATTCAATAACTAAACAGCTTGGAAAGCATGCTCTGTCATGAAAGTCAATTCCATTTACTTGGACTGTTTTGACAGAACCGCTAAATTGATCGGTATAGACATGGTAAAATAAACTGCCATGATTGATTGCTTTTCCAATTTTCATTAGTTTTTAACAAGTTCAATCATTCATGAAGGATATACCATTGCCTCGTGTTTCAAAGGCTTTGTAGCTAATTATGCTTATCAAAGCGTTACCTGTTTTCTCTCTCCCATAGGAGGAGGGACCTGCCTACCTGCTCTGAAACAACATTTTTGCCTGATAAAAAACAAACACATCCTATATATCGTTAAGCTAGCTACCACAGTTCAAAACGAATAGTCAGTTGCAGTTTTATACGATAACCCAAGTTTTATTTTATTCAAAATAAACACCTTAAAATGCCTGCGTAGGATGGACAATCGATTCAGACACTGATAGTGCTATCGCAAATAAATGTTACATTCAAGTGTGCATTGCATGCTTGTCCTGCCCTGTGGAGATATTCCTGTACACTTTCTTTGTGCAGTCATTAGAACCTTTTACTGTGAACTCTTATTAAAGGGAAATCTGAACCCCTGAAGGCAAAATAATACATGTTTAATCATAACATTTTACATCTTGACAAATTAGTTCACTTTTGATTGCATTTCTCCAGAATACCTTTGAGGCAAATAGTTTGTATTCAGTCAACTGTGTTTAATTATATGTAAATCAGCAGGAGATATGAGGAAGATGCCTTTGTAGTAGCTTATCTGATGAATGGGAGCTTAAAAAATGGTGTTTTGTGTAATTTAGTTAGGAAGTTTCTTTTATGTAATTTTATATCTGGGTCAATCTTTTTTTAGAGATTGTAAATGCATCGGATATATACATTTAAAAAGAGAGTGAATATCAAAATGACAACAAACACGATTAATAGTCTGACATAATGCCTTAAATAATTATTAAAATGTGTGCTTTGATTTAACCTCTCTTCACAGTCACTAGTTTATAAAATGTAAATAGTTCAAAGTTCAAAACATTTCGGAGAATGTTCCAATAATTGGACATGGAGTCATATTCCTTTGGTGGTGCTAAAATAACGTAATGTGTGCCCCATTGTTACTGCTAAGCCTCCACCAGAACATACTCCCTTGTGTTACAAACTGCATTTGTCCTCTCATGCACAACATCCAGTAAATCCAAACTTAGCTGAAGCATGCACTTTACTCGAGAGTAATGTTCAGAATCCACTCCAAAGGGAAACAAACATCTTACAGAGCCACGTTGCTTCTTTCATTCATGTTTTTCTAACAAATGGGGTCACTCCGTCACAGTGTGCCTCGGTGCCTCCACTCTGTGATCACTTTAAATGCTTCCCTTTGGAGACAAAAATTGGATATGAGCCCTTTTCACTCGAAGATTCTTCAAGTCGGGCAAAAAGTTGCCATTTTGTCGTTTGTATGGAGCTTAATTTAAAGTCGGTAGATGTTGAAGAGAGTATTTGAGGAAAATGTTTATGATGATTAACTCCAATTTGAATAACTGATGCTGACTCCGGTTGTTTTGCTCTGTCAGACCCCCAGCGGGACCAAAATAACGACAGAATAATCTGACATGAAGCTGTAGATGCCACAAAATATATATGGCAGAAAAGTGGTGCATAACTTGGCCAGGATTCTGCCAAGGGGATGTAAGAGTCATAACAAGGATATTACAAGGTCGGGTGTTATAACTGAGGATGACCCTGGACATAGACCTTCATAAAGACGCAGAGGCAGCTGTCGTACAATGAGACTTTGTAAATTATGTAAATAAAATCATAAAATCTAAAACAAAATATATTTTCAATCTTCTCAGTCAATTTGCATGCCATGCTGATTTAAACGTTGATCAGAATATTAGCTTTGCCTTACATTTATTTTTATTTTAGTAATTTTAGTTGATTTCAGTAACACATAATACCTCCAAATTAATTCAGATTAAGGTGTTATAACTCTGTGTTCTTCTCCAGATTACGTGTTAATAACTTGACTTTTTTTTTTACAGTATTATATAAACTGCAGCATTGCTCTAATAAACTGATTACAGTGAAAACATTTAATTTAATATTTATTTATTTGACATCACATTTCACACTGGGACATCACATGCTTTACAGAGGTGGTTCAGAGTGTGGGGCAAACTAATGTGATTCTACATTTAATGTTTTCATTTAAAGTAAAAGCCGCACATTTGAAAACATTTTTAATGGTCATGGGATCTTTAAAACATTTTTTGTGGCATCCTAAATCAGCAAACCAATGCAGTCTACAAACTCATGATTTATAACAAGTCTTTAAACCCTTTTTATTTGTTTTTTTTACTCGTGTACAGAAACACTTAACACTTAACCTTGTGGTGTGGTACCCCACAGCCATTATAAGCCTGTGAGCTCTTTCCTTAGAAAGCTTCCGGTGCAGTCTTGTCTGGGCAGCATTAGCCACTAAGCTGCTGGAAAAATACATGTGTTCAGCTGCAGACACACACATGCCCTCAAATGAGAATTAAGGCAGGACTGGCCATTTTGAAAATGACAGCTGCACTTCATCACACTCAGTAAGCATTTGATGAGCAATGCTGGCACTCCTTCTCCGAGCCAGAAGACAAAATCAAACTATCTGCAGTTAAAGTTGCATAAATCATATACATGGGGGTGAAAAAAGATGGCTGCTGCAGCTGCTAATGAACGACGTGCGTATGTTGAGGTTGTTGAGGTTTCGAGGCAGCTTGTTCTGTTTCCCTTTCTCTTGCTTACTTTCACATTTGATGAGAACATGTTTAAGAGGCTGAAGTGGTTATAATACAGGATTTATGTTGGAGGAAGCGAGTGACGGCAATATAACAACAAGGACCCTCTATCAGTCCCTCTCTGTCTTACGTAAGTGCTGAAAGTGGTAGGGCTCTCTTCTCCCCTGTCTTCTCTACCCATCTCCTCCACCGCGGGCTAAACTCGATCAATGAACAAGAAGCTCTGGACCAATAGGAAGTCTCAGTGAATATGCATCTTTGGAGCAGAACATCTCACTACGAGCGCACACTGAATCTCAAGCAGCAACACAAAATAACAAAGCCAATTGCTCCCCCTCAGAATTCATCAGTAAACTGAATAATTCATTTCCCCCCCATTTTGTCTCTAAAATTGTTGAAGTGCCACACACCAGCAGGGTCTTGACACATGTCAACTTGGCAGAATGTGCTCCTATCCAACTTTGTTTTCGAAGCGTTGCATGTCAAGTCTTCAGAATAGCTGCAGGTTTAACACATTTGCTCCCCTGATAGGCTCATTCCGGCTAATGTACCTTGACTGCTTCTTCAGTCTGTGTGACGCATTCTGTGCGTGCTACAAGCGCCAATTGACGTCTGAGACACCCCGTGGGTCTCTGTTATCTTTGCTTTTGTCATCGACATCACCACTGTTTGTCAATGGTCAAAGGTCCCTTGAGAATGTTTTCCCATACATGGTCTCTAACTGGGTGAGTGAACATGTGTATTTACAATACAATGTATCAGGCGTTCCCTCAGAGAAGGAATTCATTGTATATAAATCCAACAAAATAAGCAGAGTAGATATTATGAAAAATAATAAAAAGTTGTTTTAACTATACGTCAAGTCTAAATAGACACAGTATCATAAAGTAGTTCTGTAGTATACAAGTACACTGAAGGAATACTTTGAAGTACACTTCTATCAACTAAACAATGGGCCAATTTAGTCAGAATATGTGTTAAAGGGGACGTGTCATGCATATTCTGTTTGATATTTTGAGCAAAACACATCATAGACATGTTTTTTTATATATTTGTATATATCTGAGACCCATAATATATGCCTAAAAGTAGTGTAATAGGAGACCTTTAAACTAGTCTGATTACAAGAATACAGATAGTATTAGCCCAAGTGTACTTCACTGAGATATACTTAAAGGTGTATACTATGGTGTGTATACTATACAATGAGCTTAGGGTGAGAGGTTGTTTGCAGACTAATAGAGGAAGCACTTTTGGAGTGAATGTATGATGAAGGAAAGTTTGTTGAGGCAGCAGCAGTTACAGCCGTAGGTTCTTAGTATTAGAGTGTTAAAGAAAGTCACAACAGTAGGGAGTTTGTTGTAAAGGTGAATGTGAGGATAGTAGTGAGCAGTGAGAGACTCGTTCTTGGTACCCTTCTTGCAAGATTACCACTTTGTTTAAATGTACAGTCTGAAACCAAGATAAATAAATGATCTATATATGAGGTCAAATATGAGCAGCATCTGTTATGTCACACGTTGAATAACATTTCTCTCGCTCTCTTTGTTTCTCTGCAACAGACACATGCTTTCCCCTTCATTGTCTCTGATTAGGCACGGATGAATTCCATTTGTCTTCTCTGTACGTCTTCTTCACACACACACACACACACACACACACACACACACACACACACACACACACACACACACACACACACACACACACACACACTACACAAACAGTACTCTGTGTGCTATTTTTGAAATGTGTTGTGTTTCGAACTGTGACATCCACATTTAGAACTGGTTCAAACTGAGCACACATGAGGAGTTATTATAGTGAGGTTATAACTTTTTAACTCCAGTGTATTTTATGAGATGTCTGCCACTTACTGCTACAGTACAACTATCTCAAACTCCCTTTTTTTTTGCTGAAATAAGGTCTTTAGCAAACTACCTGGAAATATGTTTTTTGCCGTTCAATTTTCTTATTCTACTGCACAATAATCTGGATACTGTAGTTGTTGCATCCAGATTATTAGAAGTTGAACAATCAATATCTTTATCATTGTATTGATTTGCTTCTATCTATCCCTATCTCACACACACACACACGCACACACACACGCACGCACGCACGCACGCACGCACGCACGCACGCACGCACCCACGTACGCACACTCTCTCCCTGGATGTTATTCATTGTGGCCTGTAGTGTAGGATTAATTCCCTTCTCTCTCTTCAAACATGAATGATTTCCCTTTGATGGAGTGCTGGTTGGCTTTATTTTAGTTCACCTTTAACTATTCTTAACTGTGTAACATAATGGCACGGGAGCAAGGATAGATATGAGCCCGGCAGATTCATTCCTAATAAGGTACAGCCCATTATAGAATCCATTCACTGTCTAATTGAATTATGCACATTCAATACTCCAACAAATTCCGTTTACTTCGCTGAGCCTGCAATGGAGCAGGGTTAACAGTTTAATTTGCAAGTAACGGGAGTCTATTTGACGTCTTCAATTAGTACAAGTGTTTAATGACAGTAATAAGAACTGTAAAGCATCCTGCCACATATTAACAAGAAGAAGGGGTCAAATGTGGAAAGCAATGGAAACATTGAAATCTAGTTCACCTAAAGTTGATATTCTACTTTCATGATGTCAATCATTACTTTAAGCATCATCTAGAAATGTTTCTTTTTAGAATACCTTTAGTCAGAGACTGTAAGGAAGACAGTGGTATGGGCAGTGTTATCGAAGAGGTTTAAAAATAGCCATTTGGAAAAGCCCAGAATTGATTAGCATATGATTAGATAAGGCGTGATGAATAGCTTTTACATAGTTCCCCTCAGGTCTGATGCAGACACATGGTCATTGTGTGTGTGTCTGTGTGCCTTTTATTAGGTGTGAAAGACGTGGCCCTTACCAACCTGCTCTATGATAGGTCTTGATTCAGTGCTTTGATTTGCAATGGAGTAACTTCTAAAAATAGCATATAGAGAGAAAGAGCGAGAGAAGGACCCCGACTTCTTCGGTCTCCAGAGACTAACTTGCATTTGATCTTTTCATAACCATCTTTCCCTCTATGTTTCTCATACATCACATTTTTATAATTCCTCCTCTCACTCTCACACCTCTGTATCTCCTGATTCCATCTGTCTTCATTTCCCCTCCTTCACCAAATCCCTCTTTCCCCCCCTTTCTTTCTGTCTTTCTCCCCTCTCTCTTTCTCTCCCTCCCTCCCCTCTCTTTTGAAACACACGCGTTATTACCGAGCCAGGGGAGAAGCTGAGACTGCAGCAACAACACAGACACTCTCAGAAACAAAAGGAGGAGAAAAGAAGCACTGACATATCCAGACAAACGGACAGGAAAAAAATCCCATATGGTCACATTGGATTAGCAGACGCTCTCTGTTCACGCTGCACATGTGCTCTGTCAGTGTTTGTGTGGATGAACTGTGCCTGGGACACACACCAACAATAACACATTTTAACTCATACTAGCAAGCACTACGCGTTCAGATGCCTGTGTCTAAGGTAATGTATTGTTGTCTGTTCTTTTTTTACTGGTGTGAAGGTCAAAGTCAGAGCTTTTTCTCCTGGTTTCTATAGTTGAGATTATTCTGTTTGTGTGTTATTACTGTAAATATGGTGTAAATGTCAGTGACACAGAGTTTTACCGCATTCAGGTGGTGTGTGCAAGTAGCTGTATTTGCCTGCTTTGTTTACAACTGTTGTTCTGTGTCAAATTTCTCATTTATATAATCAGATTTTTCACGCTGCGCAGGAAGTTTTTCTTTTTAGATTGGTTGGAGGGTTTTGCTTCTGCATGGATATTTTAACATTTTAAATAATTTGGTACATGATGGCGACAGGTGAATCGTGGCTCATTGGCAGGGAGTAAACAAGGAACTAAACCACTTGACTATCTCTGATTGCCTTATTTTAGACTGTTTATTTATGTATAACAACGTATTATTGGAGGAGCTCTACAGCTGTTTATGTTGACTCAGTACCAGTGTAAACACTTTTGAGTTTCTGTCCTTTTTCCCCTCGCAGTAATTACTATCAAGCTGTTACCTGCTGTTAACGACACTATCTTGTTTTGTGTGGGACATTTACCTCTTGAAGGGGACTGTCATTGACACATAGTCATTGACTCGAGCAGCCGTGTAAAGAGACAGCAGGTGTGTGTGTGTCTCCTGCCTTTCATTGTCAAATGTTCCGAGTCACACTGAGGAGATAAAAGACGTTTCTCCTGAGTCGCTTTGTGAGGCTCTTGAGATAAGTGTGAGAAAGGTTACAGAATAGAGTGAGAGAGATCATTGGGGTTCAATTAGCCTTTCAGATACAGCAGGTATGTTTGTTTGCTAACGAGACACACCACAAATGTGCACTATATTTTACTGAATTTTCACACAGAAAATAGCGTTAGACACAAATTAGGATCGTGGCTAATTAGGATATGTAGGCAAATTATGTCATGATTTAGTTTAGTTGATTTTAACTTTTTAACCTCGTCCAAAGTACATTTTTACAAAAGAATACCAAATTTAGATACAAAGCCAAAGTTATCGTACAGCTATTTGTTTAAAGGCAACATGAAACACTGATGCTTCAGACGTTTGGTTGTCTTATCGGCCTCTTAGCAATTCTTCGAAAAGTAAATGTCTGTATGGAACAAAAGGTAAAGCCATGCTGCTGCAGAAATTGCCATTAGTCTTAAACCAAATTGTACTAACATGTTCCAGCCCTCGTGCAGGCTTCATGATGCTCTTCCCGGTCTCTGCCTCTTTGAAGCATTGTTTGAATACAAATGGTGCATTGTTGTCATCAAGTCAAGGGTATCGGGGTAGGCTATGACTTACTGTAATCAATTTCAGAGTGCCAAGATATCTATAAATAGTCACACAATGAAAATCTACTGTGACCTAGACTAAAACTATAAAAAAATAATGGCACACCACTGACATACTTTAACATACAACGGCCTATAAATGTACATTCTAATGTAGATTGTCTTGCTCGATTGTACTGGGGTTGAATCTATTGGTGAGAGCTTCTACCTTCTAAAAATTCAAAAGTTCCAGATTTAAAATATCCGTAAATAGAACGACATTTTGATGTGTGGCAACAAAACCAGGAAGTATAGGGACACTTTCCACATTGGCAGTTGGTATTTGACACACATGACCTCTAAGTGTTAGTGCATTGCGTGTTCCATTATATAGAAATGATGCTTTAAAATGTGAATGTTTCCTTTAAGATTTTGACAATCAAGCATGGTTCCTGTTACATATGCTGTATGTTTACCCTATGACCTAATAGCTGCATTGTGTGTCAGGAACATGTGTGTTTAAATGAGAACTACGCGTGTCTGCCTGTGTTTACAATGAATATGTGTCCATTGTGTGCTTTGTGCATCCTGTGGGACCTGGCATAGGGCCTTAATGTCTTCACAAAGAAACGCAGGGCGGTAGTGCAGGCACAAATGGACCCAGATGTCAGACAATATTTACAGACACGCACACAAATCTGCAATAATGGAGGCCAGTTAGTATGTTGGGTGGACATACGCCCCACGCACATGCATGCATATGTTCTCCCTGAGCCCTCGCTGCTCATTCCTCTCTTCGCATTACCGCCATCTCCTCCCTCTCGCTCCTTCCCTCTTTCCTTCTCACTTGTTTGTGCAGCTTGGGAGTTTACCTTCTTAGCCTCTTGGGCATTCTCTCTCTCTCTCTCTCTCTCCCTCCCTCTCACTCCCTCCCTCCCTCGCTCACTCCCTCTCTTTTTCTCAACGCACAGTTCAGTTGGCCTAGCCCACACTGACAGAATCACACACACCAGCTCAGCTACCCGGCCACAAACACAACACAACAGTTTGTCAGAGGAAGTAGGCCACTTTAATGGGGATGTGTGGAGTGCTTGTATCTGCCTTAAGTGGATTGTAACCTGGGACTGCTTCCTTTTGACAGGTAGGTTTTTATGGACCATCTCTTTTATTTCTTTAAAGCACATCTTATTTTGTGGCTAATCTAAGAAGAAGAGGTTTCATGCAAATTGATTTTGATAGTGCTTTGGTGTATGTGGTTAGCTTGAGTTGCTGATATTGTTGCTGCTGGGGGGCAGGGAGTGGTTTAGTCTTATAGAGATACAAGACGGAGAGATGGCTGGAAAGATAGGGAAAAGCAATAAAAGCTTAGTTATCACGAGGCATCTTTATGACACTCTCGTATGAGGAGTTGGGTGTCAGTGTCATGCGCTGCTTTGATTTATTTAACTTAACCCTTTCTACCTTCTTCTGTTTGTTTTCTTTCTATTTTCTTAATTTCTGTCTTTGTATTACTCTCTCTCTTTTACTCCATCCATGCACTCATGTTTCCTTCCTCCCTAATAGCTGTCTTTAATACAATTGCCTCGTAATATCGACTCCCACTTAATAAACAAGAGTTATGGACAGTATTTTCTCAACATGAGGTTATTTACATCCTCCTTAGGATGCATTTATTTCGGTTGTTTGGTCATTGTTTCTCTGCGAGGGACGATTTAGTCCTCCACATGGCTGGGGAGTCGTAGGGAGGGAGGCTGAGAGAGGAGCGGTAGGGAGATAGCCATTACAATGACTCTAAACCATGTCAGAGACAGAGCCAAGCTGAGCAAACAGAGGGACAGTAGGAAGCACACTGGGGAAAATTGCTTTTCTCTTCCTCATTAGAGGAATTGTGGGGTTTTCTCTTTAAAGAAGGAGAGAGAGAATTAGATGCAGGAGTGTCTAGTTTGTGTCGCTTTCTGTTTGAGATGCTGGGAGCTTGTGTTTGAGTTCATGTAATGTAGAGATATACGGTGTTTTAGATTTGTTTTAATGTGAATGATGAGGCAGAAGGGGAAGATGTTCCTACTCTACTCTCATACGTCCTCCCTTCAATCATTCAGAGTCTATAATCCAATTCAATGGCCATTATTGGCATGACATTTGACATGTGTTGCCAGAGCACAACTATGATATCAAGACAGTGAATTAAATAGGCAAAATGAAAAATAGAAATATAATTGTATAGAAAAAAGGAGATTAAAACACAGTTCTATACAATTAACTAAATATAGTCACTGAGCTATCAAGTTATTATTGGAACAATTTGAATGTGACTTAACTTTATAAAAATGCAAGACAGGTAGTAGACAGTGTCAGTTGCATACACACGCATGCACGCACACACACACACTGAGTGCAGTTGATGGGGTTACACATCTACCATCTAGCCCCAGCTTGAACAAATGAGATGTTTGTTATTGGTAATAACCTGGGAAAAAAATGTCACACATAACCCCTTTTGTCACACACACACACACGCACACACACGAATAATAAGACTGCAAAGAAACAAAAGATAAATGCATTTTCTCTTACTATCCTTTTACTCACTCGCAATTACCCTCACACATGCACTCACACGCACTCGCTCACACATCTCTCTTCATTCTTTCTATCAAGGCCTTATCCAGTCTTATTCAGTGGTCACATTGTCTTCAGCTGCCTGCCGTCACGGGGCAAGTTACGTCAACGGCATTTTCTCTCTGGAGCCTCAGCTTCTATCAATAATGCCTTTGCATCTCTGGATGTGACGTTCACACTCCCAAAATCAAAACCCCCAAATGTCCCCTTCGCCCGCTGCAATGGACTGTGTGTCTGTTCTAGATTCTTGATTCTCCCAAAGGTTTTAATAAGAGTGGCAGTGCACAATGTTATGCTAATCAATTGAAGTCTTTGAGGTTGACTCACTGCCAAGTAGAAGCTATTCTGTTTCAATTAGAGTTGCCGATTTACAAACTATTCCTGCTACCCTGCAGCATTTCTAAATGAATAGCAGGATGAACTTCCATTGTATGATTACAATAATTTTACTTTAAGTCTTAAGGTCGTCGTCTTTTGAAATGATATTGTTCATGATTTAAAAAAAAAAAATAGGTACTTTTATGTTCCCAGTGTTATCCTCCTGTTTTTGTCCTTTGATATACAGACCCTTTTTTACTTTTTTCCCCGCTCCCTTTTGTCCTGCTCGGTTTTCTCATTCCCTCTTGGCCTGATCACAATAGAAGGCTCTGACAGATAAACGACTATTACCGCCTCATGGCTCGTCTCAGTGAAATCGAGGGCAAAAGAGGCCTGTGCACTGCGGTGCATGTAATGAGGTCATTCTAAGATTGATCATCGATATGGTCTGGCCCCTTAACGAGTTATTGCTATTACACAAAGCAATAATGTCTCCTTACTGTTCAGACCACAGATTGTTCTGGGAGGCACATGTCAAAACATCCCTAATATATATTTAGTTGTGGTGGACATACGCGCAGGGAAACACATTCAAACCTGCGGACTGCCTTCCCGTCAGACGTCTTTTACACAGAAGCAACAATTAGGATGATTAACATATCAATTGGGCATGACACACTCATCAACACAATACAACTCTTCCAAATGAGACAGAACATGCCAGTCCTTTGTAATACATCACCTGTGATTGTGTGTGTGTGTGTGTGTGTGTGTGTGTGTGTGTGTACTTTTTTGCGTTATGTCAGCTTTTATGATAATAATAGAGCAAACTGAGTGCTTGTGTTTTTATCAGTTGTTTACTGAACAAAATGTCCCAAAGAAAAGCATTGAAGGCGGTGCAGTAGTTCTCTGTATCAAAAAACACAACTCTAGACATTTTATTTTGAAGATAATTTACTCAGACTAGAGCTAAAAACATAACTTTAATATGTATTCAATTGAATAATAAATCAATATATGCCTTACTTCAAGTGTAATGAATGGCAGCACAAAACAGCCAGAAAGATGAATGCTGTCTTACGGGGAAACTGAATGGTATGTTAGTCTATTAAATAAGGAACATACTACAAATTGTTGTAATCATAGGAAAGCCAGAAACAGGAACCCTTAGGTAATAGCTACATTTTCAAAAGAGATGTAATGTTTTATTTCATAATGCACACCTCTTTCTAATATAAAGTAAACTAAGATGTCCCTATCTCTACCTCCAGCTCTTATTGTTCCCTTGACCCTGTTCCCGTCCTGTGAGGACAGCATGTGTGGTCGCAATGGTCTTAGATGATCCATCTGAAGTAACTTCCATCTTCTGGGTTATCATTATATATTTGAACAGTCACTACGGTGTGCAAATAAAAGTAACACTGGTGTTAAAGTTCCTGGTTTGATCAACTTTGTTCCTGTTTCTTGTTCTCTATTTTCATTTAATTAGTTCTCTCTTGCCTGTGTAGGCAGGAAGTCTTCTAGACTTCACTGGCCTTACTGTCCTTTGAAGAACTCAATGATCTAAGTCAGTGAGTAAAGAAAACAAAAGAACAGGGTAAACAAGAGTAATTCAGACTGACTGGGCGGAGTTAAATCACTTGGACGTCCTGCCAGCCAACTTGCTGTCATGCAGATCAACCACTTTACCGAGTGGAGGCAGAGAGGAAGAGAAACTGTGTCCTTTAGTTTTGTATATTGAACAGCATGTCTAACTGAGTTCTGCTGGATTAATTGAGTTTGGAGTTGAATTTGGCAAGTGTTATAGTGCAGACATTAAACCATTAATAATAGGATGAAGCAAGGGAAGACTTTAATCAATCGATGAGCAATCTTTAATGTAATAGCTTACTTAAAAAAACATCCAGGACACAGGAAATTAAATAGTGAAAGGAGGGAAAGGAAAGAGATAAAGATGAGAGATGGCCCCGTGAAATTGAGAAGCAGGAGGGGTTTGAGGTAAGCTACGACGACAGAGTTCATAGGTACATCTTTAGCTTTTGGGGAAACGCAGGACAACACAGCTGCTCCCCTAGGATGGGTCACTCGTTGCCATGGTAACCATGGGAGAGAGTTCACATAATTGTCCCTGGGTGACTGTCCAAAGAGTGCGTGTGTTTTCCTGTAGCACTATCTTCATGAGATGATTGATTTGACCTTAAGAGATTTAGACCTTCAGAATAAGAATTTCATTTTTGGTCACTTTTGTCAGTCTTCATTACTTCAGAGAGATACGTTTATTTATTTTTCTACCACCCAGATGACACAGATACATCAAATATGCATCATGAATGGCTCATTTGGCAAGTGTCACTGGACGGTTTACCTTGTTTAATTATACAAATTCTATTTAAAAACTCCTGCAGGATCACACTCGACTACATTCATGTAGTGCAGATAATTAAGTCACAGAATGAGAGAAATAAGGTAACTTTTGACTTCAATATTCTTCATATTTTAAGACTCCAAATGCTTAAAGCAGAGCTACAAATAAGTATTGATAATCTATAGGTATTGTTTGTATTAATATACAGCTTAAAGACTTTAGGTCTATTCTCTTGTTTACTTTTTAAACCTTGAACCACACATGTTGACCTGCTGGATGCAATTGTATAAAATGTGAAAAAGTCAAATTCATTGGGGCTTGTTGATTTTGTTGTGGAAAAGTTGCCATAATGGCTGCCTCATGGCCTTGCACACGAATAACTGCTATAGTCTCTAACACGATGAACAGTAGTTTTCTCTCATCAACCACTCGCTAACAATCGCCTTCGCTGTCCAACAAAGCATTCAATTACATCTTCTCAGTTAACTAAATCCAGGCTTTTTCTGTTTGACCCTTGACCACCAAGACCGACAAAACACCTCTAAGATTATTTTTGGACACACAATTTATGTATTATTCTGGGTATACTAATGTGTTGTGTCTGTTTGAAATGTTGCCTGGTAGAGGTTGTCATTAGGTCATTGTGCGACTAGTAATGGTGTTCATTTTGTATCGACATAAGACAGACAAGATGGACGTTTTCCAAGTTCTCCTCTCCGTTTTCGTTGCTTTCTCTCTGCCCTTTTCCATTTACTCATCTCGTTTCTGTGTTGTTGCCATTCACTGACTCCCCTCCTCCCTTTTGCTTGTCTTATTCACTTTGTCTCCTCCATCTATTCACTCTCTTACTCTGCTTCCCACTCTGCCTGCCTTTTAGCGCTGGTTTTGTTTCCTTGCTTAATTGAGGCAATGAAAGACATTGTGTTGAATCATTGATGACTTTGAGCTGTATTTGAATACGCTTGTGTGTACCTGTGTGTTGCACAAGCACTTAAACAAGCACATAAACACAAGCACATGACCCATTAGGCTGTTTCTATTATATATCTGTCGAAGCAGGCTTAAACAGTGTAGGCAACGTGGTCAATATTAGGATGATAACGTGTCTTGAAGATGCACATGTTTGTTAATTTGACTGTTCTTTTTATAGCTCGGGTCAGACACAGCGGCTTGATTTGAAGTGGCTTGATTTTGTGAGTGTTTGTGTTTCCGTACTTATGTCAACTGCAGAGAGTGTAAGAAGGAACAAGTGTATGTGACAAGACAGGTGGCTCCATTGTGTCTCAAGCCATATCTCCAACAGTCATGGATTTATGTATGTAAGACAGGGAAGGAAATTGGGTTCAGAGAAGTCAAGAAAAAGAAAGACAACAACTTTGTGTAAACCTAATATGTAATGGATGGATAAAAAGACATAATAATAAATCAATAATTCTAATTTCGCTGACCTTTTTTGACTTGGACAAAGAAAGAACAAGAGGTGCAGAAAGTGATAACATCAAAGGCTTTACTTCCACTTTCTCCATGGGTTATTTTATTCTACAAATACACCTAATATGCCGAGTACAACAGTAGTGGTGTTTTATTTGTAACTGAACCATTTAGACAGGATCACAGTGAGGTTAAGAGGGAGTTAGAAGGGAACATGAAATGTCTGGACCACCTTATGGCAGCTGTATATATCCATGAAAATCAAGACAAGTGAAGTTTATATTGTTATCCCTGAGTCACAACTCTCGTCTCAAAGTGCATCACAGTGGCCTCGTTGGACATTTTTTTAAATGAAACCGACACCAGCCAAACCAACACGCAAGCAAAAGGTCTGATTAAATAAAAGAGCAGCGGTTGACAAGGTGCGACCAAGGACCGGTTGTTTCAGTACTGCGCTTTGGGTTCTTCAAATTTCTAAAAGTATACATGTGTTTGAATTCTTCCTCCATGTTTTTATCCATTTTACGTTGCGTAGGGCAGGGTTGCAGAAGCAGCAAGGTAGTTCAGACATCCCCATGGATCCCCTGGTGTTCCAATCCAGAACACAATCATTTTACCCTAATTTATTTTCTTAAGATCAATACCCGAAATACCCATCACTTTTTTTAACCATAGGTTTTGATTCAAATGTAGATTGAAGGAAAAATCAAGAGCTTGGCCTTCATGTTTACACAAGATAGCCTAGCAGAGCTAAACAGCCATTAACACAATGCTTTATAGCATGCCAGACCTTTCCTAATATGTTGTACTTATACATAATTAGGCCGTGACTGTTATGGAGCTGATCAGATGTTATGTGTTATACAGTTTAATTAAGTCAGCCATTAATTCAGGCTGCAGTCAGAGCTAGAACATTGGTTTATATATAATCTTTATACAGTGATTCAGTTTCGAAGAGTCGAAGCCTTGAGGTTTTCCACAGACATTACGCATATATGACGTCAATATTTTTGCAGCAGCGACCTTTGTGTCCTTTATCAAGACCAACGTATTGAAATGATGCTTACATTATTTTAATATATTTAGAAAGAGATCATAATTCACAGCGTTCAATATACAAATGAAGACATACATTACTTATGTTTCTAGTTCAGGCCCTACACTAAGAAACAAAAGCAACAAAGACTCATTTGTGTTCTTAACATTCATTCTTTTATCAATTATGTACACATACAATTTCGGACACTAACTTTAGTATGGTTTTCTGAGTTGATTCTCCTTATTTAATTTGCCAAAAGCTATTTTCAGAGTTCATGAGTACAGATGAAAAGTTTAAAGAAGAGTACAACCAGGGCAACAGTGTCTGGGGAGACTCATTTGAGCTGCAAAAGTAGCTTGTGAAATATCATGGGAGCTGTCTCTGAGGAGGCAGCATTATCTCCAATTAGAGCAGAGCGTCATGTGACTGCAGCTTGTCATCATGGGTTAAATGGACCAGCACAATGAGGCTCTTCACAAGTCCTGCTTCAGATTTATAGATGGTAGAATTGATTTTATGGCCTGAGCTGAAGATTTGTTATTTCACAAATCCACTCAGTTACATCCTGTTAATTGTCATGGTCATGGACTATATTTATGTTCACGTATGTCGTACCTGATGTTTTGAATCATGTCCTATGAAAGTATTAGTTTGTGACTTCATGTTCTTTAAAGTGGACCTATCATGCTATATTTGAATAATATAGTGTAGGACCATACCTATATAAGGCATATTTATACTTTTTTTTTTTCAAAATACCAAACGGATCATGCATTTTAGCCATGCCTCATTTTGCTCAATTTGACATTTTTTAGCTCTGTTTTTGCAAGGGCAGATTCAGTGAGAACAGCACCATCTACAGGCCTGGCATATGTACTACAGCGTCTCCAGCGCTTTCGAACGGCAATGGCCGTGGCTGTCTCCTCCTGATTGGTGGAGTTGGCCCAATAGTCGTAGCGCCACTGTCCTGACGTCAGGACAGTGTTCAAATCTGGATCAGTTTTTATCAGATCCGTTGCAGCCCCTTTTTTAGAGATTTGGGTATGGAGGAAAATAGAGAGGGTTGTGTTTTCTGACACTTGGTGAGTTCCCTGGAACACCGGGGACACATATTCATGTATAAAAGACGTACACAAGTGCATTTTGCATGATAGGTCCCCTTTAAGCCATGTTTACTGGAGCACAACCATAATATGTTGAATAGCTACAGCATGTGGATTCGTTTATTAGCTGCTTTGTCAAAATGATGCTTGTTCCAAAATCTGTATACATTATGACATCTATGTGAATATCAATACACAGTTGAACTAATGTGATCTTATTGAATTTTACTTTTGTTCGTAATGAGAAAAAAATAAAAACTCCAAACTGATAAGACAGTTTTTACTCTGTAACAACTTTTTGTGAGCTATGATGAATTTTGTTGTTTGGAGAAACAACAGAACAAAGTTGTGTGCATAACTTTAAAAACATTTTCTTTATTCAGCTTTAAATATTCAGCAACTTTGTGATCTATTGTGTGGGTTCGAATATTTGATGATCCTCCCACTGAGGGCTCTGTGGGCTGCAGTAGGTTAAAGCAGCATTTCATATCAGCCGATTTTGGGAAGTAAGTAAAAGAGATTGCTAAAGGCAGAGGGTGAAGACGAATATATTGCAGAATATTGTGGTTGACCCTTGAAAGTGTGTGGAGTTCTTGTGAGTGTGTGGTAATTTTGGTTATAAGGAAAATCACAGTATGTTTAAATGATGGAAACATTTGAGAGAAGATAGATGAGTGAACAGATGGGTGGCTAATACTTTGTAGCAGTAATATCATCCATTTCTGCGAGAGGTTTGGCTTGTTTTCGTGTCCAATGTCCCCAAGGGCACAGAACCAGTCAGTCTGAGTGAATCAGTGGAGCGAGCTCCAGTGTGGCACAGTAGCAGGAAAATAACAGGAATCCCACATCACAATGTCAACTCACTGGCACTGATATCAATGTTGTCTCTGACAGCATTATTTCTGTTTTGTATACAAAAACAGCATTTAGAGGACACGTTTTTTTGGATGAAAAGACCAGCATTTTATAGTCCTGTTTTTGCCTAGTTTGGCACCATACAAATCTGCTACAGCCTTTATCCCACAGGCAATAAGACTGCTAAACAGCTGAGCTCTGTTAAGTGCCCCGATAAACATTCATCTGCTTGTCATCTTGCAATCTACTTATTTATATAAATAGTAATCACCGCAATAAACCGTATTTCATTTTGTCTTAATGTACATTATTTAATTTCATATTCTGTTCTTGTACATATCATATTCTATTTACATGTATATAGACTTCTTCCACTTTTTTTTATTTGTATTTTTGTATATGTTGCATTGTTGGAGGAGCTCGGGTCAGAAGAATTTCATTGCCATTCCTACACTGTGACACATGACAATAACACCTTTGAATCTTGAATCTACGTCATGCCATGGTTGTAGATATTCCAGCACCTCCTGTTCAATCTGACAATGTGACCTTCTCAACAGAAAAACATACTCTGTCATCTAGTTTGATCCTGGCTTTACGAAAACTAAATGTAATGTCTGCTATTATTTGGGATGAGTGCATTTTGCTCATGGTATATCTCAGTCTTGCTTTGAGTTAAACCAATTGTAAAACAGCTTGGATTAACATTTCTCCCCCTCTGTTTTTTTCTCTTTCTAGATGTTGGAGCCTAAGGATGATGCCTCTTCCTGTGAGCTGGGCGGAGTCGGAGGAGATCACGGTGGTGTGGGCCTGCACATGCCCCCCCGCAGCTCAGAGGGTGAGGAAAGCAGCCTCTACCCCTCCAGTCCCTCAGAGCCCCCAACCCTGGGCAGCCCTCACACCTCAGAGCCGCTCACCCCTCTGGATGAGGTCTACATGCCTCTTGGGGGACTCATGGGGTCTGGGGATAGACACAAGGTGCCTCCCACACCACCTCCATCCACTGAGGGTGAGGACTGGAGGAGCATGGAGGGCAACGAGATGGAGATCTGGAGGGAGGTGAGTACGTTGGAGAGCAGTAGGGAGGAAGATGAAGATGATTGGGCCAGCAAAAAGAGTGTCGGCAGTGAGGGCGGAGAGAAAGTGGAAGAAGAGGGTGAAGGAGAGGGGGAAGGAGAGGATGAGGGAGAGAGGAATGAAGAGGAGGTCAACCTAAACCTGGTGGTGTCCAACACTGATGAAGAAAACGCCTCTGAGCCACTAGAAACCAACGCCCCCCCTTCCTCCTCATCCTCCTCATTTGTCATCCCCGAGCTGCGCCTCGACCGCTCCTTCAGCGCCGACGCCCTCTCCTCACCCAACACCGATGAAGAAGAGTACGACGAAGAAGACGACGACGACGAGGAGTCCGAGGAAGAGGACGATGAAGACGACAGTGACGATGCCTACCTGCAGCGTAGCGAAAGCAAGCGCCGCAGCATGGTGGAGGGGGCCACCTGTGAGAAGCACGGGGGCGGGCGGCTCAGCGTGCAGAACTCCCTCCGCAGGCGCACCCACAGCGAGGGCAGCCTCCTGCAGGACCCCCGCACGCCTTGTTTCACCTCTGACAACGCCATCAACTGCCTGGAGGCCGGGGGGGCGCACCACAAGGGCGGCTGGACACTCCCCTCACCCAAAACCCTGAAGAAGGAGCTGACCAAGAGTGGAGGCTCCATGCATCAGCTGTGCATGCTGTTCTCTGGGAGGAAGGTAAGCTCATCACACTGAAACAATTGTATAAACTGAGGCATGCGTGGATAGAATTAAAGAAACGCAGATATTAAAACAGTCATTACAACAAAGAAACACACTGATAATGGGGTTTGGTATGTAATAGTGCTTCGGTTTTTCTTTCTAAACTCACATACTTTGTTAAATGTCTGTTAAATATCTCCTCACTTTCGTACCAGCAGCTTGAGTGATCCAACAGCTCAGCTCAGTCTCAATTCACTGGTATTTGTAAAAAGAGTGCCATCAAGTGGTCAAACAAAGCAAATACAGATATTCCTGTAGTCACAAGATAGCAATATCCATCAAAATGTTTTAGCTAGATCTTAACATATTAACTGCAAATACAAGCACACTGATTTGAATTTATATAAAGCACTGTCAAACATATGCAAAATTCTGACTCTAAGACTTACCTTTACCTTCATGCACATCTTACATATAGATGTATCTACCTAACCACTCTCTATATCTACAAACAAGTCAGCACAAAACATGACACAACATTAAACAAAGACACTGTCACCCCAAATCAATTCAGTATTTTCACCTGCTTTCAAGCAAATTGCACATTTCTCACATTTATTTTGTGCGAAACATTAACATCTATCTCTTTATGAGAAAGCACAAACAAATGTATGTCTAAATACAAATACATGAACATACATTATAATATGTAGCACAGTGAAATGTCGCCTGAAAGTAAAGAAAAATGTACTTATGAGATAATTTGAAGAATTTATATGAAGAATGCTCCATTTTGTTTTTAAACTTTGGAAGTATAACTATATATATATTTGTGTCAGCACTTATAAAAGACTGTAGTACAGAATTCTGTAATACAAAATGAAATATATTAACTCAATAAAAAAGCATGTGTTCTTATTTTTAAATGAAGTTTGCGCAGTGAGCCACTGATCATGCAGTAGTAGTTGTCCTAGTTGTCCAACAGAGGGAAGCATGCATCACATCCTGTTAGCCCAGCTGCCTCACACACTGTCAGTGTGCATCACATCTTTACTCACTTCACTTCGGGCCAAGGCTGAGTAATACACAATGATTGACTAATCTCAGTACCTATTATGAATTATGTCTCCAGAATTATTACACAGGAATGCAGACAGGACATCTCAGATTTCTTCCAACAAAGTTATTCATAGTAGTTTGAACTGTCCACCTATTACATCAGTATAATATATTGTGACAGTGACATCAGAGCTTCACAGATATCCCATAGAGACTCATTGATACACAAATGACAAAGGTGATCAAGTGCGCACTTTGTCATGTAAAAAATCAGAAGCGCTGTCCGGTTTTATCTGTCTCTCCTTTCTCAGTCTGTCAGCACCTTGGGTCTCCTTAAATGGCAGTGTGTGTGTGAGCTGTGCAGAGGAGGAATGCAGCATATTGGTCTTGGCAGATTGAAGGGGAATTTTACTACCTACACTGCTCCTTTCAGTCTTTCCCCCCCTCCATTATTTAAAATTATCTGCCAACCCCCCTGATTTATAAACATAGTAACATCTCCAGGTGCAGAATGCGAGTGTGTGTGTGTGTTTGTCTCAACATCATACCTTTATTTCATCTTCAAAGTGGATGGATCTGTTCTGTAATCAGTTCCTACATATATGTATAGTCTCTGTGATGGTGTAAAATATGAAAAGAAGCATTTTCATTAAAAGTTTTAAGAGTAAAGGCTTAATTATAATTATCTATGGTGGGTATTGTTAAAATGAGTAATAGTAATTTGTGAACATTTCATCCAGTCTTACTACTTTTAATTAGCTTTATATCAACTTTAATCAGATGTCCAGATACACTTCGAAGATATAAGTAGCAAGAACATTTTTAGTATGTGTGACTGGTACTAGATGATGTGCTAATAATAATTAAAATGCGATGAGGGATTAAATTCAGTCCCCAGACTTAATTGAAGGGTATTTTTGAAGTTAAGAAGGTGCAGAGGGCAGTTTGTGTGGTGTATATACTGCATATGTGCACTATCAAGTCAAACAGAGCAACAGAAAGGGGGTCTCTGCTGTCTCTCCTTTTCTCTCTCTGCTGTCTCTCCTTTTCTCTCTCTGCTGTCTCTCCTTTTCTCTCTCTGCTGTCACCTCTCTTTTCTCTTGCCAGACAGTGTTTACTCGTCCTATGACAAGCACCTCCTGTCTTTCTTTCCACTCTACAGCTTTTCTTCTCACTTGATGTCTTTAGTGGCCTTTCACCATTGCAAGGAGAGCCAGAGACAGACAGAGAGCAGGGCTGGAGAAAAATATCAAGATTGTTTTACTTAGAGATTTATCTTGGCTACAGATGAAAATAAATGCTGTTATTCCCGTTTGCCAGCTAAATCAGAAGGGATTTTCTATGATACTTTTCAAAATGAAGTCTTAAAGAGATTCCTTGACACATTTTTTAAAAGAAAGACATTTTTGTCATTTACAGTGGAATGACAAACATTAGTTTTATCTGTCATATGATTGTTTTACAATACGTTAAACAACAAAAATACTTAGCTATCCTTATGGACCAGGAAAAGTCCATAGTTTACATAAGAAATTAACAGTTAGTCAAATTTGATAAGACCTAGTCATCAGCACTCAGCTGCACTGACATTTACCAACAAATCATTTGCCTCTGCACTTTCAAATCTGTTTTTAATGGTCTATGTAAAACCTTCTAAATGGCATAGCCAAAATATAGAGATGATCATTAGATAAAGAAATCGAATGAGAGCTTCAGCTGGATTATAAAGGTAAACAAAGAATGTTTTGCTCCAGGTTTAGAGAGTAAAACATTAAAAATGGAAATGTAATGAAATGAGAAGGAAGTTGTTTAAAGAAATCCCCTGATCTGTTTTATAGTCTGTAGCCTCCTTGGAACCTCAGAGACGGAAAGATCCTATTTTCTGTCACAATGAGAGGCATGCAGTAAACAACCACATCAACTTAAACCACTGCTTATTCCCTCCAATCGGACCAATACATATATTCTCTTACTATCCTAAACCCTAACATCTTTCCGGAAACCACACCATCCATCATCTTGTTGTTGCGTCCACACAGACACTATTGCAAAAGACACGTGTGGATGTGACCCATCGCTTTCGGCTAAAGCAGACCAAACATTTTGTTTATGGGTCCTTAGTGTTTGTTTGAAATCTGGATAAATCATCGGCAGTCTTTCCAGACGTTTGGGGCGGAAACAATGTGTTTACTGGTGGTTGTGTGATGGCTTGCATTCCTGTCCTGTGTCAAGGATACACAGGGTGCATAGTACACTTAAAAAGGGTTAGCATGCATTCATACTTAACAACAGGTTAACTAACAGGTGGACACGCACACAAGTACACTCAGACACATACATTGATACGTTGCCATGGACCCAGGATGAATCCAAAAGGTTGTAAAAACCTCCAGGTGACATTACCTCATCTTTTTATTTAATAGTAGGGCACTTTTAACACAGACATCCCATCTATTATTATTATTATTATTAGTATATCTATCTTCCCACTGATACAAACCTATAGGCTATTGCACAACTACAACATATTATTGGGCTGCTATATTTCATTTCATTTTTTTTCATTTAATCGTTTATTTAGTAGGGACAATGCACATTAATGAACACTTAAAATATAAAAATGCAAATAGTTTAAATATGCCGGATTTTAGCTTGGAGCTCATTTCCATCCGCAGTCCCTCACATAAAACATTTAAGAACATGACAATTATACACATAGCAAAAACAAATACATGATATGCAAAAAGTGAAAAAGAGCAAGAGCAGCATACACAAGCATTAACCACATGGCAGTACAATGTAGCAGCAACGACATATAACGTGCAAGAGGAGATACAAGAGATACATAAAGTGCAAGAGAAGATACAAGAGATACATAAAGTGCGAGAGGGAAACCCCAGTATTAAAGTGCATTTAGCGGTGATTGCACGTCTGTTTGTTTCTCAACCATTCTTTGAGTTGACCTTTCAAACTATTGAGAGTTGGACAATCCCGTATCTCAGTTGGGAGGCTATTCCACAAAGAGCTGCCTTTAATGGAAAGGACATTTTGTACAAAAGTGGTCCGTCTACGGTGGACCACACAGTCTCCTCTGGTTTCTGACCTAGTGCAGCGTCCAGTGTGTTTTTTGTGGATGGATTCCCTTAAGGGTGTGGGGGGGGGGGGGCAGTCCATGTAAACATTTATAAAAAAAGCACATACTTTTAAAAGACTTAAAATGGTCAAAACTCAAGAAATTGTGTTTTTCAAGGATGGTACATATTTGTTGCTGGCAAAAGTGCACACAGCTTTATCTTCCAAAATGTCCCAAATTGGTATCAATAAAGTATATCTTATCTTATCTAGGCTGTCTGACACACCTTTGTCCTTCAGGGCTAAATCCAAAATAACCAATCGATCACAAACATGGAAGAATCCAAAAATAGAACGCAAACAAACAACATGCTCCCACCCGTGTACGAAGAATCCTACAGTATGCCCTTTGGACTTAGTTAGATCTGTTGTCCCCTGTAAACATTACCACTATTTTTTTCTGTTGTTGTGTTATTTGAGTTTGTCTGATATGAGTTAAGGTTCCTTTAGCCCTGAAAGGCCCTATACAAATGCTATTTATTCATAATAATAGTCTGTCCTATAGGCTATAATAGAAAGCCAATAACCTTTGGAAAGACAATACCAGTA
The DNA here is from genome assembly GCF_902827165.1 of Trematomus bernacchii. Taxonomy (NCBI): domain Eukaryota; kingdom Metazoa; phylum Chordata; class Actinopteri; order Perciformes; family Nototheniidae; genus Trematomus; species Trematomus bernacchii. Next base: position 4,891,272 of record NW_022987547.1, on the reverse strand, counting down.
CAGTGATTTGTGGGCGCTATTTTATTATTTTAAATGTACTTTAAAGATTCAAAGATTCCGTTAAGAAAAGCACAGGGCAAAGTACACAAATTTCCTGGATGAACAGGACAAACAGTTACAGGAAAAAGTGCTATTTCAGGCCCACGCAGAGAAATATTTGTAAACTTGTTGTACTGATAGGTTATCCTTAAGTACCTCCGCTACACTCTGTGGTCTTCTGAGACTAAACTATTAGCGCTGACTTCCCATCATTTCTCAGGCCTCAATGTGCATGTTCCTTGTTGTGATCTTAACCTATCTAAAATGTTATTGTATAGGAGAGCATAGAACTTGTTGATATCAAATCTGCAGTGTGTCCCTCACATGGGTCAGTGCGTGAGTCCAGAGGTAATAAGAGTTTTTGTTTTTTACTGAATGAATGACATAAGAGGTTCGTGGAAACCAGTCAAAAATACAAGGAATCAGCGTCCCCTCAAGTATTGTTTTGTCCAAACATGAAGCAAATATTCCGCATGTCGAGGGCAGAGGTGTACGTCAGAATCAACATGTATTCTTTACATGGATATGGAATGGATAGCATTGTAGGTAATCAATCGTTATTTTTCTGTTTAACTTTACAGTGAATGGCCTTTAGGGAACAAAAGGTCTCCAGGGTTCAAATCCATGTGAGATGCAGCCAGGCTGAATTTGTCCAGCCAATATCTAATTGAGTAACATGTAAATATTTACTGAGCGAACTGACCGAGCTTCCAGGACAGTCAACAAAGTGCTGAATCACTCAAGTGTCTATTGACAAAAAAATGCAAAGGAACTGGATGTGATGTTTAAGGCGTTGTCTGTTGAAGAAGTTGTGGCACTCTTCAATCACACACACACACACACACGCACGCACGCGCACATGCACGCGCGCACATACGCACACATACACAGGCGTAAGCACCCCCACACAAATAGATATCATGAAATCCCCCTCTTAGTTACTGTCTCTATGTCTGTCAATGTTTGCACAGCAAATATGCATTTGACTTGCAGTTTGATTTAACACAGGGGCCAATAAAGCAGGTTTCTCTTTCTTGCCAATGTCAACTTTATTGGCTTAAATGTGAGTGGTCACCAGCAGATTTGATCAACTGAGGATAGTTACCTAGCATCAGCTGACTTGTAGGAGGTGCTTTATTTTTGTGCTGTAGGACAGAGCCTGTGATCCCTGCTATTAATCTACAGTATAAATGTTTTGTGATTAAATGTTATACTTATTACTCCAATCAAGCCCTCTTAAGATGCATATTAGAAATCAAGGTTGGATAAATCACATATGGTTGGATATACAAATTAATCTCAACTTTAACAAGAGGCTTTAATGATTTACTGGTAATGAGTTTTAGCTGGCGTTACAAATAAACACCTACCGCTATGAATAGATCATTGCTCACATTAAATCCGATACATCCACTGTTCAATCCATTCCTTAAGCTTTCTTGTGTTATGGTTAAGCGAGGCTAAAAAACTTTTTAGATACCGAGTATCAGCTCCATGCAAAATGCTTCAAACTTAAAACTTGATAGGCCTGAAAGTGCTCAAATGGGTTAAGAGTCAAGTTTTTTTCAACAAAACCGGCAGGATTATTCAAAAAATCTTTACTAAATGTTGCTTCTTGTGACCTTATCAGATTTCACACCAATTGTTATTTACCAGGGAAGACACAATATGACCAAAAACTCAGCCTGTGTACCTGTTTTCTGTCTCTCTTTTTCTCTTTCTCTGTACTACACTCAACTTTTACAAATCCCCGCCCCGAGCATTAAGCTCTTGCTCAAGCAATTTTTTGGCTGTTTGTGATTATACATTTTTTTAATGAGCTACCTGGATAGTCTCTGCAGTGAACCATGTGTGAAGGAGTGTGGGAACAAGTTGTTTCCATCCATTACATCTGATATTCTTGTAATACAATGAGAATGAGTAATATAATAGAGTCTTGTTGTTCCTGTTTGTTTCCAATTTGAACACAAAAGTCAAACGCTGAATGTCAGAACACAGCGGCCTCTGGCACTTCACTTTTAACTCCATCCTCATGGTAACAGATTACATGACACTTGCTACCGGCGCTGACATTTGATAAAACAGGTAAAACAGGGGCCATGCTCTTATATGATAATAATGGAACATGGCATTGATAAAGGACTTTGTTTCAGTTAGTCTCAGTTGCTCATACTGATCAAATGAATATGACGACAATGCACATGACTAACCCAATAACGAGAAGGAACATCAGCAGTTATTAGCTGCATTCACATCTCCTCAGTGACCTTTAAATCAACACGCTGTTCAGGGCTTTGATGATGTCTTTCTTTCGTAAGACGCGATGTCCCGATGTCATGGTACTTAGTCACTGGAACCATTTCAGCAGACCTGTGCTTACTGCCCACGTTAGTGCCCTAAAGTGTAAGCAGTAAGGGCAATAAGTGACAAGACTTTGGATGCTGTTACTGGTACAACAAAGCCCTCGCTTGACGTTGGCCTAATCCAAGAGAGGATCCAGAAGGCCTCAGAGTTGTGTCCTGTGTGTGTTTGAGTGGAGGTGTTTACAGCGCCCGTTGCCATAGCAGTATTTTAGCTGAATTGGGAATCGGTTACATAAATATTGATAGATGGTTTCTCGGATATATATGCACATGTGCACAAAACACACTGGCACTAACGCACACAAGTTCACACCCTACGTAGGCTTTGGATCACATATAACCAAAGATAATACTACAAAATTATAAAAGGTCACAGCTAAAGGCAGGCAGGACATTTTATAAAAGTGTAGTGGAAAGTGTTTCAACCATAATAAGGTTCTAAAACATCATTATCAGGGTGTAACGTGCCTATGCATTTAGTTGCAAAGATTCAGGTTCAATTACCAATTGCTTTGATTTGTCCATTATCTAATTATAACTTGACAAAAGCCTTTAATTTACCTTAACATTATTAATATACTTGGCTTATTAACTATTACTAACATGTGTTTTCTTATTGAGATAATACAGCAGCCACAAGCAATTAAAATTGGCGCAGAAAATCTCAAAACAAATGGTGAGATCAACGGCTGCAGCAACCTTTAACTATAAATGTCTCGTTTCAATTCTCATCCACTACCATTTCAGGCAGCCACTTGCAAGCAGGTGCATGTAGGACACAGAACCTTTTGTTCGAGTCCCTGTGTGTTCTGTATTTAGAGCCATATTTGTACATACAGTGAGGCTACAAGTACGCTGTGTACTCTATGTGCATGCCAGTTATTTGATCAGCATGTTTAGCTGGCTAAGATTGAAGTTTCAAGTACAAACACACACACACACACACACACACACACATACACATACACATACACATACACATACACATATACACACACACACACACACCAATCAATCAGAAGGCAGGAGTCAGGGTGAACAATGCTGGGGCGATGATGGGACCACACATGCTGTCCTCACAGGACGGGAACAGGGTCAAGGGAACAATAATAGCTGGAGGTAGAGATAGGGACATCTTAGTTTACTTTATATTAGAAAGAGGTGTGCATTATGAAATAAAACATTACATCTCTTTTGAAAATGTAGCTATTACCTAAGGGTTCCTGTTTCTGGCTTTCCTGCTATGATTACAACAATTTGTAGTATGTTCCTTATTTAATAGACTAACATACCATTCAGTTTCCCCGTAAGACAGCATTCATCTTTCTGGCTGTTTTGTGCTGCCATTCATTACACTTGAAGTAAGGCATATATTGATTTATTATTCAATTGAATACATATTAAAGTTATGTTTTTAGCTCTAGTCTGAGTAAATTATCTTCAAAATAAAATGTCTAGAGTTGTGTTTTTTGATACAGAGAACTACTGCACCGCCTTCAATGCTTTTCTTTGGGACATTTTGTTCAGTAAACAACCGATAAAACACAAGCACTCAGTTTGCTCTATTATTATCATAAAAGCTGACATAACGCAAAAAAAGTACACAAGGAACTTTATTTTTGTTTAAGTATAGATTTCCAGAGTCCAGAGTTTCTCAGTACTAAGCCTTGAGGAGCACCATAGCAGTTCATCATTTATAACCGCTGATCTTTATAATGTGCTTGACTTTTTTGTTGTTGTTCTGCATCCGGTTTTTAATGGATTGTTTATTCAAGGATGAATGAATGATGATATGACCGCAACATTTAGCTAGCTGAGGCTAATGGATTTGCAATATAAAACACATTAAATGAGGCTTGCAGACAGAAAACTCAGGGAACAGATGTTTTCCACGTTAAAGTCAGATATTACACAAATGCTATGTGTTGTTTACTTCCACTGCGAGGTGAAGCACTTTGTTTACATGAGTGTGTTAGTGATCAATATCGCATGACTGCCACCTCTGACTCTCATTCGCAGCATTCCTCCCTTCCCTCCCAAATGCCATACATCTCATCTCAACGAGCAGGCTGCTTTCCAATAGATTGCTTCCCTTGTCTGTAAAGAAGCCCTTTATGTTGGCTGTGAATAGAATCCTGTAGCCAATAATCGTCCAGAAGTAGCACCTACACCTTCAAAAACGTAGTTAATAGATATTACAATTATGTTTATCAAGATGTTTCCACGTAGAACGCAGAGCTGTCGGCATGGTCTGAATGTAAAATGTAGAGGGGGTGGCAAGCAGCCCCACAGCGACAATGTGATTGACGTCACTCACATAAATGTTCAAAAACATTATTGCAATTAAGCATGACAAATGCAGCCTAATGATGCAGCAAATATTCGGCACATTAGCATAACCTCGGAATAGGTATATAAGAAGAATACCAAGAATGTTGTTTATATATTATTAAGTCGTTAAACAATGGCATGTTGTACAAATAAACACCTATATGAATAGATAATTACGACACAGACATGTTAAATACAACTTGATCGATGTCATAATTATTTATTAGAAGACTATTATATAGTACAGTAATGATTCTATAATAAATGGCTGTTCAACTGTAATAGCTAGACAAAGATATGTGGATTCTGCAATTAACCCAAAAACAATAAATGAATCATGCTCAGCAAAGACTGTACACGGCCAGCATAATGTTTTTTTTCTTATTCATTTATTTTCTGTCTTGTCAGCTATTAAATCCAGTAGTAGGATAGATGGGGTCGTTAGGGGCTTGTGTCACTAATATTTCTTACTCTTGCGTCATCGTAGCAAGTGACAAATCCATCATCTTTGCTAATTGCCTTATGCGAGTGTATGCCAACATGAAGCCTCAGAGGCAGGCTGCACCAGATTGCAGACTTCGGTTATACATTCATAACTGTAACACAGCTTTTGAAGACAAATACAACTATTTATGTAAACAGCATAGCATAAAAAAAGGTATTTGGTGTTTTGCTCCATTGTGTCTGCAGTCAATAAGAAATGGTTGGCCTTTCGGTGCTCCTGATGGCCGGTCTGTGCATAGCTGCTTGCTTTGGAAAGGATTTTGAGGCTGTGGCCATTTAAATTCCAAGGAGAAAGCTCATCCGCTGGTCAGAAAATGTCAATAACATTTTAATAGATAGAAACATTTCCAGGCCTCAGTAACCAGCCAGCTCTTCAGAGCAACTCCGAGAAGTGACTTTTGCTCGAGCATTGTTCATTAACATCCTGTGACATGGAAGTACTTATGCAGGAAGCAGCATTCTCCTGAGCAGTGCTGAATAACAGGAGGCAGAGGAGAGTCAGATCAAGTACAAACACACACACACACACACACACACACACACACACACACACACACACACACACACACACACATATATGCCCTCTCTCTGTGTGGTAACATCACACACACACAAATGTGCAGACAATGCACCTTTTGTATCTGCTTTCATTATGTAGTTTGAGTAGGAATGAGTCAGTATCCTGTCTGTGGCTCACTGAGTTTATTTTCAGATATTAGTGCATATTGTGGTTTTGCCATTGTACTGTATGTGTGTATTTTGTGAGTGTGTCAGCAGCTGACATCCAATTACAGAAGCACTCAGAAACACACACAAACACACACACATACACACAATCATACTCCCTCCTCTACAACCACAAGTTTATTCCACCCCAAAATGTCCTTTTTATATGTAAAGGAAGTTAGAAAAATATTTCCTGTGATATAAATTGAAACAATGAAAAACCAAACATGGCATTTAGGCTATGTTTAGGTTATTTAATAACACATCAAACACAATTATAGAGGCAAACGCGTCAGAGAAATGTTCTCAACAAATTAAAACTTTGTTATGAATCAAAGAAAGAACGATGAGAAAGAAATGGGTTCAGCATTTGGTTTTGTGATTTCTCTCCCACGTTTCTTTGTTTATTCTTTAGTTTGGAACTTTATTAAATCTTTTTCCTCCATATCTCGCTGTGTTTTCTGGCTCTTATAAAAGCTCCATTGTTACTCCAATATCCTTCGGAGAGAGGGAGCTCTGTTTTTTGTCTCCTTTTTCTTATTTTCTTTCTACTCGTTGGCCAAGATCTACGAGGAAGTGCAAACATTCATCAAGGCCAAGAAATGGCCAACAATATCATCAAACAAGCAAGCTGTGTCAGGTTGTTTGCCCAGTTAACTAACACAGGTTATCCAAATGAATTGCTATTAGAGTCCAACATAGTAACAGCTGGCGGAATTGTATTTTTGCAAATTAAAATAAGGCCTGTTTTCCTGGATGGAAAAACTTGACTGAAAGTTATTATAACTAAAGAATTGCACAATAAATCTCCTTATATCTTTTGGTTTTTCGACTTCGGGATCACATTCACACTGGCCATTATTAATGGATAAGTCACACCTGGAGTTTAAAGCGTATACTAAATACACCTGTATTAAACAACTCTGCAGCTCTCCTGAAGCCCAGTATAGAAAAGAGTCCGTGTCCATGAGAAATACTCATACTCAAAATAAGTCTTTCTGGGACCATTTTGGGAGTGATTTCATCCAAAAAAAAACACACATACTTAAAACTAATGCAGTTCTTTTATTAGTTTAGTTGTTATATAAAACTGTTTTCTATATTAGACGACGCTACAGCCTAATAATGAACATGAGCCTGACTCTCATAATAAAAGATAGCGAGTGAAAATTGACTTGATTCCCACCTCATTATGTGTCAAACAAACCTGCTGTTATCTATTGCTCATTCACTGTCAGTTTTTCAAAGGTAGCGAAGTAGTTTGATGTTAAAAGGAAACAAAAATAGTGTAGGTTAGAAAGAAAGAAACGTGAATTAAATTATATAAAAATGAGAAATAGAAAATGATTCATAGCTTTTGTAACTACACATGAATTTGCAAGTAGGACGTTTTACAACCAGGTTTTCTGCATCCCCAATAGCAGATACATCCTGCGAATTAAAGTAGTGCAGTCTGGTTTGGAGAGTCACATGGAGACAATTTTAGGGATCATTTCTTCCTCTGTGCACTTTATAGATTCCACATCCTGATAAACAGCGATTTTGGTTAAGCTTTAAGGCACTTATTTATTTAATACAAAACAGAAGTACCAACAAATGTTTCTCCTTTTTCTCTTACAGATATAAGCTCCACTTCTGGTCTTTCCACACACAATCACACAGTAGAACCACACAATGTCAGGAAACTAGCTTTGAACATGTAGCACAAATCCAAAGCTGCACTGAACAAAAATGGGTTTTCCGAGTCCCTGAAACATTGTTCCTACGCCAGCTTGTCAATTTATTTTTGAAAACCATGGAATGAGAGGGAAGGAAGCAGTCTGAGGGAGGTCTGATGAAGAAAAGCTGCAGAGGTTAAAGGGTTCAAGTGGTGAGAAGAAGTTTAAAAACACAAATACCAATATTCATTTCTTCACCTTTTAGGTTTTCAGAGGACTTTGAGTCTGGGACAAGAATGTTTCAGAGCTGTGTTTAGAATATTGTTTTTACAATGTGTTTGTTAGTGCAGAGCCTAAGTTAAGAATGCACAGTTTATTGAGACAAAGACAGGCAAATGGTCCTTGTCTAATCGGAATAGCAGCCCTTTGTTTTTTCCTATCTTCTCTCCCAACCACACTCACTAAGCTCACTTGACTTTGGCTGAATGAACACGCTAATAATAATAAGTTAATTTAGAACTTACTTCAGCATTGCCAGGAAGTTTATATCATTGCCCTCCCACGTGGTTGCATGTATAGATACATAGGAATGTAGAAAAAGGTATTACAAAAAGAAACATGTGCAGCACACATGCAGCCATTTTAAACCTTTATCTTTGTATCTGCCACACCACAACCCATAATGGCGTGTCAACATCTGCATCCCATGCTCGGGGGGGGCTTAACTGTCGTGTGGTCTTTGGCAGATCGTGTGTTTTCTTACTGTCTTCAGTGAGGCATGCGTGGAGTCTATACACATGAGCACACACACACACACACACACACACACACACACACACACACACACACACACACACACACACACACACACACATACACACACACACACACACACACACACACACACACACACACACACACACACACACACACACACACACACACACACACACACACACACACACACACACACACACACTGGGGCTATTTTTAGAAAATACTTAGACTTTTTATGCCTCTCTGGTTATTGCCAGGCAGACTGTGTGTGTGTGAGAATGTGTGTGTTGTATGTCAAAGTCACTTTTGTGTGTAGGGGGGCCCCGGGTGGAGTCTGGCTGCCAGAAGGAATACGTAAAAATAAGAGAAACATAGAAAACCTTAAAATAGATATAGACCTGTTTTTTATAAAATATTCAGTTTTATGGTCCAGCCTCAGATTGCTCACTGCTTCTGCTTGGATACCATCCACATTGTTCTTTTGTTACTGCTGCAGATGTGGTTGGTAGTGTGTAGATTTATTCAGACATTATGCACCCTTTACATTATGATTCTAAATATGCATCTTATTAACCCCTTGCTGATGCCTGTTGTAGCAGCAAGACACATTTCCCTGTCCCTGTGTATCTCATCCAGCTGAAACATAGCATTCTGGTGTGAATGAGCATCCAGTCTTTACATGCAGGCGGCTAGTGGCCAAAGACTGACCCATCATGCAGACTATCCCTCTCTGGTCTGTGATGGCCACACAGCATAACTTGTTCTCCTAAATCCCCTGAATAATCCTGTCCCAGGGACTTCATCGGGACAAATGTCTCTGGAGATCGCAAACTTGCATTGTTTTTCAATTGTTTATTGTGGTTTCAGGGGGAAAGCCTGTCCAATGGCTCCACAGGGGTTATGATTCCCATGGTTTGCTGTTTGCACTGAGCTTACTGATTAGATTTCAATTTCTCTTCTGATCCTCAGTGACTTAATACATGCTCATCAAAGCTAACATAGCACTTTTTGGAGCATGAAGTTACTTCTAAAGCTGGAGGATATCAATTATATCAAATATAACTGATTCTAGGTCTAAAATTGAAGAACACAGTTCACTACATTTAAAGTTTGTATTCTATAGAGTGAATTACTTAATGTCTGTCCCTGTTTTTTCATCATATTCACAGTTGTCTTTTCCTCAAACTCTTGTTTTAAATACCTTAAAGCATCAACACTTTTTTACCTTATTTAAAACATTGATAATGTTGTCAGTATAGCATTAAACAGCAGCTACACACATATTTTGTCCCTGCTCTTAGGTTTTTCTATTTTTAGGCAATACCTACACAACAAACACTCATTCACCTTTCACAGTCAACAGTGACTTTAGGCAGAGCGCTACAGCGTACACTTCCTAACTTGACAATCAAATGGAAGGTGGATGCTCTACTTCTATCAAGGATTGTAAACAGACAAAACCGAGCAACTATGTTAAAAACAATGAAAAAACACAACTGGATATTACTAAAGGCAGTTGTGTTATGGAGGGTGGCTTTACATAGAATAATGCAGGATATGTTTGCTCATGGGCATAAGCATTATTGTTTACAATATAATTATGGTCCCACAAACACAATGAGAAAACACATTTTCACTGTATGGATGTACAACTGGCATTCACACAAAAACGTATCCATGTGGTTGTGTTAATATGAGGTCCCTCATCGCTGTGATGCGTGTTTAACATTACATTATTAACAATACAGTACATGAAATGGAACCTTATTGGAATAGTTTGACATTTTTTGAAAAACTCATACTCACTTTATTGCCGAGAGTTAGCTAAGAAGATTGATAAAGCTCTAGCATCTATCTGTTGAATGTAAAGCTAAAGCCAGGATACAATAGCATTGACTGGAAACAGGCGGGAACAGCTGGTTTTGATCTTCTCGCAAGAAGTAAAAAGTTTGTAGCTTTCTCACTGATGGATAACAACAGCTGCGGTCGGCATGAACTCAGGCACTTACGGTAGATTCCGATGGTAAAACGTTTTATGGCAGGGAAAGTAAATATGGATTGTTATGTTACTGCTGGTAGAAGATGGGACTTCTTAAAGGTTTCTACAGACATTTGGAGTCCATTATAAGTGACTTAGTACTTTAAAGCATACAGGAGGTGTAGAGTGTCACTTTTATTCAAAACAGCACCTTGAGGAAGTGAAGGCCAGCCAAAAATGGACCCAATTCTCCAAAATGTCCTCACTCTCAAGGCTGAAACTCACTTAGGTCCCACCGAGATAGAGAACATTAAACCATGTGCTAGCAGCTGTTGCCAGTATCTAGCTCAGATTCAACTGTGTTCCTGTAATACAATGGCTCATTATTTAGACACACACACACACACACACACACACACACACACACACACACACACACACACACACACACACACACACACACACACACACACACACACACACACACACACACAATGGGGCAGCTTCAGGCCTTGAGATTAGCGGAGATTGACCCCTTCCCCACCCTGCAGCAACTTCCTTTTCGTTTTTAACCAATGGAAATGGTGGGTTGGCAGAAAGTGTAATGTGAAACCGGGGGTCTTGGCTCAACACTTCCAACCTAGGGGCACAGTTGGAGGCCAGCAGAAACAACAGCCGTGGTCTTTCGCACTCTCTCACTCTCGCAGATTTCCCTTACTTTCTTGTCCTCTGTTGACAAACACCATCTGCTGCATACACACAGTCAGACTGTTTTCAGCAAAACACACACTTCTGAGAGCTTTGCCTTGTGGGATTTACACTATGGACTGCTGTTATGGATTATTCATTTTGGTGGCTGACCGTGTGTGTTACCGGCTAGTCTCAGTGTAGCCTAACTGGACACATCGAGGACTCACTAGCCTGCTATCTGACTTAGGTTGTCACTGCCTATTGGAAGCTAGTTAAAGCTAGCCCCAGTGTCTGCATGAGGCTACAGGGCCCTCTCTCTGTGTGGAGGGTGGATGATGCAGTGTGTGCTCTCCTTCATCTCCCCTCAGCTGAGCGCCGGATCCCCCTGTAGCTGTGAGGTCAGCCCCGAAGGAACAAAGAAGAAGAAATCCAAGAACCTGTAAGTACTCAAGCAAATCCCTTTCTTTTTGGTGTATGTCTTTTTTCAGTTTCACCATCTGCTCATTGTGAAAGTTGTAAACAGGGAATAGCATGTTGTGTTTTTACTTGTAACAACATTTAGAAACACATGCCTTGACTAAGGATTACAAATATGTCAGAACGAAAAGGAATAAGAGTGAGTGAGAGCAAGCACAACATATCTTTCATTGTGATGACAAATGCCTTCACCGGTTTTGCTTTCAATTCTCAGTCAGCCTTTTATTTTCATGCTAATTTAATCAACTTGTGTATCCAGAAAAGGCTCTTAATTTCAAACCCTGCTTTAACATCCATTACTTAGATTGGTGAGTGATAAAAAAAAGCACATGGGGGGTTAATTGAGACCCCAGGGCTCATCTGACAACGTGTTGTATAGGTGTGAGTGGATTAGGGAACATGTCAGGACATAATACACACAACAATGGCTATATTTAAAACCTTAAACGTTATTCTCTTTATTGGATACTTTAGTGTATGTCAATGTAAAAATAGGTTTCAGATTTGACTTTTCTTTGCACTTTAATGGTGCATTCAAATATTTTGAGCGCTGTGACAGCCTGTGCAAAACCTGCACGTGTTCACAGAGCTGCAAATGAAGAAGCACGTTTGAGGCTTAAGGTGACTGTGAAAGCTAATCATCCAGTGCTGATTATCATCTACTTAATTAAGTGGAGAATGATGTGTGTGCTGTAGTAACACATGTGTGTCTGACATTCTCGCCTGTGTGAGAAGTAAGGTGTGTAAGATGTGTGTCGACGCCTCAGCTGTTCAATGAGCCTTATTCACGCTCCTGTTCATCAAGATGAAAGCACAATGGACAATGAAACCACTCACAGTGGCTGTCCTTGGGTCTGATGGCTGCCCATTCTTCTGCAAAAGCTGAGTTTTTATGTTGTTTAGTTAACCAGCAGATTAAGTGATTAAGATTCCACAGCCTTTTCCCCGAGTCTGGAATATGTTGCCTTTTGTCCACTGCTGCAAAACTGCTTCAGATCAGCTTTATTTGCATTAATAACACAGACACTTAACAGCATACATTGTTTATTTTTTAGGTTTACAACATGTTATTTATTCCCTTAAAATGTAGTTTTAAATCTAGAATGTGTGATCATTTTTAATAAATGTAAGAAGAAGGAGCAATTGTATTTAACGTCAGACTGGGTACACAAATAACAAGTTAAATAGTTTTAACAATTTGAGTCTAGCCACACTTTGCAACTTGGCTAACAGCATTTGTTGACATAGCTCATCGGCCATGATCTGCAAACAGTGATTTTCTTACTACAGTAGGTAAACAAACATGAATCATGATGTTAGCTCATCTCTCCTTACTCATCACTCTGTCCCTGCTGAGGATTCTGGTTTGGTTTTTAAAGGAATCAAAACTGTGATTAAATGGACACAGTACTTAATAATAAAAAAAACATGTTTACTTCTTCAATAGATCTGTCCATGTTTAAGTGGGATGATGTCATTTTTGATAGACCCAAGTAATGTAATAGGGTTGTAAACTTAGTATTTTTTTTTTTTATGTAGACACTGCTTTTTTTACCACCTCTTCACTTGCATAAATACCCCTATTTTAAGAGATTTTTAATTAAGTAAGTAATTTAGACTCTTTTTATAGTTGACCAGGGTCTGTCTTTTCCTTGTCCCACTGCAAGGTGTTGATTGGCTGCGATGTAAATGTCTGATTGCCCCGCCAGGTGCAACACTAATTACCTTAAATGGTTTCACCTGTGTTTGTGGCTTTTTAAAAGGCACTGCACTGCACTGCATAGGTGTGACGCTGATGAAGAAGAAAAGGTTTTGTCTCTGTCTCTCGTAGACAAAATTAGTTCCATCATTGATTGCAACCATTTTATGCCATTATTAATCAATATGAGAAGTTCATGAGCACTAGTGTTTACGCACGTGTCTTTTAGTTTCCATATTATCCTCAATAATCTGAGCCTGCCATCTCTTATAATCTTTTAGACCCATATCCAGCCATTTTTCATTTCGCCACACTAAACAACACCAGGGGCAATAATCTACTTATTCATATTAAGTCACACCAATAAACATACCTCCAATACAATATCTTTCTGTGTACCTCCAAGGAATACAAATGCAATATGTTGGCTGCTATAGATATACATCTGAGGCTTTCTATACAACTAAACATAAAGGAAATTCAATTATTTCCTCCAGATGTTGGAGGCTGATATTAAATATAACATAGACAGAGCCATTGGAGCGTGTAGATGGAGATTAGTGGCAAACAGTATCTGATCTGGTCAAATTAAATTAAGATGCAGCAATTTATAGCTTAAAGAAGGTATTTTGACCTTTGGCCATGGGATTTTTTTTTGGAGTGGGGGATGTAGTCGATGCACCAGATATTATTTCCTCTCTTCTTAATGTTTCTCCTGTTCTGTGCATTGTGTGCAACTTGGAATATGTTCATCCTACTCTGTAAACACTGTTGTTCTTCCCTTAAGCACCCTACTTATCATTAATGACACAAAGATGACAGCATTTGACATAAAAACATGCATGAAAAGAATCAAATTGATCACATAGAGGTGAAATGATACTTACTTGTGAGAGCATGTTACATCTACCTTCTTCTACAAACAACTGGGTCCATATGCATCGTTTACAATAACAAAGACAAAGCAATCAACTTCTTAAACATGCTCACTCTTCTGCTCTGTTTCTTCCCCCCTGTGCGCTTCCTACACTTCTTTCTTCTCTCCTTTTTGTACGAATGTACTTCCTGTGTCTAGTGTTGTGGATCCAGCACAGCTGTTTTCCTGACATTGTCCACATTATCTCAGCCTCCCCCCCCCCCCCCCCCCCCCCCTCTTTTAACACATTGTGTTACCCACTCCAGGTGTTCTGCTACCCCGAGCTATATATCCCTGCACTTAGCACTATACTGCTTTTTCCCAACCGGTGATTTACAGCAAGTAGCAATAAAGCCATAAAACTACATCAACTAGCGCACCAGAGAGATCGGTGTGGAAATGTAGATTATTCCAAGGTATCAAAGTTTGATTCATAAAGGCAAGAAATACTGACAGTTGGAGAGAGACGTTTTTATTACAAACACAGCACATATTACATCTGTATGTTTGTGTTTCTGTATATAAATGTATATATGTATCTCTATATATATATTTGTAACCTGATGTTATCTTCTCAGTATTGAGAGATGTAGAGTAATATTGTTCACAGTTTTGATCCTGTGCCATCCCTTGTAGCAGTTCCCAGGCACACAATTGATTTCACCTGTTGTTGTTGGTTTTTTCATGGTTTTGCTGCCAAAATCCATGTGAGTGTGTCGTGAAAGTTGGCAGAAATGAACATTAGTTCTTTAGTTTGACATGATGTGCACTGACCTTGTTGTACAATCAGTGCTGACATTATGTGAACCACTCAAAGCCATTATGTCTAAAAAGCGTCTTCGCCTTTCAGGTTATATAAATACATCTACAAGTACGTCTTTTACAGTTAAGTGGACTCCATGAAAAGGGAACCTTATGTCCTCACCTTATGAAAAAGAAATAACAGAGACACAGAAATAACAGCTGGATCCCAAGGTGTGAACACTTAGGGCACTTATTGCACATTACCAGAGACAATAGTGCTTTAAAGAGTGCTCCACATGTTAACCATTGCACTGCTACAACATTGTTCATTCGTTTTATTCCATGCATTCTTCTTACTTGTCAAATCCTAGCACCTACTTTACCCCCATTTTCATTGTTCTAAGCACAGTGACAATAAAGATCCTTCTATCAACACACAATGCAACTTGACCGCCATCATTTCAATCGTAATCTAATAAAGTAGCATGACTTGAGGCAACTCTGTTTATTACTTTTTACAGTTTTCATGCAGAAACACCCCCAAAGGCCTCGAAACAAGCTTTGATGTGTAGAATGTGTGGAATTGTATTCCCCACAAGAACTGTGTTCACGCTTTTTCATTAACTTTGTTAGAATGAGACAAAGTTGGATTTCTACATACTAATAGACCTTAAGTTTCATACATTAAACTTATAACACGACTCTGTCTGGACTTATATTGTACATTTATTGAATCAGAGGGACAACACACAATCTTGAATCAAGCATCAGCACTTGAGGTTGTAACATCATGTTTAAAACATGACTAAAGCCTGTCAAGTAAAGTAGGTAAACAGGGAGCAAACTGATGTTCATCTATTTTCAGTTCTTGATTGAACAGATTAGATTGTATTGTCACACAGACAGCCAGTTATGAACTTATCTATTGAATTCAATTTAATGCGAACAAGCATTCACTGCACAAACTACAGAAGAGATAATATGATAATTTGATGCTTTTTAAGTCTCTCTTGTAGCGTGTTGTTAGATTTAAAACAGACTGCTGATTTGATCTGAGACAGATGAACAGTTCCTTACATTAGTAAAGTCATTGATTTCCCTCAAAAGACAAATGTCACCTCCACTTACCAACCCATAAACAAAAACAAAATCTCTAGACCCCAGTGGAAGGAATCTGTGCTCTCTAAACTCTGCGTGGTGATTGGGTTAGCCCAGGGTCCGCCTTCCCCAGACCCCCCGGACTATATAACCAACACATCCTCTCAGGGGTTAGAGGAATGTGATTGTCAAACAAACCCCTGGGCCCCGAGCACCTCCTGACACACGCTTTCATGCAGTCTTATTTCCACACCCACCAAGTGAACCTGCGTACAGGCTGGCACCCATGTTTCACACTATGGTTGATTTCTCAGAGAAGTACCTGGAAAGGTAAGAGCAAGGCTCATCTGCACTTTGATTATCGAGAATAAGAGACATCAGAAGAGAGGATGAGGGAAGCGTGGGAGGGGGCTGTAATACATCCCACAGGAATCGATGCTCTAAAGCTGGTAGGAAGCTATCTGACCTCTACATGGATCTCATTTGACAGTCGCAGTGAGGGAGACGAAACCCCCGTGAGACCAAAGGGCTCAAACTATTTTGGAGCAAGGAGTTTTGAGTTCTAACTCGAGGCTGCCCCTTTTTCTTATTATACGCAGCCTGGATTTCAGGAATAGGATTGCTCATGTGGTCTTGGTGGCTAGGAAGGTGAGTGTGCTCAGAAATAGAGCTTTTTGGGGGGGTTTGATTGAGGAAGACTGTGAATGACATAGCGATATATTTATGGATGAAATTTAGGACAATTCCCTTTTTCATTGTGCTTCGAGGAACATGGCAGAGTGACTTTCTTTGTTGTGAGGCACTTCTCTTTCTTTTTGTGTTACTAGTGTGTCATCTGTCACCTCTCTGGAGTATTTTGTATGTGAGCAAAGCACAGAACAAACAGTTACAGTGTGTAATCATCTTTTTAGTCAGAGCCCAAGCCATGGAAATGTTATTTCAAGTGTTACAGACACACTGACACAACCCTTGACCCAATACTCTCGCACAGAGGCACAAACAGAGCCACGCGCTTCAACAGTGTTGTTTGTGTGGCGTGTTCTGCATACACAGCCTTCTCTAAATAGAAAGTGGCAGAGGGAGTCAGAAACATGCTTGAAACTTGGCCGCTGCTCTCACTGACTGTATTTCAATGCTGTACTCATCACTGCACCCCAAATCTCATGGGCTTTACAAAGGGCAGAGTCCTCTCTTTGTGGGGAACAAAGCTCTACATAGCAAACAACAAAGGTGGGATGAAATGGGCCAGTGGATTTGGCTTGTGTTAGCATGGTTCTTTGTGATCTGCAGTGTGTCTGTCTGCAGTTCTCGACCATGTGCTCCCAGAGCCTTTCCCTGGGAGTGCGGCCTACTTTCCAGAACACCAGGAATAGCCGGTGGGGTGCTATTAGTGTATCTAATGTGAGCCAAGCAAAGAGGGAATAAGAGGACGGAAACCTGCAGATAATTGTGGAGATAAAAACCTCTCACGTCTTCACTCAAGCACATACATCGCTCTCTTGCAAAGACACCAACAGACACTCAGGTGTTCACATGCTGCAAACATACAGTAGGCATTTTGTGAGCTTGCTGGGCATTGGACGATACATTTATGGATGGCAAACATGTTGGATCAAAGATCATCATCATTTGATAATCCTTTAAAGAGCATGTGTCAGTCTTTTAGCAGATTACGTTAAGTGGAGGGTTCAGTGCGTGTCATGAATCAAACGGAGTGTGATTAGTGTACACCGTGAATGGTGTTAGTGCTGGGGAGTTATTTGCAGATACAGTAAAGTATGAACTCTAAATACAGAGGTGCTCAACGTGAGAGACTGCGAGAGGTGCCATTAGCACACAGGGAGCCTAGGTGCTAAGAGAACTGTGTGCAATATCATTCTTGAGTGACGTTCCTCGAAATAGACTCAAGTACAACACTACTTTCCGTCTATGATATTGATTAAAACTGATAAAGAGATATCTGTGACCGTGGTTGGAGTTGGCCTAAGAGTGTGGCTGAATCAGTCCATTTCTCCTCTTGTTGTAAGTGAGAGTTAAGTGTTTAGAGTTCCACCCAAGAAGGTTTTACTCAACATGCTAATAGTTTTTTATAACAATGCAATCCTCTACGTCTGGAGGTCACAGACATGAATGTAGCCCACTGGCTGTCGCTGTTCAAAGGGTGTGTTTAGGGAGGAGTATTGTGGCCTTCTTTCAAGTCGGAGTTGCTGTTGACTCCCGTTGAGTTAATGTCCACGCAGGCAGTTTCAATTATGGCTTGAGTTTCCCACACCTCCCACAGTGTGACCTATTATGCGGAGGTGAGAAAAGGATTTCTGCAGTTGCCAATGTGAAGTGGTTTGAATGAGGCAGCTACATGATATGCAATATAAATGAGATGTTTTCAAGAATAGTGTCAGTTCTGTATTCAAGTATAGATCCTCGGATTATGTAGGATCAAGCTGTTTCCAGTGTTGACACCAATTATTGGGAATAGAAGAATTTCAGGCAATCAGTTCTGCTTGAAGCCGGAAAATGCCATGTGTTGTGTTTGCAGTATCCATTGGCACCCACATGGTGGCAGGATAGAAACATACATTTATCTTAAAGTGACTGTTGCCATGACATCATTGTCACATCATACTCACACGGGCTCAGCTTGTATAAAGCCAGACATAAATAATAAGGCGTCTTTTGTCAGGCCAGGAAAATATTTTCCAGCCCATATAAAACACGTCTCTTCCTCACATGCACTGGCAAGAAGGAGGCTGTCTTGGAGCTAACACATGAACCGCTCAAGACCTAATTGCCTCGAGCGGCCTAAAAATAGAACAATCTAATGAATCCCGCTCTGATGTTATGAGTTTATTTAACAGCAAGAGAGTTTTTATTTGGGTGATAATGTCCTTCAGGCTGGCAAGTGTGAGCGTTACTCAGGGGTACTGCGTAAGAGCGCCCTGATGTTTTGCAATAAAAGAGAGGTCTTAATACAGCAGTTCAGCATCTGGTATAATCCTGCCTCATACAGGACACATAGGTTGTTTCAATCAATGGATGAGTCATCCCTCCACCAGTGATGCTGTGTGGCCGGTCCGGTATTTCTTAGGATTAGATGTGGAATTCATTTCAAATGTGTCCTCTAAACGTCTTTCACCGTCTCTTTTGTTTTGAGTCTATTTGGGGAATTTCAATCTTTTTCCACTTATCTTGTCTGGGAAAAAGAAAAACCTTCCACATTCTGGATATCCACACTGATGGATGCTTTTTCGATTTATTGCTAGTACATCTATTTTCTATGTCACTCATTTGGCATTTCCACCCTCCTGAACTTTAGCAACGCTCTGAAAAAGGCCTCCTGTGGTTTTCTGAATCACCTAAAGTAATCTGCACCAGCTAACCCCCCAAACCCAAACAAACCAAAATCAATACACCCACAAAGTCGCACTCATCGTGATTTTTAAAGGAGCTATTCAGCTGCTGTTCCCCAACAGCTCATGCAGTCATGTTGTATCATGTGTGCGGGCATGTTTCTACCTTTCCTGTCCTTCGGCAGTTGGAAAACCTCACACCAGACAGCTGACTGTGTTCTCTGTTCGGTCCCGCAGCCACGAATGTAACCACCGTGCATCTACGCATGCATAAATTATCTCTCCCACTTCCCATCACTCACCGGTGGAGACTGGGAGTTCTCCGACACCTGTGATAGGCATGAAAGCACCAGTGAAGTGGGCATGAGTTGGCACAGGTGCAGAGGGGGTTCTTTGAAATATACGTGTGGGTGTTTCTTTAATCCCCATCCAAGTACATTTCTGTACAGTTCTTGTGCTAATCCGCAGTTGTGAGTTCTTCCAACCCCCTGTGTGTGCACGTTAGAATCATAAGTGTCTATAACTGGAAGCCTTGTTTCCTAATTTGGGGTGTACATGCCCTCCTGGGGGCTGATGGCTGGCGGTGGCACAGCTTGCAGTGATTAGCTCACACCGCCGTGCTGCATTATTAGCGGGCCAGCCAATCCACAGTGGAAATCAAAAGCAGGGACTCAGGAAATGGGTGTTGAGTGAGGTCACATCCCAATGAGGCAGCACGTGCTCCGGGTCGGGAAAAGCCAGGACAGGCACCATGGGATTATGGGAATGCGCAGGATTCTGTACGAACCCTTGGGGACCGAGGGTTGGTGTATCACCTTGTGTGAGATTTAAGGTGGCGCATGATGGCAGCGTGTGTGTGTGTGTGTGTGTGATGGTTCGAAGGTGAAACAGGTCGGTCAGGGGGTCTTGGATGCTGCTGAAGGCGAGCAGCAGAATAGGGGTCACTGTGCCCTGTTGCCTCGGCCCTGGGTCACCTCCCTCTCAGCAAGCCCTCTAGGCACATGGAGAGATGGCGTGATGAAACAGAGGAGTGAGGATTGAGTCTCTCTCCTCCTTCTCTGCCACATTCGCTCAGTCCCTGCCGAGGAACCTGCCAGGGACGCATCTCCACGAAAGACTGTTAGAGATATTAGATTGACAGGCGAGGCGCTGACACGAAGCGGGCAAAGGGAGCTTGACAGCCGCCTTTTTGGAAAAGTTTTGGCTGACACACCTGGCTGAAGACTAAAATGTACACAATACAACGTTTATTTTCAACCTTTTCTGGCTTTTGTGGGTTTGATTTCATGTGGATTTACAATGCGGAATATCTTAATTGGTGATTCCCTTGGCTTGGATTGTTTTAGTTGTGGACTTTGGACTCGGGCTCAACACACTTTCTTCCCATGTCTCCTTTTATCCACCTCCTCTGTCCCCTTTATCATTCCTTTCATCCTCATTCCATTGACCTTCTTAACTTTCCCTCTCCTTCTGTTATCATAAACCTTTCCTTCACTCTCCCCTTTGTTCTTCCTCTCTCTATCTGTCCTTCACCCAGGGCCAAAGACATGAAGAATCGGCTGGCTTTCCTGCGGAGGAGGAATGAATCCCCAGGAAGCAACCCAGCCAGCAAGTTAGACAAATCTATGAAGTCAGTCAAGTAAGTGGCCGCTTCCTGACAGCGTGTGCATGTGGGTGGGAGTGAGACTGTTTTCCGGGTCTTGCCACAACTGGTGATGAGCTGGCCTTGGCAGACAGACATGTGGGCAGCAGCAGCAGGGATTGGAGGGTGCTTGTAATGTGTGGCGTTAACGAAATGAATGAGAGAATGTTTATTTTAACAATGGCGCATTTGAAGGGGAGATAGCTAATTTTGTGTCTTGGCATTGGATTTGTATTTATATAGATAATGTGAAAAATAGCATATGCTGTTATAGATGAATGTATTCAAATGTCTTCCATTTTATAACTTTAAAAAGCTGGCGCATTGACAAGCAGCTGCTTCAACACATGAACGCAATATCTGTTCTTAATTGTTTCTAAAAGACAGTCAAATAAACAACAAAACAGCATTTTTAAAACTCATTTTCCACATGAATGTCTGCTGAAAACAAAAAAGGCACATCAAATATCCACATACACCAACATGTAAAATAGATAACATATCAAACTTGTGTTACAGTATAAGTGAATGCCTGAGATGTGTATTACAGACAGCTTTACAGCAGTCTACAGAAAGAATGAGAGGCAGCAGGGGGCAGCCAAACACTGGTGGGGGAGGAGGTCTCTAAATCTGACAACACATCCCCATTGGTTGGCTGGAGCCCCTCCTCTCCCTCCTTCCAAGTGGCATTGAGTGGGAATATATAAGCCTCCCCCCACCAGGGTAAAGCAGATAGACTCATGGCTCTCAGTGCTCTCAGCTTTCACAAAGCAGAACCGCATGAGAGGAGAAGAGCAGTAGACTAGAGAGGAGGGATACAACGGAGAGGAATTACCTGCATCGGTTTCCACTCGTCCACACAGCATAGACAGAGTTCTGCGGATGGGTCACACAATGAGAAACCTGGCTGAGATGGGCTTGTTAAAGAATCGCTCTGCTTTTATCTGCAGGCCCACGGCAGAGGAAGCACTCAAATGGGGGGACTCACTTGACAAGCTGCTGACACACAAATGTAAGTCACTTTTGTATTCCTTTTGTATGGCTTGTGTTTCTCATCTACTAATTAACCTCCATGGCTATCATGTGTATTTTAGTTTTTGATAGATTGTGCAGCATGATTAAAGTGCAAAACTGTTGTAGATAGTGGGTTAATGTAGACATACAGTGCTTGCATGAGGGGGAGGGTGGGGAGCACAGGGAAACATATGCACTGATATATGGATTACACACACACACACACAGAGAGCTGCAGCAAGCGTGCGTTTGCATCAAGTTTCCCCAATCCCAACAAACGACTTCCATGCAGTAAATACAGATGAGGAAAGACTAAAACAGGCAACCTGCAAGTTGCTATCTCCACCCCCCCCCCCCCCCCCCCACAGTTTATCTTCCCCACTGTTGAATCCCAATTCTTCTCAAAAGCTGATAGAAAGCCAGCCCTACATCTGTTCCTCGTTGGGCTCAGTTGGCCTCTTTTCTCTCCCCCCTTCTTATTTCCTCTTACCTCACTCCTGCTTACCAGAATGAGGTAAGAGATGACTGCCTTCACTGGCTCTGCTTATCAGCGTGGCGTGGGTGATTCATGGGAACGGAAAGGTGCAGACGGGAGAAGTGGGTGGACACAGCTTCCTGCTATTCTTTCTTCTGGATGCCTTCTTCCTCAAATCATTCACTGGACTGAAACTTAAAATGCCCAAAGTGCCAGAATTAGCCCTTTCCTCCTTACACTAGAAAAAAAAAAAGTGCCCGAGTTAGTCATTTTCCTCTTACACTGAAACAGTCTTCCCTTTGTTCATTCACAGCATGGGTAAAGGGGAATGCAAAGATGTCATGCTGCAGGGTGGGTGATGTCACCTTAAATATGTTAAGACTTGAATGTACCCCGCAGTGTTGTTAGGGTTTTTTTATGCCTCACTTTATTCCAACCACATGATTCAAGAGGCCGTCACAGCGCTATTTTGGTCTCTGAAACTCCAAGGAGCGCTTGAGCTGTGAGGTTGCCATGGCACTCGAGTCAACTCTCCTCTTGTTTATTCTCCACCTCCTTCTCTCTGCTTTCTCTCAGATGGCCTGGCAGCGTTCAGAGCTTTCCTGCGCACAGAGTTCAGCGAGGAGAATCTGGAATTCTGGCTCGCATGTGAGGAATACAAGAAGGTTAAGTCGCAGTCCAAGATGGCCTCCAAAGCCAAGAAAATCTTTGCAGAATACATCGCGATCCAGTCTTGTAAAGAGGTGAGTGAGAGTTCACACACAGGGGGGGGGATGGCGTCAAAACAGCTTCCTGCAAAACAACAACAACATGCATTTCTCCTCCTGGTATTTCTTTAAAAATATCATTGTAATTGTGCACTTCTCTAACTTATTTTGATCTGTTTCTCCCTGCAGGTAAATCTGGATTCTTACACCAGAGATCACACTAAGGACAACCTGCAGAATGTGACACGCTCCTGCTTTGACCTAGCACAGAGGCGGATATACGGGCTGATGGAGAAGGACTCATACCCCCGATTCCTGCGCTCAGAACTCTACGTGGACTTAATCAACCAAAAAAAGGCTAGCCCCACTCCGACTTCATCTTCTTCATAAGAGCCCTGAAAAGATCTGTGGAGAAGAGAATCACGTAGAGAGAAAAAAAAGGGTCAGACTTGAAAAAAAGTAGAGCGGGCGGGAGGTGTCTTTGTTTGCCTTTTTTTTTTAAACTTTTTGGTTGTGTATGTCATCCTGTCCACTATGATTTTGTTGTTGTTATGATGTGAGAGGACGTGGCAAAGCTATGGCACTGCAAAGGAATGTAGTTTACACAGTTACCAGGCGGATGGATGAATGAATGGACGGATGAATGGATGGATGGTTGTGTAAAAAGTACAGAAGCCCACAGGCGAGGGCTGGAGCAGGAGCTAGTGTCTGATCACTGTTTCTCTTTTTTTGTGGTGTCAGTCTTTTGGTTGTGTTTCTACGTTTTTTCCCCCAGTTGTACTGGAGGAAAAAGAGGGGTTGCTCAGAAAACCCCGCAGACATGAAGACAGTCCGGTACTGTTTTGTCACTTTTTTTCCTTAATTTCCTTTTAAGACTCCCACTTTAAATCCCCTCCTTTCCTCCACCATGTTCTCTGTGAAGCCACTTCAAAGCTGTCGGTACGACACCAAGTCCTTTCCCTTCATGTTCTTTTCTCATTCAAACTGTATTAAAGAGGGGTCAAAAAACAGGATGTCTGAATGAAAGCTAGCATAATGGCTGCTTCACGCACATCTCTGTTAAACACCTGCACCCTCCTGTAAAGCTTCTGCAAACAGCTTTCCCCTTAGTGCATCCCAAGACTGTGGAAAGACAAAGATGGAGACAGAGATGGGCAAAGAACACAAACGTATAAATAACGGATGGACTGGAGCTGTGATGAAACGCAGATATGTGTCACTCTCACATTAAAAGACATTTAAAGTTGCATTCGAAGCCAGTAGCGGAAGAAAAAAAAGACGACTTGCTTCCTGTCTCCAAAGACTGTTTACAACAAGGAACGAAAACTGAAGAATAAAATGTTCCGAGCAGCCAAACGACATTTGCTTTACCATTGTAGCTCATTCTGGACTAATCGAGGAAGCTTTTCTCAGGACATTGCCACGACTCCAGCTTGGTTTATCTTTGGTTTTTCTACACACTCATTGTTTTTATATGCTTTAGCGTTCCAACCTGCACTCCCCATTTCTCCTGAGCAATACACAAAAGGTTGCTCGTTTCTTGTTGGAGGAAAAAAAAAATGTTGTACAAAGGTTTGCCTATTTATTTAGATTAACTTGCTGGATGCTTCTACAGACACCCTCACCTCCTCTAAAGCACTCAGCTAAAAAAGCTCTCACTTTCCTCTTAACCATTAAACAGGTCCAATGCCTGAACTTTAAGTGCAATATTGTTTTTTTATTTGATTGTTATGTTTGGTTTGTTCATTTATTTGTATAGTTTTGAATGTGTATGGGAAAGATGAACGGCTTGAGCTCTGTATTAACTGTATTTGTTAAGAGAGAAAAACACATAGAGCTATAAGGTTGACTTACAACGTAAACTTTCAAGAACCATAAGTAGTTTAATGAATTTTAAGCAAGTGATTCTAACTGTGTGTTAACCCCTGGCAGCAGGCAGCTGGGGGCTGTTATGGTTGTAAATATAATTCTTTAAGAAAACTGTGATAACACATTAAAAACAAACAAAAACATCAAACCCATAGGTCTCTGCTGGTGAACATGGGACCCAGCTGTAACTATGTACATATGAGAGACTCGCAACTATAAGATGACATGTATTGTTTAAAAGAAAAAGCTAGAGCAGGTACAATCTGCTCTTTTCCCTGGTCATACACTGCTTGTAAGGAGTTTTCTGAAATGCATTTTATCATTTTCACTGTTTACAATTCAAAATGCATCTCCTATGATAGCAAGAGAAACAGTAGAGTACATTTGGTGTCAATGCTAATGATAAATAAACCAACCAACTGATGAAGTGCGATGTGTTGTCTGATTATTCTTGTAATGTTCATTTACCAATGTGTATTGGTCACAAACATGCCCATAAGCATGCACTGATACAAATGTAACACACTGTTAACCTTAAGTCAGGGGTGTCAAACTTAAGGCCCGGGGGCCAAATCCGGCCCGCGACTTCATTTTATGTGGCCCCGCAAGAGCTTGCAAAGAATATAATACGTTTAATATATGGTTACATGCCGCTTTACAGAAGCAGGTTGCCCATAAACTACATGTCCCACAATGCATCTCATTTTGTGACATGCGCACTGAAGAGACTTGCAATTATTTGCCCTGGACTTCCGCTTTCAAACGTAGTTAATTATTACCCTATCCAATAATAATCCAATTCAGAGGCAATAATGTAATATAATACATTATTTTATATATATATTATATATTTATATATGTATATTTATATAGTTACAACCGGCCCTTTGAGTGCAACCATAATGCTGATGTGGCCCGCGTTGAAATTGAGTTTGACTGATATGATTTGATATGGTTATTATCAAAAAAGTAACTGAACAATAATTAATTCCTCTCAATGATAACATCCTCACAAAATTGAAACACTGAAAACTAATTTGACATCTAAAACAAGAGCAGTTAGAGGAATATCCACAGTTTACCGTCTGTTTCCTGGTTTAAATGTGAATTTCCTAGTCATGCACACAGTTTACCAACATTTTGGTTTTACCCCAAAAATACACTGCTTGAATAATATTGCTAACTTGTAGGTTTGTTCAAACCTGTCTAACTGTGTGAATACTTTTGTTTGTATCCCCTTTATTCAAATTAATGTCACTGTGTTCCTATAAGTACAATAATATTACCATAACCAAAAGATAGTAAGTCAGAAAGCATTGACCTACGCCAAGGCTAAATGCCTCAGAATGTTTATGAAAGTGAAAATACATACATATACTTAAGTGTATCTGAATGGGTTCTTCCTTATCCCATGCTACGCCCTTTCAATTGACATGAAAATTAGGATGTTTTTACGCAATCCTGCTTACAGACAGACACTCAACACATCGAAGACGTAACCTCATTGGTTGGGGTAATGATGGCCAAAACTACAACAGGAAGTTTGAAGTTGTCAACAGGATTCTCTTTAATAAATCCCACATCTATGAAGATACAAATGGAACAAATACATTGTCTTCCATACTTTGGCAACAGTCCAAAATGTTGGGTGATGGAGTGGAGTCGTATGGAGCTGGAACATCACGACTCCTCCTGATCCCAGCTGTGTTGTTCTTCTGAGAAGAAGAGCCAGTGAGTGTGACACAGGGTCGAGTGTTGAGGGGCTGTTGGGCTGTTGGGCTGTTGGGCTGGGATGAGAGGAAACAGATCTGTGTGTGTGTGTGTGTGTGTGTGGGGGGGTGTGTGTGTGTGTGTGTGTGTGTGTGTGTGTGTGTGTGTGTGGGTGTGTGTGTGTGTGTGTGTGTGGGGGGGGGGGGTGTGTGTGTGTGTGTTTGTCAGTGTTTGGGGGGGTTGATCAGTCTGAAGTAGTGTTGGAAACAGAAGTAACAGCGCCTAATCCTCTTTACCAGCTGCCATCTGTTTTGACAGACACAGCGTCTTTTCCCAAAAGGAATTGTAATCAACCTTACTATCGCCTCTCGTCCTGTTTCCTCTTCGTCCCAATCCCTGTCGACTCTTTGTCTTCAGAACCCACGCTTGTATTTTTGTTTCTACCCTCATCTTTAATGGCATACAATGGAGGGCCCGCACTGGAGCTGGATTCCTTCACCAAATCCTTTGTTTATGTTTCCTTCCTCTTCCATCTGTGTAAACCATATTATAGTGCCTGTCATTGTTTTCAAATTCAGCTGTCACATGAACCCCAAAAACAGCTATAGCATTTCCTCTCTTATGGCCATTGATGTTTCCTCCACAGTTTCCGTCTCTTATCTTACTTGGTTGGAAGTTCAAACGGATATGGAGTCACTCTTTTATTATCTTTACAGCCCTTTTTCAATGTTGTCCTTATAAAGATACCCATGTCTTGTCTTATGGGCTGCAGGGAAATAAGCTTCCCGTTCCTTTTTCTTTATTGCTTTGTCAGTTCAGCTGCCCTCACAGCACACATGCTGTGTAGTTAAAAAAGTGTAGTTCTGGCATAAAATGATCATTCATTGCGTCTGACTAACATTGTTGGGAAATGGTTAAACTTTATAAAAAAAACATTTGATTTCTTGTCAGGAGTTGCAACATTGTCTTTGTGGGCAGAAAGTTATTTAAAGTGGACCTACCATGCTATATTTGAATAATATATTGTAGGGCCATACCTATATAAGGTATATTTATAAGTTTTGCTTTTTCAAAATACCAAACAGATCATGCATTTTAGCCATGCCTCATTTCGCTCTATTTTGCTCTCCTCCACCCTGTCTTAGTTTGCATGCGCTGCAGCTGACCACGAGTGTCGTGTTACCATGCTGTTACCATGCCACGGCAACCTCTCATTCCCCTGATAGGTCAGCTCCTCCGTCCTGACATCAGAGAAATGTTCAAATCTGGATCAGTCTGTATCAGATCCGTTGCAGCCCCTTTTTTAGAGATTTGGGTATGGAGGAAAAGAGAGAGGCTTGTGTTTTCTGACACTTGGTTAGTTCCCTGGAACACCGGGGACACATATTCATGTATAAAAGACGTACACAAGTGCATTTTGCATGATAGGTCCCCTTTAAAGATTCATGTAAAGTCATTTCTACACATCAATTATTTCACGACATTTACAACTCTTGCAGATGATCAAAATACATAAATATATCAGAAATAGTGTGTGTATTTATATCAGTTTCAGTACCATGAATACAAAAAACCCCATAACATGGTTCCTGCTGAATTCAGTGGGAGTCCCCTTCTCGTCTCTCCCCTATTTGCGCTTCAGTCAAGGGGCTTAAGCATTGATTAATCCCTAATTCTCAGATCAGCCTATCCTTTCAGCTCTTGGCAGGTTTACAAAACAAACATCACGTCTCTCCAGCTGCCCTCAGTGGACACCTCAGCCTTGTTTAATGTTGAGGAAATGTGTTTGTTGTTTGCTCGACTTGACAGTAGTACTGCATAGAACAAGTGTCTTTTTGAACACATAGTTTCATCCCCACAGTTTATTGCCAATTAAAACACAATTAGATTAGGATCATAACTAGTTTTCTTTATGCGTATCATTTCTACATTCATCACATTTTCTGACCTGCTGCACAAGGTGA
Organism: Trematomus bernacchii; assembly: GCF_902827165.1. NCBI lineage: Eukaryota > Metazoa > Chordata > Actinopteri > Perciformes > Nototheniidae > Trematomus > Trematomus bernacchii. The sequence goes on along the minus strand of NW_022987547.1, from coordinate 4,862,544 downwards.
CGCCATTATTAACGTCAATATTATGTTTATTTTCTTGCAGCCTTGATACCATCTGTCAATTCACAGATACGGCGTACACATTTGCAGATTCTGGCACAAGAGGGAAACTCGCTCTCTGTGATAAGAGCCAACTGTGCTGAGCTCACCTTTATTATTTTTTCAGTAATAAATAGTGTACCTTTCTTACTGTCCTAATGTGCATAATGTAGTGACTGCTTTTTCGTCTTTTGTTTTCTTAGTTATGTTCTCTGTATTTTATATGTTTGTGTTATGTGTTATGTGTAACGTTGCTGCCTTCTTGGCCAGGTCAGCATTGAAAATGAGATTTTATCTCAATGCTTTTATCTGGTTAAATAAAGGTTAAATAAAAAAATTAAAATGATGGGACATTCACACATGGCACACCTGCCTCATGCACAGCCCAGTGCTTGTGCAGTTAATTAGCATGTAGCTTGATAGCTTAAGCGGATGTCGTTTTTCCTGCTGGTGGACAGGGACTTTAAATACAACAACAGACAGCGGAAGGGACAGTGGAAGGAAACAGAACGTAATTGTCTTATCCCAGTGGTCTAATCAGAAAAAGGTCACTTTTATATATAGATGGCCTTATACAAATAGATAAACTTTATCGGGTATTTCTGATGTTTTAGCGAAATTCTGCACATACTGTAGGCCCCAAATATGACCTATTGGGAGAAATCCTCTAGTGTGGGTGTGAGAACCTTAGAACAAAACTCTTTCATTTGTTCTTGAACACGCGCAGATTAAACCAGAGATTCATGCTGTACTCACAGGAAGCAGCTGTGTCTGTGGACCTCGGAACAAGACACACAGTACGCACACAGAATGACAGACTGCGACCTTGTAGCTATCTGATTAGCGTAACAAAAATATCAAAGAAAGGCCTTTTTTATTAAGAAGATTTCACGATTATGATAAGTATTCACTTTTTTGCAGAGAGTTAGATTGATCCACTAAATATGAATGTACAACTGGCAGCTGGTTAGCCTAGCTTAACATTACTTCAGGATACAGCAGGACAGAGCTAGCTGGATCTGTCTGAAGGAAACTAAATTCATCAGTTGTTGCGCACTTATTCTTACTCTTTGTATTACAACATGCAAATACTGAAGGGTAAGGATTCTTTTTTTCTCTCGTTTATTGTCATGTGCGCTAACATCTCTTGGCTTTGCACAACCTCCCGGGTACGGCAAAACTCAAGGTACTAACTTCCAAGAAACTCTCTATTTATAACCTCCTGTAAAACAAAATAGTTGTGTTGTTTGTTAGTGAATCTAGGGACAGGTAGGAATATTTTAGTTGCCTGTTGTTTCCATGTTTCCAGTCTTTTAAAAGCCCCAGTGCTTTTTGTACTGCTGTGACTGAAGCAGGAGAACTGTATTCACGTTCAGCACAAAGCAATTACGGTGTCAAGGACATTCAGATTGTTCCGTCCTGGAGCCAAGCTGTTCCTGTGCTTAACTGCTGGTTCTGCTAAACTCCTCAGATAATATCACCAAACCATCAATTACATTACACAGTTGTTTTCTGGTACCAGACCGACACCTTAAAACAATATGTTGTCTCATTCTCTCCACCCAAGTCATTTTAAGATTTCTTGTCACTTCTGCTGCTCCTGAAGCTCAAGGACACGGTGTCCTTCCCAGGAGAAGCTTTAGAGGTGACACCTCTCCAGATGGTCTTCCATAATGAAACAGCATTTAATCAACACAGTGCATCAATTTATTTTGAGCTGTAGTAACTAAACTGCAAAATCAAAGTACCTTTCTGCAAGGTCAATGAGAACTTGAAAGCCGTTTCATACAACTGAAGCATCAGGTAAGAGATTTTTTCATGTATACCATTCACGCCATGTGTCCACTTTACGCAATCTCGTATGTGATGGATATTTACACTTTCACGTCTCATTACATTTCACAAGGTTCATTGACACTTCAGGCAGAGACTTGATAGTTGTACAAGGAGATATTGCCTTTATACGTTTTTTTAAATATACTATGTTTCACATGTCATCCTGTAGTCTTGAAGAAAGATTTTTTATTTTATCTCGTTAAGCTACATTACGCCATTGTGCAGACATTCAAATATGAGATTTCGAAATGTTCTCTCAAACCATGTCTCATTGTTTGTTTGTAGCCTTTATTTAACCAGGTGAAAAATCCCATTGAGATCAACGATCTCTTTTTCAAGGGAGACCTTGGTTACACATAAAAACAACAGAAAACAAAAAGGACATCACAACATAATTACAGGGGTATACATTAGCAACCTATTCACAATGACAGGTATCTAATAACATTTCATCCAGCCTTGCTTTAAAATGATGCAAGGGAATCAAAATGTTCAGTTTCAAAAATGTTTGCATAGTGTTCCAAGCTAGCGCACATAAAAGCTTTAGTACCTAAAACAGTCCTAGCACTTGGCACATGTAATAAAAACACATCCTGGGATCTCAGGCAATAGCTACTTGCCACTCTCTGTGAGATCAAAGAGCATATAAGTTGGGAGTTTACCCAACATAGACACAACAATTTCCCAATTTGGGATCAATAAAGTACTATCTATCTATCTATCTATCTATCTATCTATCTATCTATCTATCTATCTATCTATCTATCTATCTATCTATCTATCTATCTATCTATTTATCTATCTAGCTTTATAGATGAATATGTACCAATGACTGAGCCTCCTACAGTAAGTGAAGGTAGACCTGCCTTTGCATGCAAAAGAATGATTCCTCATGTCCCCCAACACTTTCTATTCCCTTAACTCTTCTGAATTATGCCTATAAAGCAAGACGAGTCTTCCATTGTGCCCCAAATCGGAGTATTGTTAGTTTTGTCTCCTTTAGCTGTTTTGACAAGGACCCTGCTGGATATTGTATCAGGGAGAGAAAAGGCAGGCGGATTCTTCCACAACAAAACACTTAAAATGATGAATGGTCTTAGTACAGTAAGCTTAAATCATGCCCTCTAATAGGATTGTAATCAACCTTCCAACCTTCCAACCTCATCAGATTACTCTACTGGAAAATAAAATCCTTCGCTATTGATTGTGTTGTTGCCTAAACCAGCTTCTTTGGTAGAAGTAATGCATGATTATGTCAGTTTGTGGCTATTATTGTCTCTTTACTTTAATTTTTTTTTTATTTAAAGGCTGTGCTGTCCTTTTTTGGAAACCACTGTATCTAAAGTAATGAATTATTGCATGCAAAAGAAGGATTCCTCTTCAGGCTGTTAAGGGCTTGTTTGCGCCGTGGTGCAATATTCTTATACTTAAGCAAACTGGAGCGGTTTTTTTTTGGGCCAGATTTGCCCTTATTGGAGATGACAGAGTTGAAAGAGGGAGACAGAGGGGATAACATGGGGTCGCCAGCTCTACCAGGTGAGCTATACGGCGGCCCAGAAACGGTTAAATGTTTGATATCTAACATATTTTATATAGTCACACAAAATGACTCACACTTTGCTGGCCTTTTTTTTTCATTACTCGTCATCAAGGCTTCTTCAGTGCTTATTCCTCTAGAACTCTAAACATCAAATACAAACAAGTACTTGATGACTTACCATGGAATCCAAAGTATCTGTGTATTTATTCTTATTTGTACATTTCCCATCTATTTACCTTTATTTTTGTATCATTTATTTTGTACATACTTCTGATAATTGTGTATATAACTGACTGTTTTTGCACCCTGGTTAGACCCTCCTTAATTTTGTTACACTGTGCTTGCATTTTGTAATGACAATAAAGTAATCTAATCTAATCTAATATACAATCATGGTCTCCAGAGGCAACACGTGTTGCCAGAGGAGGAAACCTACTTAACTTGGTGATCCACTGACATTTTATCTTGTGTCAACACTGGGTCAAAATGTCATCTCATTCAATGCTGCGTTTTATCAGCTTGGATTTTCGTTTACAATGAGCATTACAGCCTCAGAGAGTGACTAACATGGCTTTAGACTCTTAAGTCTTGTACTCTACTGAAATTAGGACTTATAGATAATGCACTTGGAAAAACCTTGTTTGTAGTTCAGTTAACCAAATCTAAACCAATGTATTTTTATTTCCATCCAATTTAACTGAATCTGTAAATGTGATTTCTATTACTTCTTGGAGATTCTTCTTTCTTTATGTGACAGATTTCTCTGTTTAGTTCCAGTTTGGCAGAGACATGCGTGCACTCTGCCAGTCACGGTTTGTAATTCCTCCTCCTTAGTTAATGAGCAAGCCGTCATTAGTGAGCATGTGTGTCATCAAAAACAGGGAAGTAAACGGAAATGACTCAAGCTCATGATGTCACCACTGCATATCCAATCTACTACCTGTTTGACTCATGGCTTCGAATCATGTGTCGGATTTCAGGAATTATAAAGTAGCCAGTATCGTGGCAGGAAGAAACTGATTCCCACAGGAAGCGCCATTCAGTAAAAACACATTGTAACCTCACAGTGTTTCATTCACTCCTCCATGTTTTGCTGAGTTTATTTGATCTGGCTATACAAAGCATATACTGTTCTTGAGACATGAAATCATTCAACTACATATACATTGTGCATACAAATGTTTAAAGGTCCCCTATTATACTGTTTTACATCAATATATTATAGGTCTCAGATATATACAAAACATGTCTCTGAAGTGTTTGGCTCGAAATACCAAACAGATCATGCATTGTAGCATCCCATAATCCCCTCTGTTTCAGCCCTGTTTCAAAAGTGCTGATTCTGTGTCTTTTACTTTAGATGAAAATAAGGAGCCACTCCCCACGCCCCTCTTGCGGCTTTCACACCAGCGCTTTTCCCTTTCTAGCTCCTAGCTAGAGCTTTTCTGGTTCAGCTCCGGTTTCCCTTTTCAGCTCCCGCTCTGTTCACACCGCCCAGAGCTGCCGCTGCTGCGTCATGACGTCACCGTTTACATCGCTGATTTTCTCCCCAACGGAGCTCACAACAACAACAACGGGCCGGGGACTGCGTCGGGTCGATGATCGTGTTGCTTTTAATCATACGAAGCCAGATTAAATTAAATAACGACTTCTCCAACCTTATACTTTTCTCCAGAGTGCCGTGGTTCATTGTTTATTAATGTGTTTCAGCGGCATTTACCGACCGCTGCAGTGCTGGCCGGCTGCTCTTCCACGAGTGTATTCTCCCGTTAGCTCTGGGTTAGCTCACACGGCTCTAAAGTATTCACTGTCTGACTGTCACACAAGCAGCTGATACATATCCCCAGTTCCCCTTAAGTGAATGTGTGTCAGTCTGAATTGACGCTGTTTGGTGTCAGTCTGAATTGACGCTGTTTGGCATCACAACGCTGTTATGAAAGTTTCTCTGGTATAACATGGGTGATGTTAGCATAGCAACCGAAGCTAAACTGACTACTTGCTAAGCCATTTTCTACAGGCACATTTTACCGGCGTATTTTTCATTATGATTCTACTTGTGATAGTCGGACATGACAACCTGTGCAGCCCATGTATTGATTCCATCCGATAGCTGCTATAATAACAAACAAAACGTCTGCCTGCTCTCCACAATGATCAATAACAGCGAACGGATGGTCAAAGTAAGGTACAAATAAACAGAATCACACGAAGCCTGGTTAGTGTTGCCTGACTTTATAAAGTGTGTTTTTTTTATAAGTGTGTGGTTGCCTTCTAGTCACTTTGCGCAGCGCTACTGCTTGTAGGCAGGCATGACGAGACTCTTCAGTCGACCCATGTTCAGGGTAGGTGGGCTTAGTTTCCTGCACGCCTCGACGTAAGAGAGACGTAAGCGACGCCGCCTCTTAGCTCCGAAGCTCTTGCCTCTAGACCGACAATTTTTTGGAGCTGGAAGTGAACCGCATTCCGGAGCTATGAGGCGGCGCCGCTGCGGTGTGAACAGGAAAAAACGGTACTTTTCAGGCTCCAGCTCCGAGCCGGAGCTGAAAAAGCGCCGGTGTGAAAGGGGCATCTGAGAGATATTTGGTTAAAAGAACACAATGGTGCTCTAGGAGGAGATTCAGGTGATAAGGTGGACGGGTGTTACCTTGGTTGGTGATTGGCTAATGGTTACACAAGACAAAAAATCGTTATGACATCACAAAGTGGCCAAAATCTGATCAGCTCATTTTCAGACAGGTTCTTATATAAATGGATCAGGAGAAAAAGTGAGCGAATCTTTTCCCCTGAAATTTTCAGAATCTCTTTACACAGAGGGGACACATGTTTATGTAAACAATTCATGAACAAGTGGATTTTGCATAATAGGTGACCTTTAAAGGCACAGTTTTCCTTTTATGGGGAATGTATTTTTTGAGAGGCATAATCAAAGGAATGTCTGTGAAAAGATTACGCTCTCACCTATCATTTCATGTCCTCTTGGAGCTGAGTGTTGTCTTTTGTACATCTCTCTGAGTCCTGAAGCAAAGAAAATGACAAATCTGTCATTTTCTTCTCAGCTAGCTGATTTCATGCATGAGTGAAAATAGAAACAACACCTCATCACCTTAGTCAGCCAGCCATCGTAAACTCACATTTTCTTCACATTTGCACACAAGCCATTAATAATGTCACAAACACTTTTGCAACCCAGGCTTTTTTTTCTGGCAGAGTTTCTGGAAGTAAAACAGAGGCTAATGCTTGTGCCAGAAAACAGATTAAGGGTTGTGTAGTAAATCTGATGTGACACTGATGTCTTGCAGCTCCAGCTCTGTAATCACAGGATGTGGAAACAAGACTTCATGCATGGAAAGCCCAAGACAAGAGAGGAAAAACTGTAAAAGTATTGACACTCTTCATCCATCTCTCTTTTCTCTGTTTCTTTTGTCTGATCGCCGGATACACAGCACATCTGGAACTCTTGAAGTGATGGATACACAGCACATCTGGAACTCTTGAAGTGATGGATAAACAGAGAGTCTCTCATGACTAGAAAGCAGAAATAGAAAGGAGATAACAACTTGTTTTGTTAACACCAATCCAGCAGTGATGTGAGGAAATGTCAGTCACCTCTGAACCCATTTACTACAGAACTATTTGACCCAGCTTTGTTTGCTATTGTACAACATAGCCGGTGCCAGGACACCTTTTAACCTTGCCACATCAGGTCAAACTACTCATCTTTCTTCTGTTGCCATGTGGCCCTGGATTATCTTAAGCCATGTCATACGGAGAGGCTGATCAGGGGAAACTTGAAGCACAAGGATTTTGGTGGTCTAAATAGTAAGACATGGAATTACTGGATTACTTGATTTTAAGTAATTTTCAGCTCGAGTGTATTTAGCTGCTGCTTTACTTCATCCTCAAACATGGAGTGGAAAGTGTTGGAAACTTAAACAGTTATGTGTGGCTTGCAAAAGTCAATGAACTGTTCATGTAGAAAGAGAAAGCTGCCCTTAAAAGGAGCACAGATTGTAGATTGTCGATTGAAATGAAAGCAACTCAGATCAGGTGATCATCAGCCGACCTTCTTGAAAAGACAACATTTGCTCTGGTGAGTTCCGTTTGAACACTTGTTATTTACATTCTTTTGTATTTGCATCGATGCTACTGTATTATAAGCTGAAAACACATCACATAACATTTCCGCCTGTACCAAAGTCACTTCCTTTTAATCTCATTGATTCTATTACTCACATTTATGACGCACAGTGGATGTGTACCTATATTTACAACATCTTGGTTCCTGTATTTTGAGTGCTCACAGAAGTACTCACCAAGTTAATTGACTTTAATGACACAGTGGGACACTTGAGAGCAAATCCATCATTAATGTTATTAAAGCCATCTGACAAGTTTTCTCCACCACCTCTTAAGAAATATCTATAATAACTCTCTGTAAGTAAGTCATATCTGCGACCCCTTTCACATTACACAGTCAGTTGGTCTAGTGCTAGTATAAACCTTTGGATAAAGGACTGGCTTATCTAAAGCTAGTAGAGTAGCACTTTAAATGTTTTAGCTCTATGAAACCTGATGTACTTATATGATTCTGTTTTCTTCAAGTTTGTATCTTGTTGGTCGAATGCACTTATTGTAAGTCGCTTTGGATAAAAGCGTCAGCTAAATGCAATGTAATGTAATGATTAGAGCCATTACACCAAAATCGGATAAAAAAGGAAAGCATGTCCACCTCCACTAAAAGCATGAAGTTTTGTATGTGCTATTTGTAACTACTAGTCAGAGAATCAAAGGCTAACCTATCGCCTTTCTCCACTGTCTCCAAGCATTACCAAATGGTGTCCCCTACCAAGCTAAATAACACATCATTTCATTTTCCACAGTGATACTAAACTGGGCTTTCCTTCTTCTACATTACTTAAACACAACATTGGTCAAAGAATCAAACGCTCCTGAGAAAAAGAGAGATCCAAATGCAATTTCAGCCAAGAGATGGAGGACATTACTGCTTTAGGAATCTGCGTAAGAACACACACAAGCTGAAACACCAACAAACTGCACTTCCTAAAGAATATGCTGTACACACTCCATGTCCCACACACAGCTACTAATCAATACAAGATGTACACATGGATTAGGTGTACTGTGAGCTGAATGATTGATCCATTTTCTGTTTTTCTGTCACAGAAAAACCTTCCTTTGCAGAAAGGGAAATATTTGGGTAGCAACTTGAATCCGAACGTTTGGATGAAGTTTATCTTCCGTCACTAAGAATGTGGTGACTGATGGCATTGGAGGGGGTTTTCATCGGTTTCCATCTTGGCAGCGAGTCATACATCTGCAAACTGGATCTCCCTCAGGGGTTTGAGTGTATCAGCCAAGACTGTGCAAGCTAATGCGGGAGGCAGAAAGCTGACACATAAAGGTCGTAGATGTCTTTGTTGGCAAATAAATATATCTGTTGAACTGTATGACTATTGAAAGAAGAATATTGACAGTTTTCATCATACCGAACCTGCAAAAACATATTTATTGGGCCCTTTGAGGCAATGAAAACAAGCACTAAACATAATGTTCTTCAAAAGAATGTCAGCCTTCTTTCAATTCTGCTAGAACATTTGTGTTTTGCAACCAGATGGATTTAAGTCCAATGTTAATGATCTTTTTGTCTCTATTCTATTTTACCACTACGCAATTCAAACATTGGGTCTGCACTTTGTTTTGTTCTGCAAAAGTATCCACACATAATTTGTGGTTTTCCAAGAAGAATATTTCCTAGGAGGATCCATTGAAAAGCCATACTTAGCTCATACCATGTAATTATGGCATTAGATTGAACATTCATACAGTAGAAGATTTGCCACAGCTTACAGCTGCATAAAATACATTCTTAACGTCAGTGTGCTGATGCTGCACCCACAAATTACATCGGACTCAGGATGAAAATCTTTCAGGAAAAATGGTTTAATTGTGAGGCCACAGTTTATATACCCAAAGTTTCTTTTGCGCCTCAAATCAGAAATAAAGTAAATGGGGGTATGCGTAAAAATACAAAAATAAAGTGCATATACTATATATAAATTAATACAGTGACAAAGGAGTGAACAAATACCTATAAATACACTTTATTCCACAATAACTCCCAAACAAAGTCCCCACAACAAACCTTGGTATACTTTATAACCCCTTTAAGTTGTGTCTTATTCTTAACATGTTAGCAAGTGTTTTCCATGAGGTAACGACTGTTTGTAGGAGTGAATCTGACAAAGGAGGGGTCTAACATCTGGATGGTAACACCCAGTGTTAGCAGTTATGGATGTGTCGGGGCAGGTTACTGTGTGATTTATGATGGAGTTGTTTGCCCTTCTCTCTTCCTGCTTGGCTCATGGCGTCGGGGGGGTCTGTGGGCAGGTTGTTGAGGATCGGCGCTGTCACACAGGATCAGAGGATGACACGGCAACAGATGATTCATATGCAATCACAAGAGATGGCTTTGGGCCATCTCTTGTGATTGCATATGACTAATTCTTTAATGGTGCATTTATAGGCCACCAGATGAAAATGGACGGTATTACGATGTAAAAATAGACCACGAATGAAGGGGGTTGGGTGTAAAGGAGGACGGACAACGTAAAGTATAAAGCAGAACATCAGAATCAGGGTCAATATAGAGGCGGTCAGGAAAGGGCACAATATAGCATACTGCAACAACAAAATGACAAGGACAATTGCTTTTGCTTAGCAGTATTTTTTGTATATAAATAAAGAGATACTGCACTTCGTTCTCCTATGACTTTACTTTTTCAGGTTCAGCTTCAGGATCATATTATTTATTAGGTAGCTAATGGTTTGCAGTTAAAAGACATGGTATCCATTTAGACACACGTTGTAAATAACACAAGCATATCTCACATTGCTTTTTTCTTTTTTTTCTTTTTTTGCAATTGATTGTTTTTGGCAGGTTATCATTTTAAAATAAAATGAAAACTCTTGTACAAAGGAGGCAGTAATCATTTAAAAATCTCTTATGTAAAAAGCAAATGTTTCCTGGCTGCTATTCATTCTATTTGTCATGAAGGGCTGCATCCAAACAAAAGTCAACACAGCAAAACCTGACTGTGACAAAACATATCTACTAATTTAAAAACATCAACACAATTGATCTTTTAAGTTGTCACTGTAGCATAATAGTAAATTGGACTCTACCAGAAAAACCTTGTAATCCACTGAATCCCATCTTTGTATCCACCTTGATTCCAGTGTGTACCATCTCTGAATGTATAACAACATTATGCGCAGTGATCCTGGCAGCCATCTGTAGCTGGAGGCATTCATGTATTTCATTATCACACATATGTGGAAGGTCCGTTGTCTATTCTGTTATACACCAATCAGGGCATTTATTCACCAAAAAGTTAAACAAATCCACCTGATTATGGGCTACAGCTTTAGAGATTTGTATATTTCAGCCCCTTTGTGTATCCTTAGTTGATTACATCTCCTTCAGGCTGATATCTGTACCCTTTACTGGTTACATCACCAGAGTGAAACACATGTGGATGTGAACAGTGGTGCAGTTTGGTCTCGAAACAGAGGTTTTTATTGTTTTCAAAGAAACATTGTCCTTGTTAAAAAAGGACTTTATAGCAATTGATGTGCTTGGTGGTTGGACAATGACACAATAACTTGCTTTGAATCTACAATAGTTGCCACAGAAGCCTCGTAAAAACCATAGTGATGACAAATGAGCTTTTTCCACTGTGTGACGGCTTTCACATCCTTTGAATCTATTCCTGTCCCAGACGCCGTCCCACATACTAAACAGCAGGTTTGAAAAACTGCAGGTATACAGGGATTCACAGCAGTTCCAGGTCTCCTTCAATCTTTTCTTTGAGTTTCTTAAAAACAGCAGGCAATAAAAACAAGAAAACAACCCAGCAGCGCACTATTGATTTCTTAAAATACAAGTCAACAAGTATAGACCACATAAAGGCCTTACCTTTCAAAACTCTTTTTGTCATTTCTACTTCAGCTTCAGAACAACACTCAGTTCTCCAGAAAGTTTCTCTTTTCTAAGTTACAGGGACAAGTTTTCAAACTCTGTGTGACTACGTTTCCCATGTTTGCTCCCCCCTGAATCTGTTGTAAATGAACACTGAAGCTATTTTGCAAATGGCACAGTGCTTTCTTGTTTGCTGAAATGCCTCATTATGGGCCTGTGTATATATACATATCAATCAAGCTGTCACTGACCCCCTGACATTGTAGAAAAGGCAGATTTTCAACACATTTTCTGTCCGAAACCTTCTTGCAATACATATTTGTATTCATCTTGCTTATTGCATATATGTACATGTGTCTTTGAAGGGATTATTCTTTCATAATACTTATTTGATCTTTCTCTACTATTGGTTGAAATAACTTTATTTGAGCAAATTTTCTTTCCTGATGTTTCCAGAGAAAGATCCATAAATGGTTGTCCCACAAAAGCAGCCCTGTACACACACCCCCGCTCTCATTTTCATCGCAAATGTCAAGGAAAGACCTTATAACAGATTTGCTTAATCATGCTAAACCTAACAGGAACACAGGTTCTCCCCTCGCCCACAGACGCGTTACCTAACACCACAGCGGTTAATGTCAGCATGTTCTGCCGGGTTTCAATGAGGGAGATCATTTTGCTTTGTAGATCAAACCTGATATCTCAACAAAAGGTTCATCAGGCTTAAGGTGACATGTCCACCACACGGAAAAGTGAAATATATATATTTGTTCCTTTACCACAAACACAATGAATGATTAATGAATGAAACTAAAACCTTTTTATTCGATCCATAACCAGAATAAGACACACTGTACTGTAGAGCACATATTAAGTCTTCACAGACACATCGCTGTGGACAGTCTTCACTTCTTCAGGGACACATGGATCTTGACTGAAGCTATGAACTGTTCCAAGGTGTTTTCTGAGTAAATTCCATAGTAGATTTGTACTATTCCATGTGCTGTTGCATAAGTACCCTCTATCTCTCTGGATCTTTTTCTGACAGACTGATGGAGCGTTGTTACTCTTTATTTTCCCTTTCAGGTGGATCAATGTCTCCTTGGCTCTCAAAAACTTGAGTTGTACTCAAGCAATGTGTTCACAGGGTCTAACCTTTGTTCAGCTTTGACAGTGTGATATTCTTCACCTATGGATCATTGTTTGAGATTTTGAGACACATCATCTAGTCTTTGTGACACGTTTGGTTGCAAGTAACACCGACTCCCCTTTTGACAATATCAAGTCAACATTTCAGGCCTCTGATTCTTTGAAGTTCTGACGTACATTTACTCTCATGGTTTGGTAGCCTGTTTTATAAGAGCAATCCGGTTTAAACTGAGCCTCCTCACTTTCAAACTGCGGCACGTACAACTAATCCAGCTAGATTTGCTTCCCTACTATCAAAAACTGATCTTCTGACGCACAAGACAAACGAAAATCAACCTTTAAGCCACTTTTATAGAGGGCACAGAATGCACAATCACACACTTGATTGCACTAGAAGGAGGTACATAAAAACTAATGAAAGATCCTAAGGTTATACATATATTTATAAAGTGAAGGAGTATGTGGGGATGAGGATTGGTCTCCTGTTCATGTACACCCATGCGAATAATGGCCCAATAGAAATAATGATTACACCTATTATTCTTTCAATAGTGACGCACAGATACAGAGGTAGATGATTTTGTATCATTATCCTTTTATACAATCAGTCTCTCTGGTCAGTGACTCACGGCTGCCATTCCTTTAGCCCCTGACTTTCCATTAGTCTCTTAGCAACGAGGGCTTGATCCCTCAGGATGCATTCAGGAAACCCCTTATCACATTATGATGTAGAATTAGAAAACAGGAACCCGGACTGGCAACAGAATCCCTCTGGCCGTAGTGTAACATAAATCATCGGATTGTAACATGGTTCTTTAATAAAGCTGCTAAATGGTCACAGCAATAATTTGAGTGTTAATGAGAGGCAACATGGGGACTTCATTTGTTATTGGATGAGGGAATCTATTTGCATTTTTACTGCTCTCCGTTATTTCAATTTACTGAAAGTGTGAATTGATTATTTTCCGTAGGCTCATTACTTTATAGGGCAAATCAAATGCTTTGCATGTATTTAATGTGGCACATTTTAAGGGGCTTCTGGGATACGAAGACCTTCTCAGTGGCACAAGACATTTGCGAGAAACCATATGTTTAATGTTTAGAGACATGCTTCAACTTAAATGTATTTATCTAATATCATTTCGCTTTTGGTAAAGGCTTCCCTAAAGGGTTACTTCACAAAAACACTCATCCGGAAAAGCTCTTCAGTGAGTGCAGGCTCAGCGACTACAGATTCTGAGAAGGGATGGTTTTGATGTTTTAAATGTCATTTCAAATAGACAACCTGTTGCTGTAAGTGTGGCATTTGAGTTAAAGCTTCACAGTAAGTTATTATTTTTCTTCCTCTTCCTGCTAATAGCCTATAACTAAATGATACCGGGAAATCCTACTCTTCTCTGTCATATCCTGTCCTGCTCTTTAGGTGATGTATTCTTTTCTTTTACTTCCTGCTGCTGCATGTTTCCTGCCTGAGTTCCACCTGTACCACATCATTCTTCCTTCCTTTTATTCAGTGTGTTCTACTTTCTCAGTTTCCGTTTGTCTTTGTAACCGTTATCAAGCTTCCCAGCCTTTTTAAGTGTAGAGTCTAGCTAACCCTTTTTCCCGGCTCTCACCTTTGTGTTCTCCTTGCTGGATATGTTTTAATGATCTTCCGACTGACTCCCTGTGACCCAAACATTTGCAAGTAAACTTTTCTGATCAAGGCTCTAAACTTTCCAATTGAGTCCTCTTCAAGCTATTCTTCCAGCTGTTACACCCTCAGAATGGGAAGAATGATAAAACATGTGAGGGAAGTGTCTGAGACTAAAAATTACTAATCAAATTAGAGCTGGAGTCACACAAGGAAGGCCACGTCATACTTTAATCCTTGCACAAGCCTAGCGTTTCTGTTAAATCTATCCTTCAGATTTTTTCAGATATAATAAATGTATCTCTTTTAACCCCAAAAGTGTATCATTGCTACAATATTGAATGTGTTATAATTAGTCTGTGTTAGGCCGAATTGTCACATTATCAATTCTTGTTACAGTTACTCCAAAAAAAGACAGAGGCAGAGTCACAGTTTCAAGCTTTTGGTATTTCTTTAACACCATCATCTGGCACATGTATGTCAATGTTAGGAAACAGGAAACTCTTAATAAATACAAGGTGGAAATGTTGAGCAGTCAGCCGGTGTACCCGATGTTTATTCATTTTTGCTTCCTGACAACTCAGCTCATGTATGTTTTAAGGATGAGTGGATTTTATTTCTTGTTGAAGTGATCATTTTGAGTGTGCCAGTTAAAATCAACTCCCACTCCTCGACAATAAATGAGTAGATGAGGCTTAACAAATTATTCAGGAGCGCATTCAATTCCTTTTTTTACAGCACAAACTGAAACAATTATACCAAGCGTATGTCCATGACTGTCAGTTTAGTAATAGTGATGCATATTTGACGTCACACTGTGACTAACAGGCGTAAGCAGCTGTTTAAAGAGGGTTTTCAGAATGAATTACAAAAATACCTCTGGGGAAGGTACAACTGAATATTATTTCTTGCCCCCTGCTGTAAATCCTTCAAGAGAGCGTGACCAAACAGCGCGGCTAGCAGAGTGACGACACTGCTGGATGACTTTGGTCTGAGGGGAGATGAGACACGGGGAAGAAAATACATATAATATGGTGGTTTTTTATAGCTATGTCCGCCCCCACAGCAGGATGCAAATAGATACAATTTTCCCGTAAAAGTCTAATTTTGGTGCTTTTTGGGAATGCAATCTTGACTGTTTCATCACATGAGGTTATCTGAAAGGTTTGACCTGAAATATGAATACTTAAAAATGTCCTGTTCCCCACAGCAGAGGCAAAGACAGATCTATTTGAATAACCTTGATGCTGTAGTCTGCTCTCACTAGCGTTCATTGTTATTATCAATTATCTTGAACTTTTAGGTCATATGTTTTCTTTACTTTTAGTCAAGGGCTGCATATTTGTCTGGTTTGAAATGATCAACAATATATAGTCATTTGGTCAAGTTTTGTATTTTTGGAAAAGGAAAAATGCACATTTTAATAAGAATACTGTAAATAAATGCACTTTGTTTGTTTGTGGATGAAAGGATGATGCAAGGAGTATTCAAATCTAGAAATACTGCTTACTGTATTTAATTGATTTATGATTAAAACCATAACTGGAAGCCTAAAGTATCAGGGTCAACACAGAGCTCTATTCCTGCTCGAGACCTTATGAGATAGAAGCTGTCGGAAGTTTATGCAGATTAAAGATCGCGTTAGGTTTAAAAATAATCCTCAACTGCGGTAATATCAGCGAAGCGTTATGGTTAGAAATGATGCTCAAACAAAAGTGCACATTCCCTTGTGTGTGATTGTGTGTGTGGTTGTGAAAGTACACACTGCTGGATTTGTAGCTCCCAACGTCACAGGGGGAGGACTCATCCATTAAGGTTATTTGATGTCTATTCTTAGCGGTGTGTATGCAAGCAAAACAAAAGGCTGAATGACATTATGTTAATACTCACAACTATGCAGTTAATCGTGCAGCTCTTCATGTCGTTTTTGTGTTATTATTACAATTACCAGTGTGATGACGCTCAAGGTTCAATGGGAATTGCACGGTTAAATTGGATTTGTTTCTACATTTTCCCCTAGCGGAAAAAATATAATTGTTGGATACATCAAAGAGTACATAGTACATCTTCACTTCTGCTCTTTCCATTATGCTCCCTGGTAACGTTTCGTTCAGGATAGGGACTTTTAATTTGAAAAGAAACTACTAGCTGAACAGTAAAGTAAAAGAACAGCCTATTCCCTGCCCTAGTCAGTTCTACCTGGAGGTTAATAATGTAATTTCACACAGTTGGAACATAAGTGGCTTCATATCCAAGGCATGTTAAGATAGAAAACAGGAAGGTAACAATTACATAACAGAGGATGAATACAAGGAGGACAAAAGCACAACTATATTGCAGTACCGAGCTGATTATATCATAGGTCTATCTCTGCAAGATGTTCTTTGAGCACGGATACATTCAGATAAGTGCACCCACACAAAATACATACGTCTTCTTTGTTGAAGTCTGTGATGTAATAGTTCAGTCTCATTCAGCCTTATATCTTCTGTTGGAATCTGAAGTTATTTTTTACATTGTTGAAAAAGCATTTAATTGCCATAGACTTACTCATTATTTGTGATTTTTTTTAATATTGCATTGAAGTTCTGCGACATCAAAGGTCATTAATCCATTGTAGGCAGTAAACTATAGCATGTAAACAGCTACTCTACAACAAGTAAAATTGACTTTCAATGCCCCTAACCCACTGTTTGATGTAATCTTAAAAAGCAGCAGTAGCACTGGCTGCTTTAAAGTGTCAAGGGGTCAATTCATATTTCTGTGTATGTGAATCAGTGATTTAGACTATTACTAACAAACGAGTTGTGAATCAGTCTGTTCAGTGTAGGTGTGTAAACATGCACGCACAGGTCCTGAGAAAAGTAGGGCAGCACTATGAATAAGTGCTGCAGTGTTTTGTAACATCCCTGTGTAGCCCGCAGAGACTCATTCTCAATCTCAGTCAATGACTCTTCATTCACAAGAGAGACTTAAAGAGGGAGGGAGGGAGAGGTTAGACAATTGGAGGGGTGGGAGGGAGAGAGAATAGAAATATGATTTAAAGGTCCCCTATTATACTGTTTTTCATCAATATATTATAGGTCTCAGTTATATATAAAACATGTCTCTGAAGTGTTTGGCTTGAAATACCAAACAGATCATTGTAGCATCCCATAAGCCCCTCTGTTTCAGCCCTGTTTCAAAAGTGCTGATTCTCCGTCTGTTACTTTAGATGAAAATAAGGTGCCACTCCCCACGCACAAGATATTTGGTTAAAAAAACACAATGGTGCTCTAGGAGGAGATTCAGGTGATAAGGTGGGGGGGGAGGTTACCTTGGCTGGTTATTGGCAAAAAGGGGGGACACATATTTATGTATAAAAAACATGAAAAAGTGGATTTTGCATGATAGGTGACCTTTAAGGGGGAAGTGAAAAAGATGTAAGAGACATTAAAGAGGACAGAGGTCAACAGAAAAGGACAGTATTTTTCAGAGGGTGCACAAAATACTATTATTGGGTCAGATAAGGATAAAACATGTCTTGAATTTAAGAATGTAATGTATATTATGTTATTATTATTATTATTATTATTATTATTATTATTATTATTATTATTATTATTATTATTATTATTATTATTATTATTATTATTATTATTATTAATGCTTTAGTTTGTGAATGTTCTTTTCATCATGTGCTAGGAATAATATAATTTAACCTTAATCTAAAAAATGAAACAAAAGGCAAGCATGGAAAACGTCTTTCATAGACCAGAGCTACACTGTAAAATGCCCTCCACCTACGTATACAAAAAGATGAATTAAGTCTCCTGTGGCTTTATTTGCTTTTAGTTGCTTGTCACGCCACATCGAGGACAAGTGAGACAAAACCGAGCAGCACAAGAGGATCCTGAGAGCAGGATACACAGATGGTGATGAATATGGAAAATGAAAAGGGCTTTTCATTGGCTTCAAAGAGCTGAATATACAGCTCTCAGTAAAATGTGAATGATCATGCAAGTCTATTGAAGGGACAACCATTACGTCATCTATTATAAAGTTAAGGAGCTACAGAGGTGGGAGAGGAAGAACATAATGAATAAGGAGACATAAGTACCCAACCAACAGTAAATACTATAGGGACAATTAAATTGTGATCTCTGTGGCGAGTACACAATGAAATGATCTACTCACTTAATTATAAATGGCTTGGGTAAATTACCAATAACACACTATAAAATCACTTAAAATCAGATGTCTTGCCCCTAAAAAAGACCAAAGTATTACATTAATAAAGTAGACAAGTAACAAAAGACAAAGTAATTTTTGACAAAAAGTGACTATCAGCTAAAATGAAGCCTTGTACAAACTACAATATTATTATATATATGTATAATTGTACAAAGTTGCACAAAATGGAAATACCATAGTAAAGTAAGTATAGCTAAAATGAAGGCCTATAATAAAGTGTGAGAACCTACTTGTTTAAGTTTACCTGATCCTTTTTTTTGGTTTCTTGTACAAAGTTGCTAAAAGAACTTGGTTGAAGAACTTGGTGTAGCAATATGCTAGCTAACGTAAGAGTCAGTTTGCGGATTCTTTTAAGTTATATTTTGGCCTGCAATTTAATCATCAGTAAATAATGGCTTTGTAAATAATCCATGTTGGCAGTGGAGACACTGGTGACCAACAAAATCTGTTCTCGGATTTAGGAATAGTCCGAAAATCAATATTAGAAGATTTGTTTTAGGCCAGTTTGACAACAACAAAAGCCCAACATTGTCAAGGGTATAGCAGACAAGGACTCAGACTTTTCAAGATTTACGATTCAAGGGTTTTATTATCATGTGTACATTAGCTACAGTGTAGTTATGGCAATGAAAATATTAGGTCCCGAGACTTGAACTCGTTGTTGAAGAGTTTAGTGTTGCATCGCTGGCAGAATTTGAAGGCCCAAGAGTCGTCTCGATGCCCTGTCTCTATTATAACAGCCGGCTAATGAGGTCCCATTTATAGACTGTTCATTTATATGATGTCAATGCTGAGGTCAAGCGAACGCATGTATCTCCGTATCTGGGTCTCGAAGGAGAACATTCCTAATGGTTAGCCTAAATGTAATTTACGAATACCTTGAGTAGCCTTGCTTGCTTTCCTAATATGTTAGTCCAGGAATTTATGTTAGGGGTTCCTATTGACCCAGATATATACTGTTACAGTTGAATAATTGTCTTTTACTTGATTAGAGCTTGAGCATAAGGGTTCATTTTGTATTGATCTGACCAACCTTGACCAATCAAGTTCATAACGGCTGCCACCCTGGGATGTAATCGCATTGAGCTGGAGGTATGTCGCTCTTTTGATGGCTCAGCTTTCCGTTCCTCATCTCCATTTAATACAATACCTGCATCATGTCGTGTTTTACCCTCAATTGTGAATATGACCCTGAATGATCAAATCTCTTCCATTTAATCACCTAAAGAGTGCAAGCATTGCGTTTCCCTGCTACCATGTGTGTGTGCGTGTCGTCAGCTGTCCCCTTATTTTGTCCGTCTGGACAGCCTGTGTCATGTCAACCAATCGTGACCCCCGCTCCAGGTCAGGGCAAAGGTCAGCTTTAGCCGAAGGGCAGACCACATGGTGCCAGACTTACAAACGGTCTGCTATCTCTACCCAAGGTCTCATGTTTCCCATGGTCTATCAAAAGTCTTTGGAACAGGAGCCCCTCAAGACATTTTCACGAGCTGTATTTGGAAGATCTTTACTGCACTTTTGGATTCCACTGAAACATTTTGTATCTGAACACTCTTAAAACGACATATGTCTAACTTGGTTCACAGCAGTACACACGAAACAAAATGCAACTTGAATCACTTTCAGTCAAAAAGAGGGTCATTTGTTGTGCTGTTGTATTTGTCTTGAACTTAATGAGAGGAGCCATCTGTGCTTTGTTGTGAAATGTTTCTCACCATCTGTAATTTCTGGCAAGAGTATTCCTCGCTCTGCTGATGGAAAAATCTTTTTGTTTTCCTTCATACTTGGGGTGCCTTCTAATCAGATGTCGTGTTAACTTGGATAGCTTCCTAGTATTATCTCTATGTTTTCAAAACGTAATTTAGCTGGTAATGAACTCAATCCTTGAGAGCATGACATTGGGAGTCAGCTGTTTTTGTTGTGTAGTCTAAAAGTTCACTGCATATAGTGGTTAAGAAAAGTTAAAGTTAAATGAAAAAAAACAAAGATACATTGCACACAGCCTTTTATATTTTCAATTCCTGGATGATGATTTTATGTTTTGTCCTTGACTCTTCAGTGACCAAAAACAACATTCAAGTGCAGAGAGTGGATGACTATAATAACTGGGATAGAGCACTGCTGTAATCAGATACATTTTGTCGTTGTGGGCAGCAGAGGTTTACTGCACAATCATTGTGATATTCTTAGCTTTTTCTTTGACCTCTCATGCATATAAAACCCTTGGGAGGTTCAGACGCTTATAACTTTGTCATAACTATAATTACATTACTCACTTTCCCTAATCAGGTGCTCCCAATGTTAGTGTAGAGATGGCAGTAAAACAATTATGGGCTTTTTTGCTCTGCATGGTTAGCTATCATGTAAGTAACAAAACAGACCGGAGCCTCTGATTACCTGCAGGTTGAAAACCTTGAAAAGGACATTTGTCTCAAAATAGCCAAAGTGCTACCGTGTAATCTGTGTTTGTCACATCAATAGGCAAAGTATTACTCATTTGTTGTATAATCTGTTTTTATTGTGCACAACTTGTTCAAATGTACAGTCACATGTTTAAACAGTTTTACTTAACTTTGTCTGTTACATTAATGAGAAGTGTATTGTTCGATTGAGCGAAATCAAGTAGAAAGTAAAAGATGCAAGACGAAAGTACACAACATAATAGGTAAGTGTAATATGTTTAGTTTGACAGGGTATAACTTTTAACCATTTTATGCTAAGCTAAGCTGAACTTCTGGAAACGTTAGTGAATGGACCTTTAGTTGGATTGTAGGCTGCTTATTGATTTAGTGAAGCTGGTCACATCTAAAACTGCCGAATGTCTACATACTAGACACAGTTAAGTGACATTTTCATCTTCTAATCTGACCCTTTGTGAGATAGAAAACAAACATTTACAAACTGTTGTTTCATAATATATTTAGCCTAAGGTCTATTGTATCAGTCACCTTAGAAAACACAAATATTGTGTGTTTGGTTTCGGGTCAGAATTAGAAGCTCTCATGATTCTAAATAACACACTTTAAATGCTGCAGGAAGCCTTTGACGAAAACCTGCAATTACCACGGGCAACGTAACAGACAACAGCCAGGATTCATACCTGCTTTTTACTTGTCTGTGGTCAGTCAGCAACTACTGTTTTCTTGAACCATGAAGGTAAAGGATGAACTTTGGTGATGAAATCACAGGTAACAATGAGATACATGCATTTTAAATGTCAACAGAGATTGGTCAGTAATTGTATTTTTCTGTTTACTGTCAATGGATGTAATTGCATGTCTGTACTGATTGTTTTTATCTACAGTATGTACATTATATTTGTTCAACACTGCCCTTACTGTAGGCCTACTCGTCTGTGGTTTGTGTGTTTTCATGTTTTTGTGCATGAATAAGAGCATGCACATTTTTAAGTAAGTGGAATACAGGTTGTATTTCTATTGTAGAAATATATATATATATATATATATATATATATATATGCCTAACTCTTGAGTTTGCAGGAAAGATGTTACAGCTCTCAAGCCTAAGTAGGTTGTTGAGAAAAAAATAGCATGCTTGTTGTCAGCCCCACTCACCTGTTGGTTCTCTGGAAGGAATATTAAGCAAGAAGTAGGCCGAGAGGAGGTCAGGCCAACCTTGAGCTGAGACAAATGATATAAGACAGATATGGTGTGTTTTGTAATATCGAGGACACTTTGGTTGCTAGTTTTCACCCGAAATGTTTGAGGCTGAAACATGTTACAGGATCATCATGTGACTAAAACACACAGTATGACCGCCGGACATAAATGAACTTTCTTCATCCACTTCCTGTGCTGTCCAACATCTGCACCATTGCCAAAATGGCCTGCAATCATCTCAGGTATATTTGAGAAATTAAGTTTATGGTTCTATTTATTATCACAGACAGGCATGTAAACACATGTCTATTCTTTTGTGAGTGGATAACTAGTTTTATCGATTTGATTCAACTGATTCAACTCCTCTATCTACATTTGCATATCCAATTGAAAGAATGAAATGTAATGCTTTTACTACAACCACCTGTCTTCTGATTTGAGGTTTGCACATATAATATTTTCTTTTTAGAAGGACATCATGACATTTTGTGTTTGCTGTCTGTGTACATATCATACTTACAATATTGTAAAACTCTGTGAATTCCTTTAATTACTTTTGATGAGTGTTTGTTTCACAATAAACTGGACATTTGAAAGAATGCATTATTCTAATACCCACAGATTTGAATTCCTTTCGCTAAGTGGCATTGAACACCTCTCAAAGAGGTAAGTGTTACCCTACCTCAAGTACCTACAACTTGTTTGTTACCTGTGTTGCCAAATGATCAATACAGTGATGTAGTCAACAATGGATTATGCTTTCCTGAATAATCTGGACTCTCCTGTAGCTGCAACATTAGGATACTATTGCCATCAGCATTTAGGTTATGCAGATGTTTACTTTACAGTCCCAGCTAAATCTCCACAATACTAAATTCAAGAAGCAGAGGGGGTAAGAGAGCAGAGAACGAGCAGGTCCTGGTGTACAGATGCAGTGCAGTTACTTGTCAAAGGAATATTTATTGGTATGTTGGCGCTCTCTGCTGGACAGAAACGATAAACACACCGACAGAGATATAGTAGTTCTAAAAAAAATCTAAATAGAAAATTGGAATTACTTAATTGTATGTGACAGTGAAAAATCACACCATCACCACCAGAAACACCCATCTCCGACAGCATTGATCCGCAGAAGCAGTCTTCATCAGCTTTGTACATGTGGACAAACTGCAAATGTTCCCAATTCTTCTGCTACTGTTGAAGCTTTGAAAGTTTCAAAAGGGCAATGAGTAACAGCAATTTCTGACACAAATGTTTGTTTGACTCTTAATCAGACACTCCAAGACACAAACATTGTTTTTCAAGTTATTCCTGTGCAGATGTTGCTTTATGTTTAGAGTTGTGTTTTTGCTTGAAGAAAATGTCCTCTCCTGTAATACAGACTGCAGCAGGCTTATTTTCAGGATTTCACTTTATTTTGCTGCATTAATTTGACCCCCCACCATCACAAGCCCTCCAGGGCCTGCTGCAGAAGGACATGATGCTGCCTCATCCAAGATTAAGAGTTGTTGTGTTAAGTATGAATATGATGACCCAAAAAAACACATTTTGATCTTTTTAGAAAATGTTACTATTCATTAGTTTCAGAGTCAAATGAACCTTCCCGTTTTGATATCTGTAATGACTCATACAGAAAGTGAAAACAATTCCTCACAAAGCTAATAATGAGCTTTGTGAGGAATTGTTTTCACTTTCTACTGTATGTCATGAATGTAAAAATAAATTACAATCATTGTGATTTAATATACAATTGTAAAATAGAAAGACACGTATGAAGAAAGTGTATCATGGATTAAAAGAAATAAGATTACACACTTGTATTTTTGGATACGGTTAATAGATGTAATTGTCATTTAGTGGCTAAAAGTACATGTATAATTTAGAATAAAAAATAAATAAATTATAATCCATAATTCTTAATTCCATAACTAATTACTAGTGACATTGTGTAATTGATTAATTCATATACTTGATACATTATTGATTAGTAACATAATTAATTTAGCAATGAATTCGTTTAATAAAAGAGAATGAATATTGAGATGTTTGCAGAGGTTTTTCAATGGGTGTTCCAAAGGCAAAGAAATTCACCATATACAGTTCACATTATGAATAAATGCTGTTTCTGCTTATGGGATGTGCTATTATTATTATTATTATTATTATTATTATTATTATTATTATTATTATTATTATTATTATTATTATTATTATTATTATTATTATTAAATTATTATTATTATTATTATTATTATTATTATTATTATTATTATTATTATTATTATTATTATTATTATTATTAGTATTGGAGTCTAATAATTTAACCTACAGTAAGAGACTATACCTGCGTTATTTATTTATATGAAATACCAAATACAATTTATTCATTAGCAAAATATGTTACTTTGTACATTAGAGAGATTTTTGCTTTCGAAACAAGAATTAAACTATTTCAAAAGAAAAAAAAAGATTGCTGATTCTCAGAGTAGGGTTTCGAAATGAAAATGTGTTGGCCAACCAAAACCTTTCCCTTAAATGGTAACATTAGAACATACTGTATGTAGACTACTGCAGTTACCTGTACTAACATGAGTACATTTGTTTTAACTGTTTTCATTCGTTTTGACTGGAAAGAGTCTTAATTGAATTGATCTGAACAGATACATTACATCTCGAACAAACTATTCATGGCGGGTTGCTATTTTCATTTTCATTTATAATTATCAACAAGGTAACACATTAGAAAACCATTGTGAACTGTATGTGACCAAGAAGCTATGCTATTTTAACACAGACACTGTACATCAGCATCATACGACCTGATCAGAATCTATTATCAGATCAAATAGTCCCATGTCTCGATCGTTATAGTGTGTGTTACTAGTAAGAGTCCGCAAACAAAATGTTCTCAATTCACATGAGAATATTTCCCCCTGCGTAATTTGCAGTCTCTTTATTCCCTGTGTAACTTTATAGTTGGCCCACATTTTATTTCTGTCTTCTTCTCAGACTTTTTTCCTTTTTCTTTTTTTTCTTTCATGTAGGCTAATATACTGGCCGGCGCTGCAATTTCGGAATCTGCCCTTGTATATGGCGGACGAAATTTCCACAGGAGGAACCGCAACATAAAGCCACTGTAGGAGGTAGAAACTGAGAGCCTTGCAAATACAGAAGTAGACCTCGACAAATTCATGATTCATCTCGCCATTACTCTAAAATGTAACGTAGAGTGTCGAGGAAGGAAACAACGCTGTGGTGAGAATTTGCTACATTTGGAATTTCTCATAACTAATTCACAATTTTTTTTGTTGAGGAAACAGTTGTACAGGCTGTCACCTCTGCTCGGGGAGGGACGATTTCTGCAGCGGGGAGCCTGTTCGCATGAGCTGCATCGTTTTTGGAGGTATGTCAGACCGCTGTGTTATCTTTTTTCTCATTTAGAAATCCTACAATTTAGAAATTTCAGTTGCGGATGTTAAGTTTCAGCCGCTTCTACTTAGCAAACGCTACCTGACAGTGTTTCGTACTGTAGCCAGCCACTGAGCCAGGTGCAGGCTTTGAAGCAATCCGAAATAGTCCTAATCTGTTGATGTTTTTTGACAGAATATTCGTAATGAAGTTTGCTTGTAACTGCTGACTAGTCGTCTCTGCAGCTAGTTTGTCCACATTTACAGCACATAGGTAAAAACACAGTGTATATTCCGATACTGCAAAGGGACGATAGTGGCAATATGAAGGACGACGAGGGGAGGAACAATCTGAAACACAAAAACCTCCTGCAGCCATGTTTTGTGAATTTTCCTGCAAATTTTGAGCAGAGCTTCGGAGTTTCTCCTCTGAAACTCACACAACACTAGTGTTACTTTTGGCTGTATTTCAGGGTTTGGTTTTAATTGTAGACAGACAAGAAATATACACTTCAACTGTCGTCATGTCAAAAATATATTTCGAATTTTATTTTTAGGAAGATAGAGGATTTTAATTCTGGGGGTAATTGGCGCCACCTGTAGGCAGTCATTTTGAGAAATTACAAAATTATAATGAGACTAGTTTTGAGAATTTGTTATTCATTTGAATGTTATTTTCTGATACGCATGTCATAATGCTGCTTACAATTAATTAATATGTAAATTATTGAAATAAGTTTAAATGAAATCACCTTGTGCTTTTCATACTAATTGATACAAAGTAACCCTTTTTAAATTCTGTATTTAAAGCAGTCTACAAGTTAATGGTATTCCTGCTTTGTTTTATTCATGATGAGTATGCTGGACTTATTTTGCCAAATGTGTTGGACACTCCACGTCATTCTGTGACAAAAAGATGAACTAAAACATATTTTAAATCCACCATGAATCTTTTAAATCTAACACATTAACTACAATTTTCCAGTTCCTCCTTTCTTCTCTCTCTTCTTTTGTGTTATGGTGGGTAAAGTGATATCATTTACTACTTTGTAAACATGGAACAATTTAGACTTTATATCTGGATGGAAAATGTGTAAGCGGAAAATACATTATCCAAAGTGAACTGAATAGCACTGGAAGAAGAAGGAGCATGTCAGCATAATTTGAGGGCAGGAAAAACAATCACAAGCAGTGGCTCTACTGTTTATATTAATCCTGCAGATGCCAAACAGTTTCCCATCTTGCATGGCTTGCTTTTATTTTAATGTAAGGGAAACTGCGGAGGCCATTTTGCTGTGGGTAATTTTAATGCTGACCTTCATATCTGTATAAATTTAAAAGAGCTAGTGGAAATTGTATGGTTGGTATGCAAAATCTGGGTGTACATTCTGACCTTTGCTTGGAGTCTAATAAAAATGCAGGAGTTTCAGTTAAAGTACAGAAGTGAAAGGAGGCAACCAGTGTCAGGGGTTCAATATGGTTAGATCAGTGATGGGAATGTTTATATGCAGAATACCTGAATGACTGAGTAATAAGTTATAGAGCTCTCACAAATAATGCTGCAATGAAAAACACCCTAAACCCTCATATAGTTAATAGAAAATGCATTCTGGGAGTGTTTTCATTATAAGCAAGGTAAGAGGAACGCACACTCGCCTGTCTACTTAAAAGAACAAAAGCTTTGATTCATGGAGGATACTCAGAGCGAATAGTTTGGATGGAGAGGTGAAACCTGTCCCTCCAGGCACTGATAAACATGACATGGTGAGGGATCGTATCACAGCCTGCTGTGGGTCCATTGTGTCAAACATAGTTGCTCTTTTAATTGTCATACTTAGTACAGAGGCTTTAATTCTTCCGTTTAAAGGGTAAGCGGTTTTACACAAACAATTTCTGTCTTTGATGTCATGCCAGTCCTTTTTTTTCTTAATGTACTATTACAGATTCACGATTTGTGCTTGGATGTGTCTGAACAAATATGCATCCTTCCTAAACATAGTAAACATATTGCGTCGGCTCTTTTCTTAGTGGCATGTTGAAAATGTCTGAAAATGGCTTCACTTAAATTAGTCTCTAGGGAATGGCTTTTCAGGGGTTGGGGCTGCAGCATTAAAAAAGAATCTGTGCATTCTGCACATATTATTTCCTTCCTCTTCCTTTGTAAAAATGAACCTTATTGGTTTCATGAATAATGCATAAGGACGTCAATTGCTGCAGCAATGAAAATTAGGCTTGTTTACGTGCAGTGGTTATGTACAGAGAGGCTTCTTTTTTCTTTGACCATTTTCTGAAGGTAGAGCAGAGCCTGAGTAGCTTTTCTGAAAATACAAATTTCCAGCGAAGCAAATCTCATTTCTTTGAGTGAAAAGGGGAGGGGTGAAACTCCCGCGGGTTTAATGAATCCATAAATCACAATAGTGCCAGGTTTGCTGCGCCTGCGTCAGTGTGCAGTGCAATTTTGATTTTCATCAAAAATGTAATCTGCCAGCCTACAAGGGTTTAGCAGCAGACCGGATGCCGCCCTGAATTTCTAATTTTAGGGGCCTGATCTTTCAGGATTTATTTTTGTATAATTCAAGTCTGCTTTTCAATATCTCTTGTTATTAAATTTTAATTCGTGGCATTAACATATAGATTGAAAAGGTTTTTATGGGGCTTTTGAGTGTATGCTGATGGAATTTTACTAGACGACACTGTTTCTTTTTCCAGAGCATCACGGGTGTGTGTGTCTGGGGGGGGGGGTTTATCCATTTCTCTGCATTATTGCTTTTTGAAATCGTTGGTCATACACCATCTTGGAAGACATTTATTACAGAGGACAGAGAAATGTGCATTTGATTAAAGAAACAGGGAAAGCAAAGCATTTAGTGTAAACCAGGTTTCGGTCCACCCCTGCTCCTAGTCACTGACTTTGCTCTGGTTAATACAAACATGCAGTGAAAGCAGTGATTGAAGTGACCCCCACCATCCCCCATTTTAGCTGATTCCTATTTTTAATCCCTCCCAGAGTGGAAACATTTTCATGAGCCTTAAACAAATTTGTGTTTTATATTTGGAATCTCTATTACAGACAGTCTACTTAACATGGAGAGCACATTGATTTTTTTTGGCATTGCAAGGTACAATTCAAAGTCAGAAAATCTCTCCAAGTTAGAGCACAACATTTCTTTTTGCTTTAAACAAGCGCAGTGATTGATTTACTTCATTATTGTGCAGAGGCAAACACAGCACTGCCCAAATATAGGCCAATTATTTTAAGTACCTCGCAAAGCGCTGAATTCTGAACAGAGGTATGTCCTAGAGATGTTTTCCTTGTATGCCTAACCTCCTTATTCTTGATACATTAAGTACACTGCTGTAATATATTGTTGTTAATATGCATGCATTGTCATTTAATACACAGCTGTTCCAAACCACAAAGGAAAACTCATTTAATAGATTGACATAAATCACAATGCCACCTACCTATTCTTACTTTAGTGCCTATTACAATCTTAGTATCAGTAATATGCAAAAAGCCTTGATGATTTTATTTAGTATATTTCCTTGCCTTTTATTTTAGTTGGTTTATGTTGTTTCTTATTCGTCGGGAACATCAAGCAAATGTGCATCTGGTTTACATTTTCATGGTGCATGGTGCAGGTTACAGCATATCATAAGCCCCAGACTATGAAAGAACAGAAGGCCAGATGGCTAATTTAGCATTTTGACTTTAATTAGAGGAAAACGGGTCCTTTCATATATCCAGGGCAGGCATTCAAAAAGTTGCCCAGGGAATATCAAAGTGGATGACTAAGCAATTGGTCTAATTCAGATATGCATGTTTCTTTAATATTATTTGATTACAGACGACAAAAGTCAGTTAATTGAGCCATTATTTCATTTTTATTTCCACCCAGTGACTCCTATCAGCTAATGCTTATTGAGCACTTTGAGATCTTTTGTTAGTATGTTATGATACAATCGTGCAAACAATGACTTTTTGTATATGTTTTCTAAACAAATGAAATGTTAAAAAAAAAAAACTATTCTTTGCTGAATGTAATTATTAACATTGTTGGAAGAAATACTCTGATCCTTAGATAAAACAATAACATTACAAAAACGTACAAATACAAATTCCTGCGTTCAAATCAAGTGAAATTACAATATTGTTATCCGCAAAACACAAGTATCAGATGTAAACGTGCCCATTCTGCAGAAAGATGGCCTGTTGATCAATGTGTAAGCAGCATTGTAAAGTAGCTAGTCAAAGTGTAGCTAGTTTTAACCATAGGTTTGAACTACTTTTTATACAGTTGTTTCCAGTTGTTTTCGACCTAGGGTTCAGGCCCCTTACGGCCCCTACACACGGCGGCGCGCGTTGACGTTTCAACGCTTCTGCCCATTCACTTTGAATGGGGTGACGTCACGCTTTGCCGAACTGCATTGTGGGAGCAAAGCGTAGCTTTTCTCGCGGTGCTCGCTGCAAAAGTAGAGCAATGTTCTACTTTTGAAGCTTCGACGGAAGCGTCAGCCAATCGAATCATATGCCAGTACAAGCTCTAGCCAATCAAACCGCTGCTTGTGTGTCCGGGGCGTGAGATTCAGGTGATTGGTTGTTGGTCTAGCTTCAGACATGCCCGCCGGCAAGCGACAACGCACGCCGCCGTGTGTAGGGGCCGTTAAGGGCATCTGACAAAGAAATCTGTCTTGTGAAATGATTGATCGGAGTGGAAAGAAGAAGTTCTTATACAAAAAACTGTTTCTATTTTTTGTAGGACATGCATAATAGAAAAGTCTTCCCCTTAGTACTTCAAACTGTTATTTAAATGAAACCATGTGAAAAGTTTAGAGGCATAATGTCCTTTTAAACATGGCAATGGACCCAACCCCTTTTTTCGTAATAAGTACATTGTAATGGTCGGAATCACTGGTTTAATCTTTAACACTTTGTTGTATTTCATCAGCTTATTTTTTATGTAAAATAGTTTTAAGTAAACTCAATATTTTTAACATCTTGTCTGAAAGGTACTGGAGTAAAAGCATAATTGACATTAGATACACAACAAAAGTAAATTATAAAAAGCAACCTTAAAGGACAGATTTTGAGTAAATCTACTTGCTTACTTTCCTCTTATAGTGAGACAAAATCGACCAACATCAAAGTTGAGAGTAACTATATTTGTGCTGTCTTAATTTGTTTTGGCTGTGTGTCAAGATGACAGGTAGCATTGACCCATTGCTCTTTGTATGCGTTGGGGAGGGGGGGTTGCTGAAAAACCCAAAATGGCTGAGACTGTATTTTTATGTCTTACTATAAAATTCTCACAAAAGTACACTTTTTCACATACTTTTGTCAGCAGTATAAAGATTATAAAAACTTCACTTTTAGAACTCCTTTTAAAACAGACTTACTAACTAAATCATTTTGCCTTAAAGGTCCCCTATTATACTGTTTATCAATATATTATAGGTTTCAGATATATACAAAACATGTCTCCCATATCCCATAAACTCCTCTGTTTCAGCCCTGTTTCAAAAGTGCTGATTCTGTGTCTGTTACTTCAGATTAAAATAAGGTACTACTCCCCACGCCCCTCTGAGAGATATTTGGTTAAAAAGAACACAATGGTGCTCTAGGAGGAGATTCAGGTGATAAGGTGGGGGGGGGGGCAGAGGTGGGGACTCGAGTCACATGACTTGACTCGAGTCAGACTCGAGTAGCATATTTTTTGACTTGAGACTTGCTTGACTAACATTGATAAAAGACTTGACTTGACTTTGACTTGGTATTCATGACTTGAGACTTGACTTAAGCTTGAGACAGATGACTTGAAAGGACTTGACTGTTTAAAATTAAATATTTGCGTTTGTTTTTGTAGTGAGATATTACGTTTAGTTTTTTCGAAAAACGTGATTGGGTGATTATAGCGCCGTGCGCGCAAACCTGGCAACCCAACCCACTAGACGGTAGGAGCGTCAGTTAACATGGCAGCGGCTAGCGTTACTCCAAAAATAGTGAAGTTTGGATTCAAGGATTATGTTGTCGATGACGCTAATAAGAAGAGAACAGCGGTATGCAGGGTCTGCAGCATAAAGATCAGTGACACGACCACCACAACATCCAACTTCATTCATCACTACAAAAAAAACCACAGAGAAAGGTGCGTGGATGTGTTAGCTAGAAAGCTAACGTTAAGTTTAAGCTACGTTAGACTTGGTTTCAAATCGATTAAGCATTACAAAGAGAAGACAAAACGGTAAATGAACACTAGAACCGCCAAGGGATTCATTTTGACTAACCCCGATACTGACGGGCTGTCAGGAGAGAGAGAGAGAGAGGGAAAGAGATGCCTCGTTTATTTCCCCTGTGTTATTATCAGAAGTTACTGTAAACTGTTGAATAATGTAGTTCATCTACTTTTAGTAGTTTGTTTAAATGTTTTAATTATGATGTTTTTGTTTGTAGAAGTGCATCATTCCTTGATTTATTGTAAAATGAATCTGAACTTTTTGATCTGTTATGATGATAAACTGAAGCAATTTCAAAATTAACCCAATTAACTGAGTTTTAAATCGTCCTACTTAGTTTATAAGGAAATTATGAAGAGGAACAAATTAAATTATTTGAAAATGATATCTATGTAGGTGCTGATGCTGTTGGCGGTTCTAGTGTTAACAGAAATTTAAATTAAATATGTGTAATGGCAAATGCCATATACGATTTTCTTACCTGGATTTCTGCCTTTTTGAACAGACTTTTTGATTGAGTCCTAGCTATATTGTCTGCAGTTCTAGGGTTAATATTAATCTAATATGATTGTCATCGGTCTAAATTAGATTTCAAATGATTAACTGTGTATGTAATGAAGATCATAGTGTGGGTTAAATCCATTTTCATAACCACTGTCTTTTAACTGATTTAAATGCGGAAACTGGGCTTATTCATCAGAATTTCGTATGACTTGACTTGACTTGCTTGACTCTCACCACAGTGACTTGGGACTTGCTTGATACTTGTAGGTCAAGACTTGAGACTTGCTCATGACTTGCACATGTAGGACTTACTCCCACCTCTGGGGGGGGGGGGTTACCTTGGTTGGTGATTGGCTAATGGTTACACAAGCCAAAAAATCGTTAAGACATCATAAAGTGGCCAAAATCTGATCAGCTCATTTTCAGACAAGTTTTTATATAAATGGATCAGGAGGTGAGTGAATCTTTTTTCCTGAAACTTTCAGAATCTCTTTACACAGAGGGGACACATGTTTATGTATTAAAGATGTGAAAAAGTGGTTTTTGCATAATAGGTGACCTTTAAACAAAATGTGTTTTTCGGTTTAGACTGTAAGTCTAGTTAAAATGGAAAACAGATGACACAATATTTACATTTTCCAGTATACCCTCAGTAAACATGACTGCTGCTCAGGGCTGAACCTTAACTACTGCCGTACTGGAGTATATTATATAAGTATATTTTGGCAAACATATTCACACCCATAATCTTACATAATTTCTTTCTCCATGAGTCAGGACATGTTCAAATGTAATCCCTTTCACTCACAGGTGAAATTTATTCTATGGGATGTCATTTTTGTTTTCACATTCATAAATGGGTACGTCATGCCGGCATGTTTGTTTTGCAGACCGTCTACCTCTGATACTGCGCACTGCAACAAGCATTTTAAGGGGCATTTTCTAGAGATACATCTAGAGAGGAGAACTTTTGTCCTGTGTGTTCTGTAATAAAATGCTTTGATATTCATATAGTTTGCACTTCTGTTCACCAGAAGCAACATTTTAATAAACATTTATCTTACCATAACATTTCAAAATACATAAAAAAACGGTTGTTCCCTTCGCAGCATATTCATTTAAACCATTACAAGAGTTCACTTCTACCATAACACTTCAGTCCAAAAGCTGGAAAATAGAAAGCTGACCATTCAGTTAATGGTGTCGCTGGGATGTAAAAGTTGGCACTGCTGAGAGACGATTAAATGGGCCACTAACTTTGCTGACCCAAAATCTTTCTGTGCGAGTGTCTGCATTAAAAATGTACTTGTCATTAAAGGTGATAACACAAGTGCCACCATTTCAAAGATTTTCTCTCCTATCTTTCTATTAGATACAAGTAATGATACATCCATAAATACTGTCAAAACTGTTCTGGTAGACAGAATGAACTCTTCAAAATGGTGGTGTAAATCTGCTGCTCCAATATGGAGACCCAGAGTTTTAAACATTAAAATAAATAACCAAGACCTTATGAATAAATAATTATTTGAGATTGGCTGTTGCTCTGTCAGCAACAACCAACATTGTAAACTTCTTCAAAGTAAGATAAAAGTATATATGTAAAAGTTTCCTTTTCAATTTTACTTTACATACAAAAAGAGTCACACAGGTTTTTAGTTATTCCCAGAAGCTGTATGCCTTATATTGGAAATGCCATTTCAGCTTTAAAATGGGAAATACACCAAAAGACAAATACATGAAAAAAATCCTGCATTGAACATGACAATATTAAAAAGTATTCGTCTCGGAAAAACGCTAAAAGGTCTAATGGAAATTTTGAAAAACTGTGAATTACAATTTTACCCATTAAATGTATCATCTGCCATGATATTTATTTATGACTCATGTTGACTTTCAATCTAAAATGTAATGTTTGAGCTTGTCCCATGTAAAGCTTTTAGAACGTATTAGGAAATCAATCAAACACAAGCTTGCACAACCTTCAGGCCGATTATTGCACATAATGTAACGACTGAGCTCCATTGCTGATGTTTTTTGATCCTGTGTCATATCAAAAGAAAGTTGTATTGGGCGATGAAAGGCTAGTTTTTGGCTGTATTGTTGCGCTATTATTAGAATACCAATTCCCCCTCTTTCCATAATATCCGTCATCCTGGCATAACTCTGCTTTGCATGGTTGCATTTTGAGAACATGCTCTCGACAAAGCCTTTTACAGCCTTGTGCTGAAACGGCTAGTTGTGTAATTTGGATAGTTTTGAAATTAGAGCATTGGGGCGCCACCAAGTAGTGGAATTCATGCCATCAAAGGACACTCATTATCAGGGTTTTAAACCTGCGCATCTGTTGTCTGTATTTAGAAAAAGTTTCAATAGTTTTCAAAAGTCAGATGCAGGTAGCAAGACAACCTTTTTTTCTTGATATTGGATTTGTTGCCATTTTGGTTGCAAAACAACACATATTTTCCAATGAGGAGTGCTGGTATTGTGCACAGATGCCATTTGTTACGCTAGAAGTAATGCTGGAATCTTGAAATGGATGTTTTTGTAGGACAGTAAAGTATTTGTCCCTCTCTGTTTTTTCCCTTGGTACAGAAGCACGGGCTCAGAGGAGGCGGAGTCATGAGTGCACCAGAGGCACCCACTCCTGTGATGGAGCAGGCTGACGGTGGCAGTGCAGCCCCAGATGTTCCCTCACCAGCCTTAGTCCCTAAGCCCAAGAGTCCAACTCCACCACCTGTCACCGTCACAGTGAAGAAAGAGCCCGGGACCTCAGAGACCAGTAACGGGAAAGTGGGTGAAGTCAACCCTGCGGAGATCTGTGTTGTCATTGGAGGAAATGATGGGGGAGCAATCGGAGTTGGATTCCGTAGAGCTCAGACCGAGGGTATGTTTGCCCTAGGTACTCCTCCTCCAACGAAGAGCACAGACTCATGCATAGGTGTGTGGATATACATGGATACACGCATTTCCTGACTGTATTCTTGTCTGGTGTCTCTTGACCCTGACTTTTTTTAGTTAAAAAAGTCTGTAAAATATCAGAAGCTTAGCCATGGTTACTCAGGATAATCCACACATTTAGCTGTTAGCTGTAACTACTTTCTACAGAATAAACTGCCTCTATGAAAACTATTGACAGCAAATTGTTGTCTTTTGAAATGTGTTAAAGGAAGTTTTTCAAAGCCTGTGTGCACATTTGAACTTCCATATACCACCATTTCGAATTTGTGTTAAGTGTTGGATCAGCATCTGAAATCTTAAAGGGTCACTTCTGTATTATTTTTACCTAGACCCTATTTTCCAATGTTTTTGTGTCACAGACAGGATCCATTGTGTGCTTGGGCTAAATAACAATGCTAACCTTTAACATTAGCTGAGGTCTTGAGGAGAAAACTAAATATGAACAAATATAACATAATAATAAAATAACAAACGGTCCTGTTTGACCCCGATACCAGTCTTGATGCCACTGACATTCATATTATTTAAATGAATTAATCAGATTAGTTAGTAATTCTGCCCTTTAGTCAAAAGCTGATTAAATGTCTTCTAACTTAAGGTTTCAGTAAACATTGTATTTAATGTAAAATGTTTGTAGAAAGTGGTGTTTACTTTGAGCTTAGAAGATTAACTTATTATTGGTAATATTTTGGGTATTTTCAGAAGTAATTGGGAGATGTATATTCAGTCTGTATGAAGGGGATTACTTAGAAAATAAATGAAAACTTAAATCTGAAAGGTTTTGAGTTATGCTAAATGTTTGTACTCCTGATAATACTCGTACTCCTACTTTTTTATGACCCTGTTTTGATTTGTCACGCAGGTTCCTATGTATGTGGGGTATGTGGGAAGAAGTACAAGTATTATAACTGCTTTCAGACACACGTCAGAGCACACAGAGGTAAGACACTTAAAACATATCTATTGTCTCAAAATAATAACTGACTGCTCGCTGTGTCTTTCCTCTTTTGACTATCGGCCTAAAATGATTCACTTCCTCTAAATGAGTCATGCTTGTCCTGTTTTGGCTAGGAATTGTATTTGATTTATTTATTTTAGATTTTTTTGGCCTCTGCATTGATTTAATGTGAGATAACAATTTTAGCACTGGTGCGAAGCTGCGAGCAGATGTGAGCTCACATTCTTTATTCACAGATTTCTTTAAGACTGACTGTCCCCCCCCTCCCCCTCCCCCTCCCCCTTCTTTTCCACTATAGAATCAGATACCATGGTTGCAGATGGTCTACCCCAGACACCCAACAGTGAGTACACATTTGCACTCCCAACCAGTGAACACAGAAGTTTAAAAGCATGTCAGCACAAGCTGTTTATTTCCTACCTGTCTCATTTAACACACATTATGTTTCACTAGATATGTTATGTTTTCATGAAACTGGATATAAACAATCCACTACATCTTATAGCTGAAAATACCATTGTCTCTATATGACTTAGCAGACTTAACGCCATATAATTTACCCTCATTGTCCCCCTTCCTCTCTCCCATCAGTCTTGTCTCCTCACTGTAGCCGCCTTCCCATAGGTGACATCCTAAAACCAGGTACCTATAAGGCAGCATCCAACTTTACCTCAACATTTCTGGCACAATGATGTTATGTGTGGACACAATGTTTTAAATATCACAATGTTCTCTGTCTGATAGCATCAGTTCCTCTTTAAGGGAGGATAACCTGAAACTGCTTATAAAGTAAATGCCGGCCTGCAGGTTGGGGGATGTTGCTCTTTTTATTCCATTGTATATCAGCTGCCAGAGCCTGTGTTTATCAGGCATCTTAAAATCACTCTCAGGATTCACGGTGAAAGTTTGATTAGGACTAAAAATACTCCTAGCTCAGAGTAGTACTTGAGTTATTTATAAAGCATCCTACAGACACTCCCAGCGATCATTACATGAACGTGCACATCGCTTAAAGGAAGCAGTATCTACATGGCAGAGAGAAAAGAAAGAGCAGTCATCCTGATGCAGATAGAACGACAGTCCTTTTTTAACTGTATGAGGAAAACAAACGGTGTAATCAAAAGGCATGTGACTGTAATCGGCAGGTTAAAGAGGCTTCTTGGCAAAAACAAACAACCCCTGATTACATTTTTAGGAGGATGGAAAATGAATTGCATTTTTGGTTGACACTAAATATTTAAACTTTATATTTGAGAGTATTCACATGCCAATTCATAAGATTGTTTAAATACAACACAAACAAATGTCAGCAAGTAAAGACAAAACAAGCAGAGGCAAAGTATAATTTGCTTTATTAGCAATTAATTTAACCTGGAGAAATAAATAGACTAAATAAAGAATAGAATAAAATTGGCGCTACATTTTGTTGTTCAAAACAATGTTAAAAGCTCAGGTTTAGGGCCTCACAGCGAATATATGGGATTATTGTAACCTTGACTTTAAGCCTGCTTAACGCCACGCTATTTTTTAATGATTGGTTACTATAGCAACATTCTCTGGATCATTGCAAGTCTGCATTTTAAAACCAAATGAGGAAAATTAATCCAGGCATACACATAATAAACTGAGATTTTCCAGTTAGTATGGCTATTCAAATATCCCTCTGTTGACGTGTGGGCATAAGAGCATTTTAAAAACAGGAGACAACACAGGCTGGAGTGTTGTGTAGGTTGAGGAGAGTATTTTAGGAGCACAGCTCAAACAAACTTTGGGTAGATCTGACTAAGTGGGTGTTAGGACCAAAAACAGCCCTGCGTTTATAAAAAGAATCCAGGGGTTGGCGGGGTTGTGCAGCTTCAGGTACTTGTTAGAAATGAAATTGTCATGCAGGAATTCGAGTTTGAGTTATGGATCATGGATCTATTTAAATCCTCAGACACCAAAACACTGAACGCTATATTACTTATACTATTGGACAGGGTTTCAGTTTTCTCATATCTGGTTGTCCAATGCATTGATTTGCCAGATGTCATTGCATTTTGTATTTCAAATTAAAACCCTGTCATATTGATTGTGAAACAAAATGTAAAATGGATTCTGCATTTTCAGTTCATGCAGGAAGTGTGCAACTTAAACTTGAACATGAAAGTGCAAACTGTCCTTTTGCATTTGAATGTAAAATATGTGATGGTTTTAGCGTATCAAATGATAGTGAATTTTAAATGTCAGTTTGCATTTTCATTTGAATAATTGCAGGACTTTCCTAGGCTTGTTTTCTTAAAAGCATCCAATTGCTTGCATTTGAATGAAATACCCATATCAAAGGATGTTCAAGGTTGACATATCTTCTGCTTTGAGCTTGTTTTTTTTAAGGGCCTCTTAAAAAGCCACAGAGGAAAAAAAGTATGTTGGGATGGGATCAGAGTAGGCTTGTTTTTGTCACATAACTATCTGTTGTAATAACCACTGCACAGCATCATCAATTTTAAGACGCAAGCCCAACCTGCCAACATCATGCATCCATAACCAATTATCTATGTTGTAAGTGTGGTATTGATTGACTCAGAATGTGTCCTCCTCACCTATGCTTGGAGCAATCAGGTTGTGTTAGCTTTAATTACACTGATAAATGCCAGGAACCCACTAATTTGTTGAAAATAGTTTTAATCACGTCAGTTGGTGGCAAAATGAAAGAATATGTGTTGGAGCCTTGAGGTGTTATACATGCAATTACAGTTTGGCACCCTAATAATGGCTTTTGTAGCTGTGTTAACAATTAAGCATAAACTGCTCGGACGCTTTTTCTGTGAAGTTAGGAAACGGGTTATTTTTAAATCATCTGTTTTGGCTTTTTATGCCCCTTGTATCACATGCCTAGGGCAGCCACTTACTAGGTTTCCAAAATATATTTACAGCACCAATTTGGATTGTGACCTTTTTTTTATCTTTAAAATATAAATACAGATCAGAATATTTTATTTTCTGCTGTAATGTATTTTGAAGAGTTTAAAGGCATCTTTGTAACACCCATAGGAATTCACCAAAGGATCCTGCTGATTGAATTAACAGTGTCAGAATGAAGTGGAGAGAAATTCAGAAGTTATCACTCAGCTGCTAAACGATAAAACATTTGTCACATGGGTGTGTAAGGTGAGGGGCTTCTGCTGGAGTCAGACATATTAAGGAGCAAAGACAAAATTAGAAACAACCAGAGAATGGAGGATTTGTCTTGCAGTTTCTGTATGCCGTGCTGTTTACACAACAGTTTGGCCTCAGACAGGACTTCGCTGTGGTATGCCAAGACGCACTTAAAGTGTTCTTAATTCTCAACAGCCACTTGGCTGCACAATGCTTCCCACTGCAACAAAATTAGCAATAGCAGAACAATGAACCTGCTTCCCGTTTGTCCTTTCACTCTCTTAGACGTCTACAGACACGTCATGGAATGGCTGCACAAGTTGTAAACAAGGAGCAACATAAAAAATGCATCTGGGTCAAAACACCATTTTTAATTTTAGTGTTCTTGATCAAAAATCATTGCTAGGAGCTATCTAAAACAAATCTAAATAAAAAGAGAAAGACAATTACCCATTTAATTCTTAAGCACTCTACTTTATATTCTACTGAACACTATTTGAATTTAATTCTAATTTAAAATGCTGCATTAAACTAATTTGCATTGTTTTGCATACACGGATAAATATTTTTTTGTTTTTGTGTGAAGGTGTCACTCGTATAAATAATCAAATCATTATTACCTTTTCTATCACTTTCCCTCCAGGGATTCATCTGCCTATTTGTCCTGTTATTCTAATCTCATTTAGCCTCCCTCTGTGTGTCAGTCCCAATGTAATCAAGGATATCCAATCAATGTATTTCAATCACATTTGTTAAGTCATTTATCATTTCTAATACACCATGACTAAAAACAGGACTCCTTTTCTATGGCAGAATGCAATAAGATGTTTAACCGGATCTCTATACATTCAGATGAATGTGTTCTTAGTTAAAATGTAATCACTGAAATGGCTCCTTCAATCTTGTCATTTTTTACCTTTGCACTGTCCTCTGTACTGTAAACTTTACACCAAAGCAAAGTATCTACTATAATAAGGTTATTATTTACCCAGTTTCCAAACATACTGGTTGTCAGTAATATCCATCCTTATAAACAATGTTGTTTTTCTCTCTATATTTTTATCTGCAGATAGCTTCCGTTACTCCTGTGACATCTGTGGCAAGAAGTATAAATACTACAGCTGCTTCCAGGAGCACCGTGACCTGCATGCAGTCGATGGTAACTAGGAGTTTTTGGACACTTTGCATGACAATTTATTTTTTCTTTGACACCCCCAAGACTTGATCTGGAAAACCATTTAGAAGGGAACTTTCCATTTCACACTGTCACCAGAGTCTCTACTTCCTGCAGCAGCAACAAAAGCTGAGTAGCATAGTAAGGAGGAGTAGTATAAAAAAACAGGGGGCTTTTTTTGCTAATACAAAAAGAATAGACTATCAAATTAGCACAAAAATCAGACTCTAATAATAGTCTGTTTTATGTAAAGCTTATTTCAAACTGACTAGTTGAGGTAAATAAAGTCCTATATTTCAGAATTTACTGTAATAAAAAAAAAAGAAACTCAATAATTTAAACTTCTTACTCGCACTTGAGTTCAGAGTAGGATACCCCTTGCTACTCTCTTTAAAAAAAATCTAATCTCCCATTTCTTCTCCCTCCTCTCTCAGATCCTTATGAACAGGTAGTGTTACCTGTGGACAGCCTTAAAGAGGAGGAGCCAGTTGAACCCTACCAGAAAATCGGACCAAGTAAGACTGTTTGATGCACTTACAGTAGTTAATTCCACATATATACCAGCGCAGGTGAAGGTTGCAAAGTGGTCTATACATACAGTAGCTTAAGCACCACATTGCTGATTGCACATTTTAAGTTTTTATACCCCCCAGAAGGAATAGATTAAATTGGGATCATTTGTAACTGTAACCAATTGTTTCAAAATTATGCGATTTAATAGAGAGGTAAATCTGACATATGTGACCTGCTCTATCGAAATCAGTCGGAAGTCGCAACGGCTCATTTAAAAAATAAACGTGGATTTGCTTAAAAAACTATTTTTGCGGGGTTCGGGTGTTTTGTTTGATTTTAAATAAAGTCTTGGCTTTCAGAATATGCAACTTTTATTTCCAAAATCACACAATAAATACATGTTTGAAGCTTGTAAAGGGAAGATGACCGCTCTCCCTCGCAATCTGCTGTTCCGCAGCGCCGCACCCCCTCCCTCCGGCTGAAATTATGAATGTAAGGCGTATAGTAATCATAGATAACACGGCAGGGTCCGTTACAGTTTGTTTTCATCTGATTTCAAATAAACAAAGTCTTGGCTTTCAGAATATTAAACTTGTCTCCGGAGAACGGAGTAACTTAACGTCACAGCAGGCATAACAACAGCCGGTGTTTCTCGTGAGTGTTTTCCCCGGGAAACAAACACAATATACCTTTACGCAAAAATACACAAACACACACACACACATACACACACACACTCGCGAGCTTCCCCCAGAGCAGTAATCCAAACGGAAATATTTTCCCTCCGGACTATTTGATCATTTGCTCCGCTAATAATCAATCAGATCGATGGATTCCAGAGAAGAGGAAACTTTGAAGGCCTTTTTCTCAAAATGATGACTCGGTGACAGTCATTATATAATGTGACATATTTTGCTTAATATTTGGAGTACAAAAACAATCCTGATATCATTAGAAAGCTAGGAATCTCCTCTTTCCAACAGTGTATACAACTCAAAATGTGTCTTCGGGTCAATGCGACTGATTTCGATAGAGCAGGTCACATAGTTGCTCAGGGGGCATTAAAACTCTAACTTGATTTGTAGGTTCTTCCGTCATTCCTTAAATTATTTTTAACATGGCGTACATTTGACAGCTTGATTAGTCCACCTGTGTCCAGTTCAGCACATTGGACACAGTTTGTACTAAACGACCTTAGCCAATAACACATATGAGCTAACTCCACACTGGAAAGGTTTCAGAACATGAGTCCAAAAGTCCTCCTTCGCAGGGGAAAAAGCACTCGCCCACCTCCGCAGAGACTGTGGGTCGGACCGACGGCAGCGGGTGTCCCTTCAAACTCAATTGGCAGTGTACGCAGGTGGGAAGCCTGCACTTGTCACTGCACTAATGACTTCTACTGATTGGGGGATAGGGAAAAGCTCAGCACACTTTGCAGGAGACCCCTGTGTTTTTATTTACTTTAATATGGAAAAATGGCTAAAAGTAAGATTTTAACTGGAAAAGATACAATTAGAATCACCAGCCTCGTCTTCTCCACTCTATTAGGACCTCTTGTTTTCTGCTTCTTCCTAGTGAAAAAACACCTGATTAACAAAGTGATTCTGTTTCTTTTAGTTTGATTTAATTTAACACAATTAATCCCCCACACTTCACCTCAATTGATATACAGGTTTTACCACTTTTTGATTGTGTGTTCTCTTTTTTGCAGAAACTGGGAGCTATGTCTGCGAGTTCTGCGGGAAGCAGTACAAGTACTTCAACCCATACCAGGAGCACGTCGCTCTGCACACACCGATGAGTAAGCCTGTTTAATTATTGCTTGAATCCACAACATAAAGGAAAATCTCTCCTTTTTTGTATTTCTGTTGGTGTCTACAAATATGTGACCCGCTCCATTGAAATCAGTCGGAAGTTGCAAGGGTTCATTTCAAAATAAACATGGATTTGCGTAAAAAAATAGTTGTTCGGGTGTTTTGTTTGATTTTAAATAAACAAAGTCTTGATAAATTCAGATGATAAATACAACTTTGAAGCTTGTAACGGCATAATTACAAGCGGAGAACGGAGTAACTTTACGTCACAGCAGGCATAACAACAGCCGGTGTTTCCCCGGGAAACCAACACAATACACACAAACGCAAAAATACACAAACACACACACGTATACACACACACACTCGCGAGCTTCCCCCAGACCAGTAATCCAAACGAAAATATCTTCCCTCCGTAGTATTTTGATCATTGCTAATAATCAATCAGATCGATGGATTCCAGAGAAGAGGAAACTTTAAAGGCCTTTTTCTCAAAATGATGACTCGGTGACAGTCATTATATAATGTGACAGATTTTGCTTAATATTTGGAGTACAAAAACAATCCTGATATCATTAGAAAGCTAGGAATCTCCTCTTTCCAACAGTGTATACAACTCAAAATGTGTCT
The DNA here is from genome assembly GCF_902827165.1 of Trematomus bernacchii. Classification (NCBI taxonomy): domain Eukaryota; kingdom Metazoa; phylum Chordata; class Actinopteri; order Perciformes; family Nototheniidae; genus Trematomus; species Trematomus bernacchii. The sequence goes on along the minus strand of NW_022987547.1, from coordinate 4,819,165 downwards.
TCGGGTCAATGCGACTGATTTCGATGGAGCAGAGGCCTGTACTACGAAGCCGGATTTTCCTAACCTGGATATGTTTGAGTTAGCCGGTTGGCCCAATCCAAAACATACGCACTCTGGCTAAACTGTACTACGACGCTGGTTATCAAGTGGATCGCTCAAGCCAGCCGTGTCCTATCTAGTTAGGTGCGCGTTCACATGAAAGGGGTGGTATTTGGAGCATTCGACCAATCTCAAACATGGACAAGCATACTGACAGCGCAGCGTCATACTTCCTGAATGAAAACTGAACTTTAATATTAGTCAAATATGAAGAAGTTAAACTTTAAACATCCATGACTTAAACACTTTATCCAGGATAAAAGCCACATAGCTGCACCTGCAAGGTGAATACAGCTGGTAAAAGAAAAAGCGTTTGAATGCGTACATTAACAGGTTACGTGTGCGTTTCGTCAACTTAATGTGTTGCTTAAAATAATACTTCTGCATACAGTATGTGACACTGTGAGTGTTGCACGGCCAGATACGGCTCAAGAAGCTGACTCAAATAAGGAAATATATGATACATTATGATGTGATATGATATGAATGATAATGGGACACATCTACGTCTGCACTCACAGTGCCGCGGACTGTACTTAATGTTACTCTGATCCGGTTACTTATGTCGTGGCAGATATTTAAGTAAGCTTTCTTAACGCTAATGTTATAATAGTCAGATTGCTCTAAAGATGGGAGGGGATATTCTATTAATTTTCACGTTCACACAGTCAGTTGATTTTTGCCGGCCGTCTTTCCTGCAACGGCAGTTTTTCTGTATTTCCTCTATCCTGTAATATGACTTGATAGCTTTAAACTCCGCACACGGAGCTCTGATTGGTCAGCAGGCGGTGCTTTCACTGAGTTGATCTCTTAGCCTGCAACCTAACCTCCTCCCGAGGAGGTTAGCCGCTCAGCATAAGTTACCATGGAGATCTAGCCCGCTAAAAAGAGAACCAGCGTCGTAGGACCGGAAAGCCCGAGTTTTCCCTGAAGTCAGCCCGCTAAGCGAAAATCCAGCTTCGTAGTACAGGCCTCTGGTCACATATCATCATAAAGAAATACATCGTGGAGGTACTGCCAACATCTTAATGCTATGTTTTTATATGTTTACAATGTTAAGGTATTGTGAAGAAAACGACAGTATTGTCAGATTGGATGTCAAAGGTCTAAGTTGGAGCATTGCACTGTAATTGATTCTGAAATCTTATCTTCTAGGCGCCTTTGATCTGAAGACATCTCGGGTACAGGAATGTGGTAGCATGGATATGAGTAAATTTGCCCCCAGCCAAACTGATAAGATAAAACGTAAGTATTCTACTTTTATAATACTACATTTTCCAGTGGATTTGTTGATTAATGGTAAAATGTAAAGCAAAACTTTCAGGCCTCATTAGCTCATAATCCAAATGCTTATTATTTTCATGCACGCAAACACACACTTAAAAGCACACACAGTCGTTTCGTGCTCTGGATGGTGACTAAATGAAATTGTTAGTAATGTGTATAGCAGTATGCTTTTTCTAACTTTTACCCCATCATTATGCGTACACTTCATAACATTTATCTGTGTTTAAATGCTTTTAATTGGCTGAGATTGATTTCAACTTGACAAATTGTTACATTGTTGGAAATGAGTCGGGGTCAAAATTGAGATTTGATGTTGATAAAATGGGAAAACAACCTAGGGAAGTTGATCAGAAACTAAACCCCTATTGCCTGCACTGTTGAATAATGTATTTTTAAAATGACAGTGTGACTCCCGCCCACACGACCACAGAATGGCAGTCAGTGGGTTCACTCAGATATTGGCGGCTGGGTTTGAGGGCAGGGACAGTCACAACAATATCGCAGTCCTGCTGAGAGGGTGTGATCGAAATTCATATAAGGCTCACTACGGCTGAAGTATGTTAAACCTGAAGCAGTGGAGAACTGATGAAGATAGGATCTGCTGTAAAGTTCTGGGTCACCTTGCCAGTGTATTTGTGGTAACTCTGCTGCAAAGTGTTGGCCTCTAGGGAATGGTTAATTACACTTTTAGAAGATTGGACATTAACATTTTTTATAACTCCTTTTTTAATTACCACAAGCACCTTAACACATTAAAAATGATGTTCAAAAACAATTCATCAAAATGTAATACAGGTCCGCACAGATTTTCAATTACAGCAAGCGTTTGTCTTTAAGCTGTTTTTTTTCAGAAAGATTTACAAACCAAATAAAACCTCAATTAAATAATTTTTGTTTACTTTCAGCAAAATCCCAAACTAAGATCTGCATTTTTATATATTAAAAATACCACATATAGTCTTTCTTCAACATTGTAGGCAATTTTAGCTCCATATCTCCACCAACATTAGTTTCCTGCCGTCATATTGTATAGATTTTCTTCCAAGTGGTGCTACATTTTGTGTTACATGACCCCCCCCCCCCCCCCCCTCCATCTTTCTGCGCTCTGCCATAAAGAACTATTTAAAGCATGGCACACACATCTAAGAAGTGGGTCAAAAAGATGGAATGAAGAGGAGGAATTAAAACCATATTTAAATGTAATGCGGACATTTGGATCCTTTTGTCAGGGCTGTTAGTGTGATTGATTTGAATGCCCCAAACTAAAACTGAAATTAATAAATTGCATGTCATTAACTTTTGCTCCGTATTAACTTTTGTGATGGTTTAAATAGTTGATTAAGAATATTATCCACATTTTTACAGCATGGCCATTTCACTCAGTGTTTCTCCTTTTTTGTTTTTACCTACAGACATTCCATTCAGGCGGAAACTGGAAAGTGCAATTCAGTCTAGTCTGGTCGACACAAACAGTTCGCAGAATTCAAGCGGTGAGCACTGACGCACTTATTTTATCTGGAGGTGTGTGTATTTGGGTGGAAATGTATCCTTTCTTCTCAAACAGTAAAAGGTATTTTCAGTCCTGCTAAAAGCGGGTATGTGTGTGTCGGTATAGATAGAAACAGTGCTTTTGCAGACATTGTTTTGTTTGCTGATAATGCCCGGGCTGAAAATGGAGATGGAGGGGGAGTAGACGGTGTAAAGAGGTTTATGTGACCTACCTTGCCTCAATTGTGACTATATAAAACTGAAGTCCATGAACTCTATCATTATTATTTGTATTATTCCGCTCCACACTCACACAATTACAATTGAGACCTTGTTGAATACCATGCTTCTCTCACACTAACATTCAAGTGCAGTCATTTTAATAAAGGGACTCAGAAAACGTGTTTTTTAGGGCTTCTATCAGCTTCTTTCTTTGAGCAATGCTTTCCTACAAAAACACAACATCTTCTACAAAAGTTGCAAAAGTCTTGTGTGCTTCTCATTAGAGTTTTCTGTCTGTTCTGTTTTGTCTTTGCTAAAAAGAAATTCAGTTTGAATGGCGCTGGAATCAATCAATACATCCTTGGGATCGATGCAGTATTAAAATTGCTTGTATAAGGTTTACATAACCATCAGTCACTGATAAAAAATGCTGTAATGTGTTGTCATGTTTGGAATATATTTTAAAAATGTTTCCTTTTTATTTTTAAAGACAATAAACAATAAAATAAACAAAGAGAAAAGCGTGATTTAATAAATAAATAAAATAAAAGATGGAGAACCTCCTGCCTGTAGTCTTATCTCCCTCCCTCTTCTCTTGTCCACAGGAACTCCGAGCCCTCTGGTGGCCAGCGTCTTCTCTACAAGCCAGAGTGAGTCCAACCCCACCTACCTGCTCACAGCAGAACATTCATTCTACTTTCTCATTTCACCTTTTCTTTTCTTTTTCCTGCATGCTTTGATTCTTTGAGGCGCTAATTGTTTCTCTATAATCCATTGTGATTGAACAGTTTTTCTGCATTTAGCTTCATGATTGTTAGGCAGAACTTTAGAGCCATATTGTAAATCTGAATTGAATTCGGAGCTACCTTTGTCTTAAATTGACAACTACAACTAAGTATTGGCTGAATTAAACTGGTACATGGTTTGTTTTGGTGGACAAAGATGGCTGGAAAAGCTGTTTCAACTAATTTGCTGTACATCTTGTATTTTAACATGTTAACTATGTGTGTATTATGTTTGTTGTTGTTTATGGAAAAGGCTTTTCAAACCAAGGACGTTGAGATTAGATGACCAGCAATTAAAGGTGGGGTAGGTAATTTTGGAGAAACCAGCTCGAGTGCGCTTGAATTTGAAAATACACAACTGGAAAAAATCTGCCACTTCCTTACAGAGCCCCTCCTCCAACACACACGAACGCGCACATGACCAATGAGGGCACGAGATAAGTTTGTGCACAGATGGAAGGCTGACAGGCAGGTAGGCCATCCAGTTATTTTAGCCGGGCCGGCTAAAATGATTGGTCGTGCTTTTTACAGTACTACGGCTTCCACAGATGACATTTTTTTATGGATTTTTTGTCAAAGCACTTAAGATATTCATTGCTATCGGGATGTTAAGAGCATTCCATGGAATATAACAAAAAGTGTATCTCGAGCCGGTTTCTCAAACTTACCTACCCCACCTTTAAGTCCCCACATAGGCGCCCGACATACACATTATAAACTTTGCTTTTTATTTTTATTATTTGCAAAGTAACATACAAATTGGATCAAATTTGTTTTAAATGCTGCTGCACATTGAGTCACTTTAGGCTATAAAAATCACAAAAGCATGGATAAGTGAGGCTAGAATGTGGACGGATGCACAGTGTATTCATTTGTCCCTCCACCAAAGCGTCAATGCACTTGTGGCCCTTGTGATTTTTTAGAACCCTACACTTGTGGTGCCTGTGGCATCCAGTTCCAGTTCTACAACAACCTGCTGGAGCACATGCAGTCCCACGCTGGTGAGTCCACCACTACAGATGCATGATAAGCTCAACAGTGAAACTAAAACAGAATGTGAACACACCCCCAGTGGCTGCAGTGCATGTGAACGTCTGTATGACCACACATAATACTCAATTGTGAATTGAGTCATAGGCGTTTAAACCTTGAGAATGTAGCATTTTAATGTTCCAAGAAATATATTGTTATAATCACGGTTGTTGCAGATCTGGTTCTGGGCTGGCTGAATACGACGCTCTTATGTTTTGTTACAAAAGCTCTAGTGCATCATACATGTCCCCATTGATATACACAGCATTATCTTTTATTAAGTATCCTTTAGTACATACAATGTCAAAAATAAAGACTAATTCCAAACTTAGGCAAACGCATCCCAAAGTCATGTGAAACACTTTAACAAAGCTTGAGACAAATTTACATGTTATAAAACAAATTTACATTTTATAAAACAAATGTACGATTTAACATTAACAAAAACTAATTAACAAGACGCGAAACACTTTTACAAAGCTAGAGACAAATTTACAAGTGTCGAAACACTTTAACATTTCCCGAAAAACACTTTAACAAACTAGAGAATCAAACCGGAAAGGGAATGCCCATCATACCAGAAGTGATTGACACAAACTTAAGTTTGTTTTGGCAGATAGACCGCCGGTACCTATGGACCTTTATGGTCGTTAAACATGTTTTGTCCGTTCTGTGGGAACCACCTGGGCCAAGTGACATGGTTTTGCTCATCACGATATACTTTTTCTTGCGCAAGAGATACGTTCTCGTGCACACCAGAAAGTTACAGGTTCGCCAAGTAGGAAGCGGAGCTGTGCCTTTTACACACAGCCTTCGCTGTGTTTACCTTCATTAGACAGCTAAAGAGCGACTGCAGGCTGCTTCGTTATAGCCACACACACACACACACACACACACACCTCGACACACACACACTTCTACACACATCGCACTGCCCGATTATTACGCCTTATTATTCTATTTATGAAAGAGATGTCCGGTCACCAGGGCGTGTGTGTGTGTGACACTGGCATTTATTTTCAGAAGATATTAAGATACTGTCGTCCGTTCCGGTCCTGCGGTCAACTCAGCCGTCTCTCGCGTTTGCTTGGTCAAATCAGCAGCTCTTCATTTTTGAGTGCGCAATTAATCGCGCCTTTACGGTAATCGCCGAGAAGCGGCACTGACGCTAGTACAAGAGTAAAATAATGCATGTTTTTTTTCTGCTTTATTTGCGATACAAATAATTTGTACCATAAGTTCTTAATAAAACTGACACTGTTGGACTCAGTCCTAGTTTGACTGCTACCAACAATAAAATGAAGTACTTTTAACGTGTACTTTTTGGGTAATACTCTCTCAAAGTCCCCTCCTGAGAACAACATCATGCCACTTCTGCTATATTTGAGATAAAATGATTTTTAGCCAAAGGTTCTTAATAGAATTGGTACTGTTGGACTCAGTACTTCTACTGTACCACAAATACAATGAGGTACTTTTACTGTGTACTTTTTGATTAATACTCTGTCAAACTCCCTATGAATTATTGTACTCAGGACAGGAGTTATTACTCCAAAAGTATTACTCCAAAAGTACAGAGTAAAAATACTTGATTGTACTTGTGGTAGTACTGAGTCCAACAGTATCAATTTCATGTAGAACTTATGGTAACAAATCTTTTTATCCCTCAACAAATATAGCAGAATGCATGAACTTGATTTGACCAAGCACGAGAGACGGCTGAGTTGACTGCAGTGTTCCTCTGCACTCCGACAGCACTGAGCACTACATCGAGATTAAGGTTAAACACATTTATTTCATTTAGGAACACACACATATACCTATGGAGTTGGCCAGATGTGTGTAAATTACTGTTCATGGTAATTTGAAAACAAATGCCGGTGTCGGACATTCACAAACACACTGAACACACACACAGAGCGGAACTGAGCACAGCACAAACACACACGTAATGCGCCTTGTGGACCGGACATCTCCTTCATAAAACGAGCAATAGGGGGAATAATCGGGCAGTGCGATGAGTGTAGAGGTGTGTGTGTGTGTGTGTAGAGGTGTGTGTGGCTATAACGAAGCAGCCTGCAGCCTGCAGTCGCTCTTTAGCTGTAATGAAGGTAAACACAGCGAAGGCTGTGAGTAAAAGGCACAGCTCCACTTCCTACTTGGCGAACCTGTAACTTTCTGGTGTGCACGAGAACGTATCTCTTGCACAAGAGAAAGTATATCGTGATGAGCAAAACCATGTCACTTGACCCAGGTGGTTCCCACAGAACGGACAAAACATGTTTAACGACCATAAAGGTCCATAGGTACCGCCAAAACAAACTTAAGTTTGTGTCAGTCACTTCTGGTATGATGGGCATTCCCTTTCCGGTTTGATTCTCTAGTTTGTTAAAGTGTTTCAGCAAATGTCAAAAGCCGCGTTCACACCGGAGTACTTTTCCCACAATAGTTCATCAGAACTCAGATATATTTGCATTCACACCAAAAAGCCCCCTGAACTAAATTAGTTCATCAAAACCATTTTTACCTCCTTTTCAGTCCCTGCTAGAGAGCAGGGACTTTCGTGGGAGACAAAGGTTCCTATGTCTGATTGGCTGGGCGGAATGCAAACCACGCCCCGTAAAACTCCCCAAAAGTTTTGTGAAGCCGCCATTTTATTATCCTCGCATTAGCATTATTAGCATTAGCCCAGCGCACAAACGCAGAGAGACTAACTTATGGCAACACAAAAGAAAACATGGGAGCGGTGGAGATGAGGAGGTGTCGGCGTTCTGGCGATTTACTCGGAAGGCTTCAGTCGAAGCTGCTGGGAGTCCCAACAGCTTCTACTGAAGCCAGTCCTCAACTCCTGGGACTTCCGGCCGGGGACTCCGGGTGGCAGTATACGCCGTGAAGTGGTTTGCGGCCTGCCAGTAAACCCAAAGCAGCAGAAGAAGAAGAAGAAGAAGAAGTGACGTCAGCGGCTTCATTTGCCTAATCCTCCCCCAGGAACTCATTGCGGTGTGAACGCGATCTGCTTTAGTTCATCAGAACTAAAAGAGTTCTCATGAACTGAGTTCTCATGAACTATTGTGGGAAAAGAACTTGGTGTGAACGCCCCTAAAGTGTTTCGGCAAATGTTAAAGTGTTTCGGGAAATGTTAAAGTGTTTTGGGAAATGTTAAAGTGTTTTGGGAAATGTTAAAGTGTTTCGACACTTGTAAATGTGTCTCTAGCTTTGTAAAAGTGTTTCGCGTCTTGTTAATTTGTTTTTGTTAATGTTAAATAGTTTTTTCTTTGGTAAAAGTGTTTTGCTAATGTAATTTTGTTTTATAAAATGTAAATTTGTCTCAAGCTTTGTTAAAGTGTTTCACACTTAGTAATTGTCGATTGCACCTCTCAGCCACCGTAGGTAACAGACTAATAAAACAGAATACATCTGACAGTGGTGTGAAATATGATAGCAAGCAAACGCCCATATTCAGTTTTTATTTGATACATTACTGAAGTGCAGTTTGTTTACCCTCTTAAGCATGAATCATGTTGCCTCTCCCTGTGTGCAGTAAGAAATATGATTATAGACTGGACAGCCTAAAATACTGTTATCCAGGCTTCTTGGAAACGGAATACATTTACACTGATGATGATATCTTACTGTTGACTTTGCCCTTGGGTCCTTGCTTTTGGAATTATTGCTGTGAGACTGACCTCATTTAAAAACTGCAAGATTTGTAGCTGAACCTATGTGATCATTGAGGAAACAAATCAGTTTAATTTGTTCTTTTAAACATGCTCTGCTGGTTTTGATGCACATGTTGTAAATAATAGACTCCAAGAAGCCATGTCATATAGTTTTGCTGTCAACTATTTTATTTGTTTAATTATGGGTCATCATTTTCTTTTCAATTCATTAAATTTGTCTACACTGGAAACACTTAACATACACTTACAACTATATAGTATTGTCACCTCTTCCTGATGTTAATGTCTTCCTCTCCTCAGCTGACAATGAGAACCACACCAAAGGGGAGTCTCCCAAAATCTCCTCAGCCTCCGTTCCTCCAGAGCAGCTGTGGAGAGGCTCTCAGGGTCCGGCCCATTCCTTAGTTAAACTACAAATCCAGCCTCAAAGTATCCCCCAGAGAAACCACACTGTCAGCCGTAAGTACTTCAATCATCTTCATACATCTCACGCTGTGATAGTTAATGCGTACCAGGTTGCCCCCCTGAAAGAGTGGATTCATCCGTGGTTGACTTCTCAGTCGAGTTGAAACATAGGGGTTTTAGTCCGTCAGCAATATGGTTTTTATTATAGCAGTGCAAGCTTGGAGCCGAACAGCCAAATCCTATTTTATTGAAATGATCAGAATCTGAATTTCCTTTATTCATCACAAAAAGGGGAAGTTAAACACTAAGCAGTGTAAATAGAGACGAAAAATAATAGAACACTATTATATGGCATGTACATAATATTTAAAAGAAACATTAATACATCAAAATGAATGCAAAAAATAATAATATTAATAAAATAAATGTAAAGTAAAACAAATAAGTTATAGTGATTTGGGTACAACCCTGTTTATATACAGGCTTAAAGAATGTTTTATAACCCCTTGGCTAATCGTACAGTGTTATTGTTAAAACAATCTGACATTGTATTATTAAGGAGCCTATGTTGGCCTTGTGTTTAAGAAGCAACGTATAACTGCAACATCCCTGGTTCGCTTCCTGCTGTAGGTAGTAATGCGGCATCCCCCCCCCCCCCCCCCTGTCAGACAGATAGAAAACATGGAATCATTATGTTTAATGACTTGTGAAGTTTTCTTCTGCATTAGAGCAATAGCCAGATAAAGAAGCTTAATATATTCTCAAAATGATCCCCAAGTTTGAAGTCAATCTGGTGTGTAAAACAAAGCCATGTTTGTTACCATGTTATTCATATGTCTTATTTATTCTCTATGATTCTGTAGCTCATTCCCCCTATAAAGAAACTCTGTATTATCTGCCGATATATAAAAAACATCACCACTAATTATCTTTCTTGTCAATGTTTTACTCTGCTTTCCTGTCAACCCATCTGCTGTGCGGGCTGGCAGACAATAATGGACTACCTGAGAAGGAACGACAGCAGGTGGCTGAGCGCCTCTTACGGGTAATGTGTTCAGATCTGAGCATGCTAAATGTGCTCAACAGCAAAGACTTCCTGAAGTTGGCACAGACCCTGGTGGATACTGGAGCCCGTCATGGTGCCTACTCCACCCGTGATGCTTTTGGCAACATGAGTGCCTTGGCGCTGCGCCAGCTGCCCCGCATGTACAACCAAGTGAAAGTCAAAGTCACGTGTGCTCTCGGCTCCAATGCTTCGCTGGGCATCGCAGTCACCTGCCACTCCCAGACATCAGGCCCAGATGCTTGCTATGTTCTCACAGCCTACCAGGTGGAGGGCTCCAGGCTGAAGCGCTATGTGCTCGGTGTGAGGGAGGCTGAGCTGAGGGAGGGGCCCGAGCAGGTCCAATACTGGGTGCAGAACGTGCTGTCTGAGTTTGTGATGTCAGACATACGCACCGTGTATGTTTCTGAGCCTAAAGCGTGGGCAGCAGGATTGGCGGGATCACCCCTGGGTGCTGGTGGTCGGAGCAAGGTATGCCTACGATGCGCTGGGTGTTCCCTCGGGGCTGTCGTCCAGGCGGTTCTTGGGAAGCGCAGCCTCCAGGCTCGAGGTCTTCATGAGTTGGCTGAGCTTCTCTCAGCGTGCCGAGATATCGCCTCCTCCACCACGCTGTCCCTTCGCGACGAACAGTACTTCAAAACATCCACAAGCACAACTGAGGACGGAGCACAGGGCGGCCCTGCACAATGCCCGAACCCTCCTTGCTGGGATCGTACGGCTGAAGCTCTTCTTCAGGTCCATGCTCACTTTGAACAGATTTGCGAGGCTTATGGTCGCAACAAGACCACGGCTCCACTCCTCCAAGGTCTCAACAAGCATCTGCTGGGTACACTGGCTTGTCTGCTGGCCCCTCTGCGTCTGGCAGCTCTGGAGCTGAGCACCCAGAGGAGACCCACCTTACAGCAGGTGTTACCCGTCTACCTGCGCCTGGAGAAGTTCTTCACATCCAAAGCTGGAGAGGCAGGAACCGGCCCAGCTAGCAAACTCTGCCACTACTTTCTCGAAGCACTTAAGGAAAACTTCAAGGTACTAAAGTTTGATACATTTTATTATTTTAACAATTTGCTGTCAAAATAAGAAGATTCATCTTATATACTGTAACACATACAGATGGGTTTCTTTTTTAATCTACTAATGCCAATAGATTTTGTTCAACTTCGCTTGAATCAAATTGATGATCTTTAAATTGAAACCAATAACAATGAAGTAAACACAATATTAGATTTGACCCACCATTTGATGCCACTGTACCAAGTATGCATTGTAGCTTGGTACCCAGCCATACTAAAGAGAGTCTTGTTGTATGATAAATACATATGAGTAATTGGTTTAACTTGCAGTCATTGAAATGTTTTTCTGTCACTAGGTTGAACGAGCCCACCAGGTCGCCATGGTGCTGGACCCGCAGGTCAAGCTGTGTTCGGTGCCCGCCTACCAACACGAAGACATAATCTCCCGCGCATGTGAAATGGCTGCTGAAAACAGAGATGGAGGTATGAGTGGTGGAGGAGGTGGTGATGAGCGGGACACTGATGGCCCACCAACCCCTAAAATAAGCCGCATAGAGGGAGCGGGAAACAATGGCGGCATCATAAGGGGGACTTCCTCCTCTGGTAACGATGATAGTCATAACCAAGTTAGACAAGAGATGTTTCAGTATCTGGCCGAGCCTCTTCTCCAAGGCACACCTGACCTCTTCCAGTACTGGAGCTCTCTGGTGAACGAGAAGTTCCCCAGGCTCTCCCGCCTGGCCATGTGGCTCCTCGCTGTGCCTGCTGTGGGCATACGCAGCGAGTGTGTGACTGTGTGTGAGCAGAGCCTGGCTATGAAGAGGAGGCAGCAGGTCACCTCTGAGGAGATGAACAAACTCATTTTTCTTCGCTCCAACATGGGCTAGGAGAGAAAAATCAACAAACCCTAATCAACCAAACCCTCACCTCCAACCAATGACTGAAGACTATTATTTACATACTGTAGGTTTAGACCAACTGTAAACTTCAATGTGCTCAATTACTTCTCAAGACAGATATTTACAAGAATCTCACATTGTATAGGTTGCAAACACCCATAACACAATACAGCTTATTACATATTCTATAGGCAGAACAGACTGTTGTATATTACTGTGGACAAAATGTAGGGGTGGAACGGTAACCCTCAAAAGATTGTCTTGTTCGGTATGCATCACTTGGTTTGGGATGCAAATGTAAGCAGGATCAGTCTCATCATGGCCAGTGAATTACTCCAGCCTAACGACTAAACTGCTAATAGGCTACAATGCTGTTATTCTCACTGGATGGCAACATTTTCAGGTAAACTCAGATTTCACTGCTTGAAACTATTGTCATGCACCTCTGAAAACATACAGCAGTAAGCATACACACTATTTAGACAATTATCATTTTCATTGGCGTATGACAAAAAATTCAAGAAGTGAATTTAACTGCCACTGCACCTCTGACAACTAAGTGTAGTAGGTCTATTATTTACTATGACATATCACTGAAACACTTCATTTCAACATATTCTGCCACAGGAAACGCTGAGCAAAATGTTTGCTGCTAATTTGAAGGTTGCTTCAGTGGCCTAAAAATGTAGCTTTGGATCATTTGCATGCACTGCATGCATTTTTCATTCAAAAGGGTAAAAAGCTGATAAAACATTCATAAGGATGTTATGCTTTCCCTTTTTGTTTATGTTACAAATTGAAAGAAAAATCACCAATGGTTGGTTTTTGCTGCTGGATATGCAAGGAAAATGGCTAGATTTGCACAGAAGGGACCATTTAATTCAATTATATTAATATAATCCAAGCTTTTGGTTGAGTTCTCTTAACATGCATAAAGAGGACAGCATCATGTTAAGCATGTTTGTGCTTTTATACAACAATTTCATTCAGCCTTACCATGGCTGCGTGGCACCAAAAGGTAATTAAATAACGTATTTGATAAATATATCTTACATCATCATGTAATAGTTGATGTTATATCCCAGCTTGTAGGTCAATACATGCACAATAATGACTTCTCAAGGCCGTTTTGTGTGGCTTTATGATGCAGCGCTGGTACTTCAGATAGTCACATCAATCAGCTCTGTGAAAAGAGACATCAATATCCTTCTCTATACCGGAGACATTTTGTCTGTGCATTGTCCTCAGATAAACAGCAGTAATGTTATTAGTTTGGTAAGCTTGTACACAAGGATTTCATTTATAATTGAAAACCCTTGTGTGGTTTCCCACTGTGTGTATGTGTGCATTTTTTTTTCAAAGCTTAATTAGAAAGATAAGAATATAATCATTATTTTATTTATTTTTTCCTCATCTATCATTCTTATAAGCATTGTCTTCCTTATGTGAGCTACATTTTTCAATTTTTAAAGCAATATGCTTTATCAAACCTACCTACTCAACACGACTGTTTTCACAACGCTCCTACAGTTAATTATTAATGGTAAATTATTTTCTGTTTGTAAAATCAACAGGATTTTCTCAGGAATGCACCCTAGCAGGCACCGCCACTTTTTCCTCACTGTACCGAAAACACACAAAACTATGACCTCAATGCGGAGGTATGAACTGAACCGTGACTTTTGGGAAACGTTCCACCCCAAATACAGTTAGTGCCATTTGCAACAAACAAAAAAATATATATCATCTTTTTCAGGATGAAGCAAATTCTGCCAGGACATTAACTTAAGTCAACACAAGGTCAAGTGGTTTTATGTTTTATGAATTCCAGGACACATTTACGTGAGCTAATACCTCCTAAAATGACATGGATGAATGGAAGTTATACTGTAAAATAGTTTGTTGCTTCTGGTACTGATACGTTAAGTACTGGTTTGTCATCTTGTTTTTGGGGCCTTATGTCTCTTTTCATGTGACCACCTACAGTGGGAGCTAATGTCATGCCTTTTTATTGCTGTTCAATGGCCTTCTTTTCACCATGTTTTCTCAAGCTTGTCATTTTATTTTTGTTTTATTCAAAGGAACCTCTGGCTGATGAAACAGTGTCCTCTAATGGTCAAATGTGGACTTAAAAAAAAGTGCTTTATTCCAAAGTTCAAGTCATCTCTGGGTTTCTAAAACAGGTCAGGTATTATTTCAACAATAACACACCCAAGCACAAGTATCCTCTGTATAAGCCTATATGCAGCAGGTCAGGTTTTAACTGGGGTCATACCAGAGCAGGAAGGTTTATCAATACTGATATTAACACTCAATTGTATTTTAGGTATCTTAATAGTTGTGGTGCAGCTTAAATATTGTCTTTTGATCCTAAAAAGTGCAGTTTAATAATAAATAAAGGCAAGGCAAGTTTATTTATATAGCACCTTTCAACACAAGGCAATTCAAAGTGCTTTACAAAAATGAAAGACGGATAAAGCTACATCATATTATGTGAATTATAAACACTCAGTCACATTTCAGAAAATCAATTGTAAAAAAGCATTGCAGTATCATCTTTTCAGTTTTATGCCCCAGTACAACTCAAGGTACACTCACTTTTACTAAACCACATTTTGTTCAGTCTCCCATTCATTTCAATTAAATGTAACAAATTGAAGCTTCTGTTTCCTGTTTTGGAAATGGATAAGAGACTATTATGCCCCATCGCACTACTTTATTTAGTTTATTATCACACTCACCATCTTCAAACTGCTGCACCACCCTCATGATCACATCAGGATTTATTTATGACCCAGGTCTGAATAGTCTTTATTCGAGGCTGAGACTGGGGCAAATTGGTTCAACATTACTGTACCATTTAAGTTTGTTAGGACACAGGAAGTAGAAAGTACAGGAAGTCAGTACACTGCACATGGACATTTAAAGGGCATTAGAGTAAATGTTTCAAAGTGTAAAGCCAAGAAAAGACGGGTCTCACTAAGAAGCAAAGGTTTTTGGTCCAGCTGAATTTTCAGTTATATGAGAAAATGTGTTTGCATTTATTATACATGCATTAATATGAATAATGTCACTCAAAAGTGAATGGCTCTGCTTTGCAAACTGCATCATATTGTTTTGAATAGACTGTTGCCCTCCTATACCTCTAATAACAACTCTGATTTACTGTTTCATAAATACACTTCTTTTCTTTAAGAGTATGTTGCCACCCTGCACATTTTTGCTCTCCTCTCTGGTTGAATGCTTTCACCATCAGTAATGGGTGGATGGATGTGTTCTGACATGTCTTTTTGTTGCACCTCTTAATAACTATACGTGATGTTGACAACCTGAACATCACTGCAGCAAGGTGAGAGGTTAAACCACTAGAGGTCAGCAAAGACAACATTTTAAAGGGGTGTTGGATTACTGTTGGTAACTTTCCTTTTTGTCTTGCATTAAGATTGTTGGAAGGAGTTATTTCATTTATATATTCCAATATGTATCTGTTTTCCCTCTCTAAGGCTTGGGGAATTACTTGATTCAGTGTAACCAATATACTATATCATCGTGATAAAATGTATACTGCTGTTTTCAAACTGATTTATTTCGCACATTTATATTTTGGTAAAAGAAAATCCTAACAATACAATGTTTTACCTCGGTACTCTAATGTTATCATTTAATTAGAAATCACATGGTCATACAACATTTTGCTTTGTTTTAAGATAAAGTACACTATACATTGGTTTTCAGTTTCAAAAGTGATCCTCGATTGAACAAATTCAAAGGATGTTTCTTACAGTCTTTAGATAAGTATTTTAAATAGGATATGCTCTGGGACAAAAGGCCATTGTTGACGTCATTATGTCAACTTAATTTAACTTACAAATAGCATTCTTTTTGTTGTTAAATGAGAACTATATCTAAGATATGCATGCTTTTAATAAGAGAACTGATATATAAAGTTAGAGGCAACATGATTCACCTCCATCTGATGAAACAAGGACGCTAATTAGCAGATAAGCAACACGGAATGCATTTTGACCTTGTTAAGTGATGCTGATCGTGGGTTGGTGTTAATGGGTTGACATCATCCATCTTCAGAGGATGTATTGTGTACATACAAGAGAACTGCTGTTTTTATGCCACAAGGGGGAGCCTTCATTTTAGAAATACAGTAGGGAACACCAGTAACATTATACCTCTATTTTCTACAGTAGCATTTCAACAGGTTTTTGATATAATAAAAACTCAAGTTAGATATACCGTTATTAATCAGCTGTAAGTTTTAGTTTGTTTTAACTTGTTCAGATAATAATTGTACAAAATGGTATAAGAATGCAAACATTGAGATCTGTTCTGTTTAAACTATGGATTATAGTCTATTATCAATTCAGGTTAAGAAACTAGTGTTGCTTGCATCCTATTTTAAAGGCATTTCTTTTTATACTCTGCTAAAATGCAAAAAAAAAAAAAGGGTTTGATTCTATTCATTTAGTCTTTTTTATTGCACTTTGGCAGCAGATTCCTGTGTAGCTTCAGATCTGAGTTGTCTTATTAGTAAGCCTAATGTATACTTTTGTAGCAACACTATTTTTATATAATGGCAAAGAAAGGGTTCAGTGTCTTTTCTTTTTTTCCTGTGTCATATGTGGCAGCACTGTTCAATGTTTCTTGAAGACATTACCCACTGTAGTATGTGACGTGTGAATAAACTCCAACTCTGTATCAACAACACTGTTGTGTAACTTCAGTTAAATACTTGTATGTGTGTAGAAAGAGGTACGATAAAAGATCTGCAGTATGTTATGAAGTATTAATCCTACAAAGGTCAATTTTATACAAGTAGAGGTGTGTATTTAAGGTCTAGAAAAAGACTGCAACTAGCTTTAAACTCTCTTTGCCCACATTTCAGATGAAAGGAGTTTCCTTTCCAGTCAAGGGATGAAGTAAAAATGTTTAGAAAGCCTGCTCCTTTATTTATGAATCAAGGGAACTTGAGAGGATATTTGACGATCTTCCTGTAAAAATGAGGCCGGTTGCTTATTTTCAGAATGAATGAGGACTCCCACCCAGAGAGAAATGAAGCAGAGCTTTCCACAGTGGCTGAGAGGGAGAGACCGAGGGCCTCAAACACATATAGAGGGGAAAGAGGCCTTATATAAGGGCAGAGCGATTGAAGACATACACATGGGGGAGTGAATATACAGAGGCTGCTTAGAGGTGCGTGCAAGGGTTCCCCAGGGGCCACGGATAGGGCGAGGGAGGGAGACAGGAAGAGGGAAAGAGCGAGCAAGTGTTCGTCACAGCCTGCTGTCTTTCTCCCTCCTTTTGCACCCGGGTCAGTCGGCCCCCAAGGTGCAGCCGTCTGCTGCCATGCAGAAACACCCGCACGCTTGTCTCCTGCGCTGCTCCCAACACAGGGCCTGCCTACCAGAGCCTAATTTGCAGCACATGCGTCCAAGTTTACCTCCCCCACTCTTTCTCCACACACACACACACACACACACACACACACACACACACACACACACACACACACACACACACACACACACAATACGGCCTCCTCCCTTCCTCCACACCCCACTGCTGAAGGTGACGTTTTTCCAGAAGCTATTACTACAGTGAAATGCTAAGTTTGCTTTTGCTTACGGCCCTCATTTTCAGTCATTTAGGAAAGCAAAATGTGGGGGAAAACAACCCGCCCATTTGGACAATTGCTACCCTTTCTTCGGGGTTATGTAAAAGAGTGTGTGGGATTTCACACAAGCAATATAAGCAGAACATGTGAGGTCTTTTTGTTGGACGCCATTGTTCATGTTGTAAAATGATGTGTTTTTTTTCTGACTCCATGCATTGGCAGTGTGATAAATGCTGCAGCAGCTAAATATAAAGGGGGTTCCCTCTGTGTAATAATATGTGAACACTAGATGGCACTATCTGGCTTTTTATTAGCGATGGAGTGGACACAATGAAAACATCACTGGTCATGCAATTCAATATAGCCACATAACAGACCATGGACTCAAGTGGATTTGAGAACAGAAATGATACATACTGTAAGGTCATTTTGGAGGTTGTTTTCCAGGTGTAGTTCTTGACAACTGGAAACACTGATGGAGGCTAGAGCTCCATGTAACCCAGGTTAGAATGTTCCTTCAGAACATGGAAGGCCAAGACGTTTTCAGACTCTGAAGAAGACCATCCATGATGTTGCTTTGATTCTGGAGGACAGGTTTTTTGACAGTTTGAAGATCTGAGGAAATCCCGGCCCTGACAGTCAAGTTGATCAAAGAGCTACAAAGCAGCACTGTATCTACACAGTTTATAGTTTTTCGGTACTTACATTTGTCATCTCTTTCACATTTAAGGACATCTTGAGCCACAAATTGGTTTATTCTGCTCTAACCAGTAAGACACATGTAGCCATCCAGCTCCCTTTGCCCTTGGCTGTTACACAACCAAAAGAGAGGCTTCCAGGTTTAGTTTTCGCCCAAATCGGAGAGTGCAATGTAGCTTTGCTCCCACCTCTAGCATTGACAAAGTTGGCACCTTCACCCCTGCCCAACCAATGGCCATCACAGCTGTCCTGACTTGTCTGCTCAATGAGCATTGGAGGGACAGGGAAGGACAGGCGGAAGGAAGTGTTCTCATCCTCCTCTCCTTGTCCTGTATGGAGGACCCGGTGGCACCGGCACTGTAGTTTTTCCTGCTCAGCAGGTGCTGACTTTTATCAGTAGTGACATGAATGTACAGAACTGCCGGGGCGCATCCACCCAATTGCTGTCAGGTGTCGTTCCTGCTAACACTCCACCTAGCCCCTAACCTCACAGGCACCCGGTGCGCCTGTCTGTTCGCCTGCTCTGCTCCCCCCGCACACCTGTGCAGACACACATATGCACGCACATCATAACCCGACTGAAGTATTTTCCCACACAGGCCCAAAAGATTACGTTTGTGGCATGCTCCTCTTCAGAGTGTCTGGGCAATATGAGAAATCATGATACAATATGATGGAAACACTCATGATAAGTGTCCATGTGTTATTGCATTCCTCACATGTAGCAGCTCACAGGTGCTGGCCACTTCCTCCCTGAAACAAAGAGCACACAGTCTGTGAAGCCCACGATGAGGAATTTCACTGCCTATTACAGTAGGCAGAGCAGCATTTGAATATTTCATGTCAAAGTCTGAGTTATGAGATGACGCTGAAGTGTGAAAGTATGATGTTTGACTCTTGGCTTAAGGAGCGCGAGTGTGGTCACTGTGAAAAAGGAGGTCAAGGTTAGATTTGCTTTGCGGATATAAATAGCCCTTCAGTGATGTCCCCCTGATCTCACCGTTATTATTTATTAATCATTGTCATGATCTGGGGAGCACATCCAGCCTCACCATCCAATTTCAGACAGCTGAAGACAATGACAAGAGGAGGACAAGGTCTAACCTGAATTGTAGACCCTTAAAATTAAGCCCGTATATACTTGGTTATATTGAATCAGGCCTATTTCTTTTGTGGAAAGGCTTTATTGCAGTTTTGATAAAATGCCATATTGAGGATTGCTGACGCTGGACTTTACAAGCATTGTTCTTGCCAGGGCACATCAGTGGTTGTGTTCCCGACATTACTCTGCCTTTTGTTAAGTACTTTTTTTCATCTACATAATTTCTCTATTCTACAATTAATTTGCACAGAGGGAACCAAATGCTTGACAAGTAACATTACACATACCAATAAAATGGTGTTATTTGGCTGGGAAATTATAACAAAATGTCAGAAGTTTAAAAGTAATCAACTCTGTGTTGGCTCATTATACAATCTGTTGCCGTTAGTTTTTTCCTCTGCAGTGTCTGCACAGTATTCAGCTGCTCACTTAGGTCACTCTCTGCTGCACTTTTCAAACTTCTTTCCCTCTAAATGAGTTGTTAGACACAGTCCCTAAGGCTGTGTTGACAGCTCACTAAGCTAAAACATATCCCATGTACTTGTAACATAGGGACTCTAAATCCAGTTCATGATCTGTTTATTCTTCCATTTCCTCTCGCTCCTAACTGTTTTAACAATATGTCTCCCACTGCATGTAATTGTTATATGATAAAGCAGAAGAGCATTTGAAGTTCAAAATGTATTTTTTAAATAATGTATCAACATCCATTTGGGTATTTTTTTTAACTCTGTGCTCTGGTTCTGCAATGTTTGTGCTTTTTCTATTACTTTTCTTTTGTAAATCACTCCCCACATTGGGTCCATGCATTGTACAATAGAAGAAGTAGCATTTTAGAAATTAGATATATTTAATATAATAACTTAGTAACCCAGCCCCAGAGATATAGCACAATTGTATTTGATCCTTATTGTTCCTAAATGCCTTAAACTTGCAATATTCATTATATCTGATCATATGTTTGTTGGAAATATCTTGATCTTTCAACCACATCTTACATTTTTTTCAAATCCTTAAAAAATACACACATTGTGTTTATAAAACAGGAATGGAAATAGAACAGATGGAAAGTATTATCTTGAAAAACTCAGATTTATGTTTATACCTGGGAAGGACAGAGGTGGTTTATCAGTTTTGTTGTTTTTTTGTGTGTGAGTTAATAGTGAGCTATATTGCTATATGTGATTTCATAGTTATACAGAAGTGAGTAGTTTTGTGAGTGACTCCCTCTATGTGGCAGTCCGAGAGTCATCCCTAAAGAATGAGTGTAGAGCAGTCAAATAGTATTACAAACCTTTTAAATCTGTTTTATAGTTGCATTTCATGACTGTGTTGTTAGGATATTGCCTTTAGTTTTAAAAGACTTATCTTTTACCACAGAACAGCTCAGGCCAGCTCGCTCTTTACGCTTGGCTCTCCGCCAACCCATGTCATGTGAGGCGTCGCTCTGGAACTGAGGTAAAGAAAGTACATTTTAATGATTAAGCATCGAGTGCCTTTCTATTCTATGTTCCATCATCTCATTTCCATGATTTGTAACTACGTGATGGCTAGAATGATTCCTTAGGGAGAATAATTCCTTGGCACAGAAGCAGACAGTCAATTGAAAATACACACTGGGCAATTTTAATTTGAGAGGATACTGAAAAATGACCCATTTATTAAGCCTGTTTGATAATCAAAGCTAATGGAGCCTTTCCATTTTCTTAACTCTGCAACTGCTAAAAGGAAATGAGGAGAGGCTGACTGTGTCTTGTAATTTGGAAATATGCAATGAGGTGATTTATAATTAAAAGAAAGTACTCTTTTGTGATCGTAAAGCTTAATTATTTGAGTTATTTTTTTCAAGAGCAGGGTTTTTTTTCTAATTGGAATGACCCGAGGTGAATGTGAACTTCTATAAATATGAATCTTTCCCTAAATGATTGCCCGCACTAAAGAAGATCCAGACAGTTGGTGCATATGTGTGTTATTGCCATAAGGAACTGATCACCATGCAGCCACATATCTAAATCTCCTACAAGGTGTCTCAGATCTGGAGCAAACACAGAGGGGCCCAAGGGCATTACAGGTGCATCACGATGACGCACGATGCTCATCAATGTCCTAGTCCTTGACAATGTCATTCTAAACTGAGAAAAAAAAGAAGCTTCTGGGATCTGTTCAGTGAGGCAGGCTTGTTTACATTCTCCCTTTTCTAACTCCTCCTAATTCGTTCTGGCATTCTTTTCCCTCTCACTCCTTTGTTTTGATGGAAGCTGATATCTTATTGGTGGAAAACGAAAAAGACAAGTTGATTGATCAGGCCGGGGGGTATTGATCAAGCGGATCCTCTGCCGTGACCCTTGACCTTCGGATTGACAGCAGCCCTTATAATGAGGCCCTGGAACAGAGATCATAGGATAGGGGGTTTTTGGGAAGGGCATCTGGGAGGAAAAAATAAACCCATGGGGATGGGTAGCGTACACAAACACAGCCTGGCTCAATCAACTTGGTGCCATTGTTACATTGCATTGCCCTCGATAACCCCAATTTGCATAATCGGCTTTTGCATTGTTTGGCCCAGACACATTAAGGTGCGGCATTGCATTGTTGACTGCAAATCAGCACGTGCCCATTGTTTGCTCATCTCAATGTAGCATAATGCATTGTTTACTTATGCTGCAGCATGTGTTTTTCCGCTTACTGACTTTACCATCGCACTAAACGCATTATGTTTCCTTTTCCCGGACCGAGTAAAATATACATTACATCTTACGCAATACCGGTGGCTACAAAAACCACAACGTTGTTTACGCACTCCACAAAGCACTTGGATTATTTACGAGCATTAGGTATATATGCTCTTTGCAAAGTCCACTGCATTTTATTCACATTGTTTACCAGCCACATTATAAACATTCCTGCCATTTCTCCTTTAGTTATAGCTCTGAGGTCTACGCATTTCTGAATGCTGTGAGACACACAGAGAATTTCCTTCTTTCAGTCTGATTAGGGCATTCCCGCTAACAACCATAAAGTACATTTCCGTGCACACTCACTATGCAGGCTACAACCATGTGCAATCCATGTACAGATTCATACAGATAAACACACACAGCTTACACACTCATACACATTGACAATACAGAGCCTTAACACTGGCGCCGCTCTATGAATCTGATGCTTTATGAGCATTTGGAACATAGTTTTTCTTTTATTGTTCAGATGAGTGTAAACATGCCGTGCCAATGAAACACACAACCTGAAAGATGTTGGGCAACAAGGCTTGGTTGTATTAATTAAGGAACAGTTTTATGCGAAGCTTTGAGACATGCTCACAAAGGATACTTGAGAAAATGTTGACATTGTTGACAGGTACTTGCGTAGGGCTAGTTTAGCTTTTGATAGCTCGTTATTTAGTATTCTGGCATCTACAGCTTTCTACATATTCATATTTAGCCTTAAATGACAGACTGATATCGTCCATGGGTGCAGCTAGAGCAAAACACAGAGACATCCGGTGGTCTCTGTCATGATTCATTTTACTATATTTAAAATATGTGCTATGTGGAGACCTCCTGACCTCCTTTCTGCTCAGGTTTTGTTAGGATAAAACACATTGTGCTGAGGCAAACTCCACAGCAGCGTTACCTCTTTTGAACCAGTTACACTGCTGAACCGTTGTTATCTATAAGTAATGTTTGAGGTTTTCTCTCCTTAGTGCTTAACAATGTTACTGCTGCTCTGTGGTCACTGCTGTCAAATGTAATTCATCCCCTAACAGCCTCTCAGCCTCATGCAGTCTGTGCGCTAGTGTACGTTGGAATATGTTCTCTGATTTATGTAAGAATTCTGATATTTGGTAATGAAATCTCAGATGTTTCTTTAAGCCATTGTGTTTGAAGAGCAACATTTTTAAGAATATGTATTTCAAAAGCATGCTGCTTCTTTGATTTAAGGGGTGTGACATTTGGTTAAAACTACATTACGTGATGTCTTTTGACTATATTGGGACAGTGCAATAATCTGTAAAATCAACGTTTACATATAATCACCTAAAGTTGATATGGCAAGCTTGTTATCTCATCCACCAGCCACAGGACAGCATTACGAGTTTGATCGTGTTAACTTGAAGATTGTCAGTTCAATATTTATTTTCCTCTTTAAGTCTTTACACACTCCAGAGGGCAATATCTTCCCCCTTTCTTGCTAAATGCTCTACTAGGTTTAAAAGATGGTTGCCTTCATTGTCTGTCTGCCATTTGGTGTTGGGAGGTTAGCATCCAAAGGGTTTATCAAAGGTAAAACCCAAACAATTAGTTTAAATGGGGACCGTGAACCTGATACATCACCCAGCAGTTTTAAAGTTACAATTACTTACTTTGTTTTTGATTTAAACCCATTGGTTCAATTTGGGATACGTTTTTGTCATGCTTTGCTCAATGTAAGAAAAACGAGGTTTATTCTTAAAGTGGCCGCAGTTTTTCATGTATATTTGATGGAAGAAAAGGACTTTCCCTCCTGCGCCATAAGTACCATTTTCCCATATCAGGTTCCCCAATTGAACTAAATCAAGCCTGTGTGGACATCTACTGTCGAGAAAGTGTTGAAAGGACACAAGAAGCTTTAATCTACAACTCGCTTAATATAAAAAGGGCTTAGATATGCCATGAGTAATCATTTTTATGGTTGTAGTTTACAACGTGAAAGCCTACGTAATATACAGTTTATTTTATGTGAGCAACATCTTGCAAGTAAATGAAGGAGGGTTTGGGTTCAATGAGTTGAATGTGTGAATGTAATGCTGAAAATTCATTAGTGACAAACTGGCAATGGCTGTGGCATGTGTTTGGTTTTTGCACTTTCTTCCACAAATCTTTTCTTGCCCTACAGCAATCCTTTGGTCACCTTAAATGTTTTTAATAGGACCTAGCCATTTTTCTTCCTATGTGCCACATCCCATTCACCTTACCAGACATGTTTCCACTCTTCCTCACCCAGAGGGATTAAACTACCTCAAGCGAAAAGCTCCAGAAATCCTCCAAGAAATGATTTCTTTCCTTGGAAAGCATGTCGTTTCAGCCATCATTTGGTGAATTGGAGGCCTGTGCCAAATTGTTGTCAGTCCTGGGGGCTTGATGCCTCAACCTGGTAATACCGCTGCAGAAACCGCTCCACTTTGTGTTTTTATGGACAAGCGTCACTGCAACTGTATTTCAAGTAGGCCGGCTAATGAGCTTTTTAACCATCTCCATATGGACGTGCTCTAACGTCTAGACGGAGGGGCAGTAGTGGTGGCAAGCGGTGGTGTGCTGACTGTGCCGTACTCTGCACCCCTGCACATATAATTCTTCCCCACAAGCAGCAAAGTTAAAACAAGGGCAAGCCTTGGTTGCCGTTTGGGACCCATAATGGGTTATTGTTTACCACAGCTCACAACAGTGGCTAAAATCCAGGAAGTGAAGATGATGAGGAACACACTCCCCATGCACGTTTACATATGTAGACAATGATGTGATGTTCAGTATGGTTGCGTATTTCGTGAAGTATTAACTCTGGAAGTATTCATTTTAAACAATGACATATATTTTTTTAACGTTTACTCTCTCTCTCTCTCTCTCTCTTTCTCTTTCTTTCTTTTGCTTGCTCTTTGTCTCAATTGTATGTTGGGTTTGACAAGAGTACCAAAAATGCCAGTCCTGCATCGCAGTGTAAAAGGGGAACATTAGGTTTTAGGTCTAACATACCAACTTTCACAGCATTTATTTACTTCATTCTAGCTCCAGAGAAGGCAACACAATTGAGCTCCACCAGTTGAGGCAAGTTTGTCATATAAATCTATCCATCCCACCACACAGCCTACCAGACTGTGGTGGTAAAGAACCATTTCATTGTCTGTCACCCAACATTTAACTGAAACACAATAAAGAAAACATAAATACAGTTTTTGGGTCTTTACAGCACGTACAACTAACATTTAGACAATGAACCAAAAAAGCAAGCCTAGACAGAACATTTTGAGAACATTTTAATTGTATTCATGTTCCTTTAAAAGTGTAGCCTTTATGCTACAAGATGCAACATTTGGCTTAGACCACATGTAAGTTGTGTAGATGGCGATATGTACATAGTGTGTATGACAGCAGGAAAATGATGTCCAAGTCTGTTGAAATACGTTTTTTGTATCTTCAAACATGTTGTTCTTTCGAAATTGTCTCAGCCAGCCATAACATAAACCAGTTTTTAATCTCAATAAGAGTTGCCATTTGACCGTTTGAAATCGGCGCAAACTATAATACATTATTTAGCACTTGAATAAAAGAGGATAAACGAGCAGACTGTTAAGTTATGAGTGGGAAAGGGAGGAAAACAAGTGATATATCATAACAAAGTGACACAAATGCACTCAAGAGAGATAATTCAATTAAAGATATCAAAGTAGGACACAACCATGTTCTAGAGTTAACTTCTCCTTTTCCACTGCGATCTACTATAACTTAAGATGATTACATTTATCGTGATGAATTAATTTAAATGAAACACTTCAATTAACTAATTCACTAGGAATAAAATAGAATAATTGACAATTGATCTAACAAGTGTGACATTGTATTGATTGCATGCATCACAACAGACAGTAATGTGCCTGCTTTCTTCTAGGATCATATTTCACATACCATCCAGTACTCTTATATCAAACCGTTACACAATAGCAGTCTCTATTTTCCTATCTATATTATGCCACTGTCCAGCTGAACTGGCTGCCCTTAGATGCTAAGCGCATATTAATGACAGCTGTCATAAGCATTAGAAAAGATTAAAAGCGATTTACGGGAATGTATATTTTCTTTAATCTTTGTGATATTCTGTTTTAAAAGTAACAAACAACACCTCCATCTCACTTAACGCGCCCTTCATTGGGAATGGGTTTTCTTTTTTTAACTGGAAACTGCCTGCGTGACATTTTTCCTGGAATCCCTGAAAATTCGACCTGGTATGAGTTTATAGGTAGCGCAGGATTATACTCTTAAGGGCTTTAATGGGTGTTCTGTAACAGCATTATATTTAAAAAGCCACTGCCTTACAAGGTCCTAGCTACTATTATGGAATCCTATTGTCACTACAGTTTGGATTTTGATTTTCCTTTCCCATTTCTCATTCAGAATAGCCCCATATTTACTATAAACCTCATCTGTATTATTCTTTAGCGTGTTAACATTGTTGACACTATCATTTTACTCTCCAGATCCTCCACATAAAAAATAACGAGGCAAAAGCATTTAGGTTTGCACTTTAGAACTGTCACAGATTAAGCTGGGTACATTAATGGATTATCGGACAATGTTTTTTTCCTTTTTGACTCGCACTGCTCCACAGTAGCTCTGGTGATGTAGAGGGATTATTGTACAATACTGCAACCACTTTTCTCTGAACAGAAGTGAAAGCAATATTTGCATTACCACAGAGCTGGAGATACAGTTTAGAGGATGCTTATGATCTACATGCATTTAGACAAAGTTCATATTGTTTATTTTCAGAACATATCATCATTTATGAATCCAAAATAATCAAATGCATGCACTTTTTGCTTAATTCTACTGTTGAATTTCCACTTCCTGAGCTCTGTGTTCCCAGAACGTGCTCACCAAGCTGTTACTTTTAGAAAGCACAGATGTAATCTCCCTGGGTCGAGAGTGAAAAAAAAAGAAGCCAAAAACAGTTTTCATGCATTCAGATTCTAAATGTGGATAATCCTGACAGTGTCACTGACTGTTAAAACTCTGTGTACATACATTTGTAATAAAATGTGGAGGGATCACTCCATACCAAATAGCTTTTTTCCATATAAGGCTTCATGTTTGTGTTTGGTCATTATGATTGCATGACCAAAAAGTCAGATGTTGTGACTTAAAGAGTCTTTTCCAATTGGATTTAAAAAATATTATTATATTAGGAGCTTGTACAGAATGTGATTGTCACTACTGTATGTGTCTGTTTTGTGTCTAATTTGTCAAAGTTAAAGGTTTGTGTTTGTCCAGTTGTGTTTTGTTCACTGTTAACCTCTCACTGATAAGCGATGCAGTGTATTCTGCTTTATGGACAGATTTGCAGTGGGATTTGCAGAATGGGATTTAGCAACTAAAGTTAGAGCCAGGGATGCACACAGTTTGAACTTTGTCCATGTTTTTTTGGTCCATGCCCTGAGGAGTTGGGTGGTGGGTACCAGGCTGTACTAAAACAATTTAACTCAATCTCCTTGCATAAAGGAGGGAATGTGAATGACCTTTGTTTGAGCATGTTTCAGGGTCCCCTCCGCCCTTGAGTCTGAATATAGTGTACCAACCTGAAAGGATGCTGACTTAACACATTAGGTCATCTTTTGTATCTTCAGCACTCCTCTACAGAGAGAGAGAGTGACAGTCTGATCTTAGGTGAAACATTGAAGAATGTAATTATAGGACTTGAGAAATCTACTGTCTTCTATGAGACTTTTGCACCAAACTGGATTTGCATTTCCTTTCAGTGTTCAATTATTTTATCAAGTAAGTTTTAAGAAAATCCAAGTCTGTGACCTAGCAATATTTTGCTGACCGAATGAACATAGCCCAATCTTTGAGAGAAGGACAAAAAAAAAAACGTTTAAAGAGATGGAATTGCTGCCACACAACCACATCAAACAGGAGAATGTGTGTTGACAAGCTGTCATGGGAAGGTTGGGATACAAAGTAATTCATTGTCTTCTTTGACAAGATTTACATTGGTGGTCTATGTGAAACTCTGCTTACAGCAACTTTCAAGGTC
Source organism: Trematomus bernacchii (assembly GCF_902827165.1). Taxonomy (NCBI): domain Eukaryota; kingdom Metazoa; phylum Chordata; class Actinopteri; order Perciformes; family Nototheniidae; genus Trematomus; species Trematomus bernacchii. Next base: position 4,790,984 of record NW_022987547.1, on the reverse strand, counting down.
AAACACCTCTCTATATGTGATTCCCCCCTGCTCAAGACACAAAAGGAAATATGTGGTCCAAAGTCGCAACACCATATGAAAAAGAAAGCAAATATTTAATGTTTGTTCTCTCTTCCCTTTATGGTAGGGGGCAGGTTTTGTCTTGTCTAAACACACATTTACAACAAACAACTGTGGGAGAACCCAGAGGAAACACCGACATTCCAGCTGACTGTCTCTAAGGAAAGCCATTAAAAGGTAAAGTCACTCTCCGTGTCAAAATATCCTCAGAGTAACAGTAACATTGACCAAAGGATTGTTTTCATTTCACTCAGCAGCTGAGACTTACGAAGGGTTTGTCACCGGGCTCAAAGGCTTACGAACTTTAGTCGAGAGTGTGGTTTGAACCTAACATCCATCTAAAGTGACGGGTCGGTAAACATTAGGATGTGTGAGTCAACCTGAAATCCCTTACATTTGTTTTCTCTTTTCAAATCCTTTTGACTTAAATCCTTGTGTGCTAATAGTGAACTGGCATCAACTTAGACTGGAGTTAAGGAGTTGGCCAAATTTAAAAACATGCACGGGAAGGAAATGCTCATAAGGGCACTCTTATTGCCATTTTGTCGTTAAAAACATAAAAGTGGCCTTCAAATTGAAAGAAGAAAGGACATTATGATCCATCAAATGAAGTGAAGTAAAGTAAGGACAAGAACTGCTCTGGCTTTGTCAATGTTCTTCCATTATTTCTCTGATCTACAGCTTACCTGTTTCTAAAAAGGCAATAATGGGAAGCATGACTTTGACTGGGCAGTTAGGTGTACCTTTGTATAATTTCTTTTTCAAAGTTAATTGGAGGACTTTGCCAAGAGTATGGGAGTTGCCTATTTGTAGTCTTTTTTTATATTGCATAAAACATTTTTAAACTAAATGTGGAGAATGATCTCAATTGATTACAAATACAATAAGCCTAAAAAATGAAAGCACAATCCCTTAATCATATTTGATGCATTCTTTGTATTATATTCCAAAATGAATTTACATTCAGTTATCTGTTTAACTTTGCTTTCATATATCTTGTGGAATTTCAGTGCCATAGTCTATGACTTTCAAAATGAAATCAACTTTAATGCCTTGGTTTCAGGGGGGATTTCATCAAAGATCAACAAAGGTTGGAATAATTCCTTCATGTTTTCAGGCTGCTTAGTTATGGTCCATGTGTTATGGAAGTGTTGGATTGTTTAAATTGTAACCGCTAGAGGGATACATAAACGCCTTTCAAACTCCGTAAACACCATCTTATCCCTATGTGGCATGAAGAGAATTGCCGTCAGTGAGAGTTGCCTACCTGTGTGACTTCCCACTTTGAAAAAAAAACACAGCCCCGGAACATTTGAAACATGAGTTGTTCTTAAACAGACTTAGAGAGAAACTGCCTCTAAAGCGGACGGCGAGCTCCGACTGCTCCAAGTGTTTCTGCTCCAGGCATCAATGAGGACCGCGATGCTTACTTCTGCAGCTCTCTGCCCCTCTTTCTCTCATTCGCCTTACCAGATATTATAGTGCATTTCAACTTTTGTACAGGCATACAGGCAAGGGGAAGTTTGGATTGCATTTTTTGATCACAATTTACCTCTTGTTTTCTGTAATAAATATGAGAGGTCGGTTTGTTGTCACTTTTCTTTGGAATTTAATATGTGCTATTTCTTATGCTGTTTTACGGGTAGGATAAGGAAACAACAAAAAGGTGTGACAAGAGCTTGGCGGACAACTGTGGATTTCTGCGAGTAACTCCTACCGTCAAAAGGGGATGAGGGGGGCATCGGCCGGACCCCCCTCTTGATTGATTACTTATTAGTCATCCCTTTGGCTAAATGGGACCCATTGAAAAGGCACCGTGGAACACATACATGAATCAAATATTCCTGTGTCCCCCGAATGTCTCCAGAGTAGTTTTGCTTAAGAGAGGGGGTCGTGGCTTAGCATTATAAAGAGGGAAAAACAGCATAGCTTTATGGGTTTATTTAGACAGTTTCTACGGTTTGACATTCTACGGCTTTAAAAAAAAAGAGAAAAGGAAAAACTCGAGAGGATTCCAAAGAGGAGAACATTTTGGACATACATTTTTTGTAGTATTCCGTTGTTTCTTTTAATTTTTTTTCCTTTAATTTTTTTAATATTTTTTTGCTATTTCCTCTCCCGAAAAATGAAACTTTGGACATCTCCCTGGGTGTCTTGCCTGGTGATTCTCATCTTGTGTTTTGGATCAGAGTGCGGGACAGTCCGGAGATCCAAGAGGGAGTTGGTGCGCATTAGGGAGGCGAAAGCCACCATCCCAGGGGCTTGTGCCACACGTCTGCCCCGGGGCAAACGCTCTTTGCCCGGCTTGGAGCGACGGGTTCCTCGCCAGCGTCGGCGCTCCTCTCAGGCGGAGGAAAACTCTCCGGATCGGGGCAAAGCTGTCTATTTTACCGGCAGGGGAGATCAGCTGCGGCTGAAGCCTGGCGTGGAGATACCAAGAGGAAATTTCACTCTGGAGATGTGGATCAAACCGGAGGGAGGTCAACGATCACCCACAGTGATTGCAGGTAGGATATTCTACACATTCTCCATCCTTTTATCAACACAACTCCTTGTATTAGTGAACTCCAAAACTAGCAGGTTACATTGGACTATTAGAACTAAACATGCATATTTGCTATATTTTACCCCACATGTCTGAAATAAAGCAACATGCAGTTTCAGCGAGTTGAAAATGAGTTCATCTATCAGACTAGACAATGATGTAATGCTCTTTTAGTACAGCGGATATTTAAGGTAGTGCACACAAAGGGTCACTCAAGATTTGGATCAAAATTAAGTTTTCCTACAAACAGAGAGAACATTTGCTGCAAAATGATTGAATTTCCAAAAATATTTTTTTTTGTATTTTCTGCACTTCAGAATGATGATTTATGTTGGTTATTATCATTAAAGTGAGGAGTACTGGCAGCAGATAGGCTGCTGCATAATTTGACCGGCAGCTGATGTCACTGTGCGTAAAATGTAATTTCTCTGAACCGATTTGGCTATTTTAAAACTATGATGTAATGGTCCAAACTTTGTGAGCGAGCACGTCATGTCAGGCACAAAGCGGGAGAGATCTGTATGTGTAGGATCTCAAAGCGCTCAGCACAAGCCGCAAGCTTGAGTGTCCCCCAAAATCGACACCTTTGGATCGGCTACCGGAGTTACGGGACAGTACTGGGAGACCAGGGTTTCCCCTCATGGCCAAAGATGTCCTGTGTGTGTTTGTGCTGTATTGGTGTGCATTTATTGTGCTCGTTGTGTTAAGGACAGTCCCTCCATCACGCAGACTGTTTTACAAAAGCATGCGTTATTTGGCGAGTCTCTAATTTAAGGCACCATCAGATATGATGCATAATTGTCCACTGACTGCGCAGAGCTGGTTACTAACACATTATAGTAGATCCGCGTGGTTAGAGGAAAGCTTGACACTTTGTAGATGTCATCTGTACGTAGCCCTTTTTCTCCTCCTGCCATGCGTAAAGGAGCTCCAGAAAGGTGTTGAAAACTGTTCTGCATCATCTGTTTTGACCAATAGCGCTTTTGTGCATTACAGTATAGGACAGGGTTTCTTGTTGCCTTTCTTTGCCGATAGGGAGCGTTGCATACACAACTCATTGCCTGCTACAGTACTTGTGCAGATGGCTGCCTTTGAACTGAACTGAATTGAACCCAGTCCTCCTCAGCCTCCAGTATGCCAGTCTGCACGTATGGGGACTAAACCATATGAGTAAATTGACTTGCTCCTTTTATTTTATTCTGTCTGGCTCTCTCAAAACAACCCCTCCCCCCCAAAAAAACACATACATAATCACTTATGTGTGTGTGTTTTTGTGTGTGTATTGAGATACACTTTTAGGTAGTGCTAGCCAGTTGGCAGGAACATGCTCTGCAAAACCAATCCCTTTTCAGAGTCTCAAACTAGAGGATAGGGGGTTGAGAGGGTCTGTTGTGACCTGAGGGACTCCTAGATTTACAGAGGATGGACACAATAACGGCAACATCTGTACAGTATTATGCAATCCAGTACAACAACAACACTAACAAAGGCCTACACAATGTCCATAGAGTTAAATAAACACCTTGAGAACACAATCTCCTACAGAGAATACACTTTATAGGCGTTACGGACATGGTATTGCATGACATTATTATGTACAGGTGTTGTTGTGATGCCCCGCCCCCATCTTTTAATGTCCTTACTAGAGATTACCATCCATGTATAATCTTGTGTTTTTTTTAAGACTTTCTCCCATCACGCTCCCACTAGTGTGCCAGAGAGAGGACCTATAAAGCTAACAAATATGATAATCAAACAAATTCAATAAAGCCTAATCTTTTAAATCCAATTCAGGCCTAAAAAATCCCAGTGCCTCTAAAATTGCTCCATCCCCTTGTTTTGATCCAAGCGGAGAGTGTTGTTTGCAGCAGCTGTTTTTTTTACTGTGTTGTTTTGACCACCACAATTTCTCTCTTTCTATATCCTTCTGTATTTGCATCTGTCTTATTTATTCTTACAGTCTTCCAGATTTCAATGATTCTTTTTTGTAACACTTGGGTTGTTATTTTGTATGCAATTGGTAGGGAATTATCACTCATAAAGCGAGCAAAGTCTCTGGCTTTAAAAAAAAAAAACGCTGGCAGCACTTGAGTGTTCTGGTACTTTTGTATCCTTGTTATTGTCTCTGTTTTTGAGTTTTGTCTTGCACACACAATTCCTATAACTCTGTGCAATGTCTTCCCTTACAAAAGATGAAAGGGTTGTAATTGATCAATTACTCATAAATATAAAGGAGAAACTTCAAATTAACAATTACACAAAAGGCATTATGTGCGCCTTCTGATTTGACAGTACAATTAAATTGTTTAATAATCAGAATTCGCTTTATTGGCCAAGGTACACACACAAGAACATTGACTCAGCTGCTCTCAATGAACATACACAAGATATAGAAAAACAGTTAAAACATGGACAAAAAACTGGGCAAAGTTGTATATAGTTAAGAGTAAGACAATAGTGCAATGTAACAGGTAACCTTATATACATGAAGTAGGTCGATGTGTGAGCAGTGAGCCTAGATTTGTATTTAACAATGATGATATACAATACAATTTCTTAGAGCAGTAGAGCAGAACCACTTTTCAGCTGAAAAGAGATTGTCCAGGGATAAATAACTGCTACTTCATTCTCCAGAGATGAGTGGTCAAACCATCATCCAATACATGTTCGGCTCACCATGATCTTTGAATTAACCCATGACATCTTGGGGAAAAAGTGTTTCCTGTGCTGTCATTTCCCGAGTGTGACAGTAACATGTGGCTATGAATTGATCCCAGGTACAAAAACAATCGTAACACTTTTAGAGACACACACACACACACACACACACACATACACACATACACACATACACACATACACACATACACACACATATCACATGAGAGACAGAGGCTCTCTTCCCTGACCGGTTGGGGACAATCTGCACTGCAGACATTAGCAGATGATCGTTGCGATAACTGATATTTTTGGTGCGGTCAGCTAGTGTGATAATACATGCGATAATTTTTTCCAAAACATTTTTCTTTGCTCATATTTTTTGTCATGGATACTTGAAAATGTAATCTTCCGGTTTCATTAACAAGTCATCATGTTAGTTAGGACACTAAGAGGAAGATATATATCCTTGAGATGGATAATTACCTTGCATGTGGTTACAGTTTCAAGAGGGGTTTAGACTTTAGTGCTACACTTATCTCAGCAATCACTACCTCAACTAGACACTTTGCTTCACTGAGCCATAGAGAGAGTTTGTTGAGTTCCAATAAATCCCAGTTAATGTCCTTACATACAATTGGATGGTGTTGTGGGATGACAATGTCCCAGTATGAGTTACAGTTCATAAAAAGTGGTATTAATTGATCACATCTGAACTTGCAACTATTGGCGGATCATTTATCCCTCAATGAAACCAACATTACTCATTCAGACTTCAGTCTGAATGAGTAATGTTGGTTGATAACCAAGTCAAATATTTTAAGTAAAGTGTTTTCAAGTGATGTGATGACTTTTTTTATAATCAATATACTTTCTATGTTTATAAAGTTTGGGTTTATAGTATCATTGGAATTTTCCATTTTCTACACAGGGAAACTGCTGTAGCGGGGTGCCTTACTTTGACCTTTCAGAGCCATAACAGCTCAAAAGTAAACGGAGTATTCATTGTTCCCTTCCGCTCTGCTTATTATCAAGTCCTTGTGACATTTTTCTTTTTGTGTGTATGTGTTTTTTGTTTGACTTTTTCTTTTATCCTGACTGTGTTTTTCTTGGAAGAAGACAAATGCCAAGTGCTAGAAAAGTTGCCTTTGAACCTGACAGGCACAGCTCTCTACTGTAGCGTGTGCACATGCAAATCCCTGCGTGTCTATGGGGGATTCTGAATAGACACAAAAATATGTGGTTTAGCTTTTCAATTTGTCTGCGAATATGGGATTGTATGTATTTTTTCATGAGCATGTATACTGTAAACGCAAGTCAGTATAAGTATGTGTGTAGGTGTGTTTGTGTGTGCCAGAGGAGTCACAGTGCAGGGTCTGGAAAAGTGTTGTGTGTTAGATTAATTGAGCATGGCAGAATTATGACAGCTGTTTACACTAGGAGCCCTACGAGCATTTTAGCACACCTTTTAGCCTTGAGTGCACTGGCTGACAGATGGAAGGCTTTTTCCTTCCAGTGTATTGGAAAGCCTGAAAACGTCATCCACCAAAGGACTGACCTTGACGCTGAACCCAAGCCTCGCTCTTTGAACATTAGTCCATTGAAATACCAAGTTAATGAATGCATACTGGAGTGCGCATCTAATTAGAAACAGGTCAAAGTTAGCAAGATGTCCGTGCAATTACCATTAGCCAGCCACTTATTGCAGGCTCAGGTAGCCTAATCGATGGGGAACAAAGGCATTTGAGTGAACAAGTGCATTGAGGCAAAGATGTGATCATCATAATGATAATAAGCTTATCATTTGAGACCATACTAAAGTCAGAACAGAACAATATGAAGGGTATTTACAGGCATCTGATGCATATATCCTAGAATCAACTGCAAAGGACACTCAATACCAATATGGGCTGGGTGTGGATGTCACAGATTAGGTGTCTCTTTGCAAATGGACATAATTCCCAGAAAGCTCATGGTTAGAAATGTTACCATGATATTAGCAAATTCCAGGAATGTATTCCTGTCACAAGAGCGGAGTCCTGCTCTCTCCCCAGAATCACCTGCGAACACAGACTTTCACATGCTTGTAAGGCACAACAAGGTGCTTTGGAATCTTTGCACACTCTGACTGGACGAACATACATAAAAAATACACGCCCAGGCATAAACTTGTGCACCTTCACACACGTACCTCAACAAAAGTGTTAAACAAACAAACAGTTAACATTCAGAGATCCCCTAAGAAGTGAAAACACATTACCATGCTGAATCTGACATACACGGTCCAAGTGCAACAGGAAAAAGGTGTTTTGGTGCCTCTAAAAAAACAAGGCTTTAGCAGAAAACTAGCCTTTACTGGCTACCCCACTGGCAAGGAACATTAACACGAATGACTTTAAATAAACTCAGTGTGTGCAAGACGCCTATACAGAGAGATTTCCATGGGGTCTCCCTTAGCTAAACATGCACTTCAACCCAATTTCCAGGACAACATGCACTCAGATCTGTACAAAAATAAATAATCGTATTAATACATTCACTCCTTTATCTCAACAAAATGTTTTAAATCCTACTTGAGTGATAACAAAGCATACCTTGAAATCTAATTGGCATATTAACCAAAAATAACATTAAGGATCATATCTACGTGACATCAGTAGAGTGTCAGCCATCTTACAGGTGAAGGGTGAACATGTTTTTTTATTATTGCTGCAGATTTTTTCTGATGTTCAGGGCGAGATTCATGCCTGGAAATAAAGGAATGCATATATTAATTGGTTCTTTTTTCATTCTCTCTCCAGGCCTATACGACAAATGTTTCTACGCCTCTAGTGACCGAGGCTGGTTGCTTGGCATCCAGGCGGTTAGTGAACACGGGAATCGTGATCCCCGCTTCTTCTTTTCTCTCAAAACGGACCGTGCCCACAAAGTGACCTCCATCCACTCCAACGCTCGTTATGGACCCAACCAATGGGCACATGTGGCAGTCACATATGACGGTGTGTACATGAAGCTCTTTGTCAATGGGGCCCAAGTGGGTGTCAGTCGCGAGCAATCCGGCGATGTCTTCAGCCATTTGACCAAAAAGTGCAAAGTGCTGATGATTGGGGGGAACGCACTGAATCATAATTACAGGGGGGCAGTGGAGAGGGTGGGCCTATGGAGGCTGGCCAGAGGGCAGAGGCAGATTATCAGGGATATGCAGGGCCACGAGGACCCCCAAGATCTACCTCAACTGGTCATACGTGAAACATTCGAGCACCCAGGCCGGAAGTGGCTGACTGTAAAAGATGGTAGCTTTCCTCAACCTGAGGAGGGGGGAGGCGGACGATTAGGATTCCTGGGTGGTGTTGGAGTTGTTAATTCTGAGGGAATATTGGACACAACGCTGGACCCGCCATCTTGTGGTCAAACTGTCTGCGACAATGTTCAGGTCATCAAAAACTATAACAACCTTTGGAACTTCCGTCGACCGAAGAAAGTACGTTATCGTGTCATCAATGTTTGGGACGATTTACGGATAAAGCCAACTGTATCAGACCACCAGATCAGCCTGCAACACCAGCAGCTAAATGATGCCTTTAGCCCCTACAACATCACCTGGGATCTTAGCGTTCACAATGTGACCAACTCCTCCCTTCGGAACCGCCTGATTCTAGCTAACTGTGATATCAGCAAAGTTGGCGATGATGCATGTGACCCAGAATGCAACCACCCGCTGACAGGGTATGATGCAGGTGACTGTATGTCTGGGTATCGGAGCCGTTGCCCTGAGCACAAGCAGGGAAATGGTGTGTGTGACCCTGAATGTAACTGGGAAAACTTCTTCTATGACCTCGGCGACTGCTGTAACCCCAATGTTACTGATGTGACCAAGACATGCTTCAACCGCTCGTCTCCACACAAGTAAGATCACACTCTTCACATTTTGCATGTTACCATGTTTGTGGCACTGGTAATCCTCTTTGGTAGTTGTTTAATAAACAAAATACTTACATACCCCAAAAAGCTTTATCCAACCTCAGCATTCCTTGCCTAATTTGATACATTCTTTTGGTTGACATGATTGAATAATTTTGGTAAACCAACTCGACACCATGGCCTCACATGTCTAGAGTAAACCAGAAAACAAATCTTTCCATACATGTGTCCCTGAAGAGATGTTTTAATGTCTAGTCCTACTGTTTCCTGACCATTTGGGCTGAGGCTGAGTGTAACATAACTCCCCGCCTGTGTGGCCTAGGAAATCCTCTGGGAGCAGCTAGTCCAATCTAGCCTTGGCCGGGTTCAATCAGTGTTCCACACTTAAGCGGGGCAAAACAAACTCAACCGGATGACTTTCCTTGAAGCTAATGCACAGGCCAGATCACTCATTAATGGATACATTTTTCAACAACTGTCCTTTTTCTGTATTCTATGTCTCCTATACCCATAGGTCCTAATTAAGCTGACTTGATTGGAGAAAGGAGTTGGTTTGGAAAGAGTGACATAGTAAACAGAGTGTAAGGGCAATTACAGGTCAGAAAAGAGAGTCCAGTATGTTTTTTTTTGCTTGTAGCTATGGAAATAATTTCAAAGACATACCACTCTCTCCAGGAAACCACTGAAAGACATGTTTCCTGGGGCGGAAGGTATGGGTCCCTAAACAGGGATGCCTGAAATAATTTTTCCAGGAAAAACATTGAAAGAAAAGTTCCCTTAGCTTGCATGTGAATACCAGTACTACAGTATCTCCTAGGTGTACTGCACGTCAAGCAAGCAGTATATGGTTTCATGCAGCTACTTTAGGATTATACAGATGCCTTCATAAATGCATGCACATTTTTGTTTTTGTGGTAATGTCATTGTGGCTTGTAGATGATGAGTAAAAGCTGGCAAGGAGAATACGTCTCTGGAATTGGCTGTAATGAGGTTTGTGCCAGACCTCCAATAGCAGGGTTGTTTGTTTCTTGGTACACTGAAACCCTACACAGTAGACTGAGACATTTTTGTGGAAAATGCAGGGGGTCTTTATGGTTACACGAGAAAAAGAGACAAAAATGACTTAAATTCAGATGTTTGTCAGGATTTCTTGCCACTGTCATGTGGGGACAAGCGAAAGGGAGAACAACTTTTAGGCCTAGTGTGCTGGATTGTTTGGGTTCTTCTGATAGCATGAATCAAGGAAACCCGGCTGTTTTCAATCACAGTTAAGCTGCAAGCATTGTCTGTTTGGCACTATGCTATTGTTTAAATGACTGCAAAATAGCTAAATAATGACATCTAATTAACATCAGAAGGGAAAAGCAGGTGGGTTTTGACGTTGCTTCACTCTCTCAATTCCCATCACATCCCTTCCAGCTTAGTCATCATTAGAAGCTCATTCATCAAGTGGCAGGCAAACTACTTCATTTAGACATCAGCCATTGGCAAAACGCTTTGCCGCTGCAATGTTCAGACCTCCCTGCGGGCGTTTGAAAGATGGGCTTTTGAAAGGAAGAATACAAGCAAGAAAGAGAAAGAGACAGACATAACGAGGACAAGAGAATTCTTAGTTTAAAAAAATAGATATAATCTCCCAGAGTGGTTGATTATTTTGCTTTGATTATGGTATGTCTGAAGAGACTTGCAGAGAGCTACACTACAAACAGTTTGACATTCCTCCCTAATTATGGAATTCTGGATGAACAATGTACTGCGTTTGCAGGGGAACAATGGTTGTGAGGTCCTGCATTTATTTTTGCAGCGTATGCGCCTGTTACCACTTACAAGTAGTGTTTTCAAAAAATCTGGCTAACACAGGACACAGGCAGCTCTGTGGTCCTGAAACAGTCTCTCCTCTGAAATACCATTGATAATAATCCCCCCCCCCCTCCACATTTGGCTTAGGGAAATATTTTGCATTGTTTTCACAGCCCTTGGTTTTGACAATTCTTATGGTTTTGGTGGTATTTGATGTTATCTGACAGCCTTTACATTCTTATGACTGGAGTTAGGGGAATCTAAAATTGTCGTGGCTGTAATTTAAACACTGTGAATTAACATTATGAGTGCAGAAAGGCAGAAAACAAATGGCGTAAAAGTTTGTTTTGTGTTTGTTTGAATGTCAATGAAGGCTCAATTTAATATCCAACAAACTAGACAGAAAACCATTCCCAAAATATCTGAACTCATCAGATTACAATTTTTTTTGGTCAGCGACTGATAATAAAAAAATGTGTTTTCTTAAAACCTAAAGCAAGATAGATGCACAAAGCCAGGCAGATATTAGGACCAATTCAGTCTCAATACGTTTTCTTCTGAAATGAAGTCCTGGCCTGGCTTTATCAGAGGCTAATAGGTCATCTGTTTTACCTTGGCCTCTGTCTCTCCCCCCCCTCCTGAGTCAATACCTCTTACTGTGGCAGGTTAATGGATGGACCACCCTTTCACTTTCCCTCACTTCCTCTCTCTGCTGTATTTTAGCTCAGAGTGCGGAGCTAATCTCCAGGGCCCTTCCTTGACTTGGGTGTTTTACAGTTGGTCGTCTAAACCTTAAGCCCCCGTCCCATAAAACATAATGGAGTGCTTGGGCGTAAATACCAGGAGTTTGCACTTTCCCTTTAAAACCATAGCGGTGCTAGCACACTTCTAAAAGCACCTGTTGCAGATCTTTCACCTGTGCTCGCATGGGGCTTATAGATGTCTTTGGGCTTGACTAGATGACTGAGGGAGAAATAAGGAAGGAGGGGCTGTACTCGGGCCACTAGACAGGCAGGGGAGTTGCATCTGGCTATGATGGGATAATATGTAGCCAGATACTGTAGGTGGTCTTTTGAAAAAATATGACACACTGGGGAATTTAGTTGATAGTGCCTTTTTGGGGTCATTGAGGTTCAGACCGTCCCGTCGTCCATTCCATATGTCTCCAAATCCTTCTTGTTCAAACTCTTCTCTCAGAAAAAAGCAGTCACGGCAGGATCTCTGGAATCTGAGCGTTAAAACAGTTCCAATGTGTCTTCCTTGGAAAGGAAAAAAAATAATCAGCAGAGTAAGATGGAAGGTTAAAGAGGAGAGTGCAAGTATAGTAATAAAGGCAGAGATGAATGATGGGTTTAGGGGCTGTGGTGTTGACCGACTCGATGACAGAGGAGCTGAGGGCCCCCTCCCATTTTAAAAGTGTTCTTGGCCGTAAGACTATCATTGCAATGCCAGTTCACCCCAGCTTTCACACTATTCTGCCCCAGACATATGTATACAAGGCAAATTTATGGGCTTATGTGAATTATATATGGGTGTAAATGGATGAGGTCATAATCCCCCATTTAATATGTATCAGATAAAAGCATTAACACAGCAGTTTGAGCTGCTTAGCGCACCCCTGGAGCTCCCTACCACAGATGCTCTGCATGGACACTTCAATTCAGAGAAGATTTCTGCACACACCTTACCTTTCTTTCTCTCTTTTACTCCCTAGTTCTTTCACTCATTTTTATTTGTATTTGTTTTAAAGACTGTGTGTTCCCCAGGACATGTCTGAAAAGTTGTGTGGTTAAATACATGGAAAATCATGTGTTTCCCAAGTGGCTAATCTTGGTTAAAAAAAGAGTTTGATGGGAAGAAAGAGTTGGGAACTATGGGCTATGGGATGTGGAAATAGTTGAGGCGTGTGTGAGGGAGGCAGAGAGAGAGAACATAGTTATTGGTGAAGGGTTATTGGCGAGGAGTTTTGAGTAAGATCTGGATTGACAGATGGAACAATAGATGATTTAAAATGCACAAACACCCTCCAAATAAAATCATCTGCTATCGGCGTACTGCAGTCGCAGCAAATCTTTAAAATGTTCTGAAATCAAAAACATGCACCTCATGTATGTATATGCATATTTTCTGCATTTGCTGATCAATCTATCATGTTACACTGAATAATTGAACTCATAATAGTTATATTTTGACCATAGAGAAGAACTGTTGCTCTTTTTCATTGCTGACTCATTCGTTCAGCATGTCCAAAAACTCTGGACAAATATTTTCTGAGGAAATAATGAAATTCCTGAAACTATTAGGAAGAGGGACCTTGTATCATCTGTTCTCTCTCAGTGTCTCTCCTTAAACCCGGCCCCAGTGATTGCCCCCGGTTGCTCTCGCATACAGTAGGCTTGAAGAAAGCATGCGCTGCACTGAACACCCTTATTTAAAATGTGTGTTTTGAGGTGCAGCTCACTTGTGATTTGAGGCAGAGAGACCCCTACAACAAAATGTTCTTTGGATGTAATAAAAAAAAGAGATCAGAGTTAGCTTACATGTGTAGATTCTTCCAGAACATCTCCAAACACCAGGGACACTGACGTTAAAACTGCTTCCTTTAGACTTCATTGGATGTACAGAATGAGACACCTTGGTTCAATGCTTACATTTAAAGTAGAAAGTAGATTCTGCAGGTCTGACATTGTAGTCTTGACGAGGTTATTATCTTATATTTTTTAACTGCTTGTTTATGCAAATATCAATTCAACCAATCACATGCAAGGAACTCCTGCTGTAGCCCATATGCCTCACGGTTTGACACATTTTATAACTTAACTTTTTGTCTAGGAGCTATGATGCAGTCATTATTTTCATGGTGCAACCAGAAAGTAAACATATCTGGTTATATGATAATTTACACTAAATATGTGATACTACTCATATCATATTTAGACCCTTTAATAAATAAATATACTGTATGCTAGAAATGCTTCAACACATCATTCAGTAAGATTTTTAGAGCCTTATAACTGAAAACTTTTTATGGTCACTTTTGTGACCCATGGGATTAAATGGGTTCACTGAACCTTAAGTGGTATCACTTACGCAGCTGCACTTCTTTTGGCAACCAAATGCTCCACTATAATTTTGCTGAAATCACAGGATGTCACATTTTATCTTCTCTACTCTGAGCTGCTAATTTTGTGGGTATCACTTTGATTGTCAACATTAATCATAAATTGTTCTGCATGTCAGTGAGTCTTGTTGAATGGAGTTTTTTGAAAATGTGTTAAATGTCTTCTGTTAATAACAACCTCACCCCCTAAGCTTAAAAACATAATACATCTAATTAAGTCAAATCAAGTTTCATTGTGCAGTAAAACTGTACTCTTCCTTACACATTTACAGCAATTATACACATATATAAATAGCACACTTTTAGATATTAAGCTTTACAAAGCATGAGCCTTTGAGATGTTCACATTTATCATTATATTAACCTGAGTTCACTTAAGTGGGACACATTAGCTCTGCACTTCAAAAAACAAGGCACCATTTTTAAACTTTTGATTTGCTAAAATGTTTAAAAATGTTAACTGACAGACTTTACTGTTAATGATATACGAATATAATTGATAAAACTGAACATTGAAACATTGCACTATTGACATGACATCTTTTGGAAAATCTTTCCAAATGTACTATAAGATATCCAAACAGTAAGGCAGTTCATTCTGCATCAACTGGGATATGATCAATCAGTTTCTATTATTTGCTAAAGTATTGTCACTGATGGTACATAACGTGCAATTGCTATACATTAAATAGCGTACAGTACCTTAATTTATCAACTATCCATTACGTTACAGTGTTTCTGTTACATGATGCAAGGTTTTATTATATCAAAAAGTACACATTACCTAAAGAAGAGTGAAATCACTTAAGGTACTGGTTTTTGGGAGGAAACTCTCCTTGCAATAGGACCAGGTACAAAGGAGCATGCTGTTTTAGCCTCAGTGTTTTCACATTACATGTTCTTATCTAAACACATACAAAATACCAAATATTAGGCAGGCAAGTGGGTCACACAAATTAGGTCAAAACACACATCGCACACAGCACACATCATTTTTGGGGCTAATGCCGTGTTTTTGTTACTGGTAAACTCCTGTGTATCCATTGTGTATTTAAAGCCAAAGAAAATGAATAAACTATCACTTCAGCATATGAAACAGATCATTTAGTCATCAGATAGGACCAAGCTTGTTCAGCCGCCAGGACCGCCAGCAAGGCAGGAGGAACTTATTTAATGAGTTCATAAAATGAGTGACAGTTTCACTGCTGGAAAGATATCTCATTGTGTTGAATGATTGCAGTCTTTAGAGCTGCAGTTATCTTCCCCAGGGCAGAGACAACATGGAGAGGGAGACATCAGAATATCTGAACAAATAAATAAAGTGTCAGGCTGACTTAACTGAGTCAGACTGATCTGAGATGATACTGTATCAGAAAACGTTTTATCATTCCTGCATTTACGGTAGATTTGTTTTCATGGCAGCATTAGCACCTTCCTAATATGCAGTACAATACATGTTTGTGTTCATTTAAGGCGGGTGTGAAGAGTTGAATACATGACATCATATAAATAAGCCAGGCATGAACCATTCGCTGTCCATTTCCATCAGTAGTACATTCAAGTAGAATATAAAAGGGTCAGCCTTTAGAACCATAAAAAACATAAATAACAAAAATATGTTTTCTTTGTCCCACTGATAAAGTCTTATTCCCACCAGCACCTGTTTGATATCTATGTGAGTTGCCATTACATCTCTTACACTTTGTTGAAATAAAGTAAAGGACACCCATGACGTGTGCTGTTTATCCACGATTCAATCTCTCCCAACACAAAACATCGCACATCATAGACATAAATAACGTTGTGGTTTGGCATTTTGTGTTTCCACAACAACTCCACTCTCCAAGAGATATACTATACATATAGTTTGGGCTATTATACTTTTTATTTGCTTATAGCACCTCTCAGAAAACGCATTTCCCAGCATGGTCTGTAATCCCCCTTTTCAAGTAAATCAAGGTACTAAATAAGCAGCGACTACAATGCAATTTAATGGATTGATCAACAAATATATGATTGGTCAGAATGAATACCAGCCCTATTCACAGCACAGACCCGCAGTGCCAATCAGTGTGCCAAAACCTCTAAACAAAACATTACCAACAATCTATTTGTCATGTCCAAGTGAAAACATACTTCAGGCCCCCTTAGGCGATTCACTTTGGCATATTGGTTTAACACCAACTGTTTGCAACCTCACACGGTCAATTATTCCTCTTATCCCTACAAACTTTCATTTTAATGACCATGGCAATGGCCAATACACACTAAGTAAATACTTACAATTGACAGAGCCCTATTTCTGGGTTCTATCTTCTTGAAAGATAACTTTCGACTAGAAAAGTAATTGCTATTTGTATAACTTTGTCTTGGTTATGTCTGCATCTACTGTGAAAAGACTACTCTCATTGTAGAGCCATTAACTTATTGTGAAATACTCTTGTTTGTTTGCTTTTAATCTTCCAGAGCCTATTTGGATGTGAAAGAGCTGAAAGAGATTCTGAACTTGGATGGCTCGACTCACCTGAATGTCTTCTTTGCCAATTCTTCTGATGAAGATCTGGTGGGGGTTGCCACTTGGCCATGGGACAAAGAGGCCCTCACACATTTGGGTAGAATACAAACAACAACACAAACATATGTGCATGTACACACATCCTCTCTTTGGCAACCTAGATAGTTGATTTTGAGTAATTACAGTTCAAGCCCCAAGCAGTTTTTCTCTTAATCACAGCTCCAACAGAGAAGAAGGTGATAACAAAGCTGAGGTTGCACATTAATAATGCATTGAATCTTACTCCAGTTACACTATTACTTTACACTACACTAGTGAGTAAATGCATTGATTACATCGTGTGTCCTTTCTCTTTTTCTTAGGTGGAATTGTGCTGAACCCTTCCTTCTATGGTACGTTTGGTCATACTGACACGATGGTCCATGAGATCGGTCACAGTCTTGGGCTTTATCACGTCTTCCGAGGTATATCAGAAATTGATTCGTGTAATGATGCGTGTTTGGAGACGGAGCCCTCGATGGAGACTGGAGATCTGTGTGCGGACACCAACCCCACCCCAAAATTCAAAGGGTGCCACGATCCTGAGCCTGGCAACGAAACATGTGGCGGTCGGCATTTCACGCACACGCCTTTTAACAACTACATGAGTTATGCAGGTAAGAGAGAGCCTCCACATAATGTTTTGTTACTTATCCAGGCAAAACATTACAGTTATACCGCTCACATGCAACTGACACAGAGGGATCACCGTGGAGGAATTTGTTGAGTCTGTGTGCATACAGAGACAGGTGTGGAATTTAGCAGGGACATCTCATGGGAAAAACGCAGCGGGGGGCACACCTTTTATGTGCAAGAGTTAAAACATGATTTTGTTGTCACAGTTAAATGGGAAAAACAAAACTGCTACATATGACCAGGTGGTTTATTTTATTCATTGGATCTAGACAAGTGGAATGATTTAACACCTACTTCCTTTTCCTGTCTCTGATCAAACCAAAATACACTTTCCACCTCTTACACTAACCACCTCCTTCTGTCACCTGCAGATGATGCTTGTACAGACTCCTTCACCCTGAACCAGGTGGCTAGGATGCACTGCTACCTGGACCTCATCTATCAGACCTGGCAACCTGCCTCCAAACCTCCTCCAGTGCCAATGCCACCCCAAGTGGTGGAGCAGCATCATAATTCCATCACCCTGGAATGGTTTCCACCGATTTCTGGACACTTTTACGACAGGTGAAATGAGCTACATAGGTTGCCAAACAGATGCGTGTGTATGGTAATAAAGTTGACCCAGATTAATTGCATTATTGATTATTGTTTGACAAGTTTCACAAGTAGTGAAATGTAATGCTCAATTCATCTTTTACAGACTCAGACATCTAAAATTGAGCCAAGTAATTATAGCACCATTTTAAAACTTTGTCACATGATTTGACATTACTGTATGTTTAATATACTGTTTACAATTTGGGTGTTTGGCCTGTATCTAAGTTGGTTGCTGTGCCTGTCTGTTGGTTTCCTAGAGATGTGGGATCAGTGTGTGATAAATGCACTGAGGGGAGAGTCCTCCTGCAGTATGCCTCCAACTCCTCCTCCCCACGACCGTGCGCCCCTTCTGGACACTGGTCTCCACGAGAAGCTGAAGGTACTGTACGATTCTATGTACTAATATTAGTGATTGCTTCTAGGTCTCCATTATAAATAGCTGTGTTTTTTTTTAATCATAATTAGCTGTTCCTACTCAAAGCACATTTATAACATAAAGAAAAGCCACATCCACATTTCATTCAGAGTTTTCAGTATGACAATGTAATTTGAGGTTTGCCTTTGTTGAATATTTGCAAATCAGTACCTAAAGAATTGGGTACTGACTCAACTTTAAAACATGCAAATGGATTCATGGCAACATAAAACATACAATAATCAAAGAGGCCACTTCTCTGCATGTGACCTTATGCAGCTATTGTTATCGCATATACTACACTTTATAATTAACCTTTTAATGAATGTTTGTTGACTTTTTTTATGAAATCATTCACATTAGACACTTTGCCACACAAGGGCAAATGTATATCATTTTGAAACTAATTGTATAAACCTGTGCTCATCTTTTTGTGGGTATCTGAAACTAGAATAACAAGTGGTTAAATTAGGTTAGATGATATGTACAACTAAATTATAAATATTTGTAATTAGTAGTCCAATACCTATAAATGGCCAAAGTAGTTGGAATCTAACTGGTCAAAATGAAAGATATCTACATTTGAGTTTTTACTAATCAAAATATAATTATATAATTACTGTACATCACTAACTTGACAAATTGATGTTGCAAATACCAGTAATGAATGTACTGTCTGGCTAATACATATAAAAACAGCTTACCATAACAGTGTGTGTAGCAAGGGCAAGTCTGGGCTTGTCTAAAACGCTGTGTGTGTAAACCAACTATACTCTATTTTCCCTCTTGGAAGGGGTCCCTGTTTTTAGGCAGCTCCCGATTCTCTGTTAACTGCGCCAGCTTCTCACTGGATAACACAGCTGCCGTTTCAAGCTGTGATGGTGCATATTACTTACTTCCAATAACATACTGTAAATCAAGGTATTAGCTTATTTACTATTTGCATAACATCCTGATAAGTGTGTTAACTTATGCACTTGTGTAACTGTATATGTGTGTCTACACTACATCAGCATTCTTGCATACAAATAGCACCTGTTATCGAAGGACTGGCGGTGTTCTCGCACTACTGGACTGGGAAACACTGGTGTGGTCAGAGAGAGCCAGATCCCTTCTCATAAATCTCTGCTACTCTATACTCTGGAGAAAAGTTTCTAAAGGAAAAAAAACAAGAATGAACACACATGGATATGGATTCAGGGAGAGGGTAAGAGAGGGTTGGTGGGGTGGAAACCACCCAAGATAGTTAAGAGAATTGCATGTGGTTAGTGACATTCAAAAGGGAGGATCCTTGGTTGATTGAAAACAGCAGTATGGATTAATGGAAGTGAAAGGTCCAGGATGTGTATGTTCCCCAACATGTGTGTGGGCATTTGAGGTGTGCAAAAGGAGGTCTGCGTTCTACTGTATATATTACATTTGCAATACATACAATGTACAAAAACGCATTTGCAATAGAATGTACAAAATGTTTGCTTATGTGTAAGTGTGTATGAATTGACTCAATGAGCCATAACAGAAAGCATATGTGTCACTTTATGGTCAGATCCAAGGTTTTATTAGAAGCCGTCTCTAAAAGAAACAAAGTCTCAGGGCTTGCTGGTTTACATCATGCCATGCAAGGTTTATCTGCTTGACTTCTGAAGATCAGAGGGATCAAACAATATGTGTATCACATAATTAGCTCCAACAAAACACAACTCAAGTGCTCTTAGAGAGGGCAAAGGTTGTCCTTTTACCTGTCAAATCAACACTAGCCATGTCTAAAGTGCAATGTAGCTGATTGAGTATTTATTTTGTTATAACATTTACACCTCGGTTGAAAATAAACTAAATTGTGCGCAGAGAAAATAACAAATGTCCTATGTCTGCATAGTTTTATCCTGCCTGGGGCTAACACTTTACACAACATGAAACACTTTCTGCAAATTGACCCTCTTTACACCTCACATTAAAATCAATCTCGTATCTAGATTGTATCTCCGATAACATTTACACCCGGTATTAATGGTTTCCATATTGAGATCCAACTGAGATCTGATCTCCATGTCCAGCTCAAACAACCAAATGTCACATCCCCCTCTCGTTTGCACGCTAAGCAGAGAAGAGTACTGTTTATATAATTGCTTTGATTTACCAGTCATTGCCATGACTATAGGATGCGTGAAAGGAAAGGAAAGTGATCTTGAACTTTTTGGATGAAGACTGGTTGTCAAACTTAAGTATGCCGCATTTCTTATTTCCAGAACACTGCAACTAGTTATCCAGAAGAGAAACACTTGCACGAGGTGGTTTTGGCGATCTGATTACAATCTGGCCCTAATGTATTTTTCATGCATTAAGACCTGTACTGTGATGTGGTCAAGCACCAATAGATTACAATCTGAACACCAAAAATGCATTAAATACCCTTTTTAAATGTCCATTCTTAATCGTAAAATTCTTTATCTTTAGTTTCTTAGTTTCTTTTAAAGGCTAATTGTTTACTTTTACTGTATGTCACTGTACTGTATGTTAATCTCCAGCTTCTGTAGCTCGTCTTTTGATATTTTGTCAGTCAAAATGATAATTTACTCAAAGTGTAAAAGTCAACACATAATACAGAAACAGCTGTGAAGGATTAACCTCTGAAATACCCTTAAAGAGCAACTTGCAGGGTTTTTTTTTCACCATTTTTAATCATGGTGAGCTTGAGTTTGTGCAACCTGCAGGACATCGAGTCCACAGTTTCCCTAACAGGAAAAGGACCGGAGCTAGCTTTCGTTCCTGGGTGCGTTGTGCGAGGTGCATCCACCTCCCTGCAGCACATAGGCTACTCTCCACAGCGAGGCCTATCAAATAAAACGTTTATCAGGAAACCGTATTACATCTCTCTCCCCCCTTCGCTGCTCTCTCTCTCTCCCCCCCTTCGCTCCTCTCTCTCTTCCCTCCGGTACACAGCACGGTAAGACATAGGTTGCAGTCGAATAGTCCATTTAGCTTAGGAACCTTCCTAACGGAGTGAAATGACCCGGAAGTACCTCAGTGGCAGCCATGATAAGTGCCGTTCGAATTCTCTAGATGATAGGAAAGGAGGTTTCAAACTTCCTTTATAACCTCCTTTAGCTTAGGAACCACTAGACCTCCCTTGACGAAAGGAGAGGAGAAAATGCTGTCCCACAATGCCTTGCAGCCGCAGCATTTGCCGTCACACAACATTCGGCCGTTCACAGAAACAACCGATTATGACCGAGAAATTATATCATGAAAGTTACGGTGCTTATTAAGCTTTTTAAAACGGTAACTAGCCAAAGTGCTTTGTTTTGAACGATCATCAGTATTATAATCAAAAAGAGAAATATGAACGTTGTTTTTTTCTGAGATGATCAAATAAAGTCAACATTTCACAGTCTTTACTGAGCTGTGTGGGGTTTGTTCAACTTTTAAAAGATGTTTGATTGGTGATATACACAGTGATAGATGTTAAGGACTAACGTTTATAATAAATACATTTGTATTGATTTTAAGATCTTTTCATAGTTCATACAATCATACGTATTGGGATCATTTGTATGTAGACCGGAGGGAGAGGGTGACGAGCATAAGTTTCACTTTCCTTTTTTATTTCAATTCCAACTTTGGTCATGAAGAATATGTTTCTCTGTTGTCCACGTTCATAAAGCATAAAACAACAGCATCAGAGCACGGTGCAGAGTCTCTAGATGAGTTTACAGTAGTCCCTTGTTCTTATTATACATCCATGTTGTAGTCCACTGTATAGAAAACTGTAGTTTCCATAGTTTCCCCACAGCAGCAGACGCACATTTATGACGTCCGCTAGTGCAGTCGGATTCTCTGAAGTACTGCAGTCTCTTCTACTAAGTCCTTTTGAATTCTCCTATCCACTATCCCTTAACCCCGTGACGTTTCACACAGAGGTCAAGGGATAGACGATAGGGATAGATGATAGGGATAGACGTTAGGAGCTGATTTTTGGACTATTCGACCGCAACCGTAGTGTGGAGTTGCATTAGGTAACGCGAGATACGGCTGATACTTGCGCATTAGTTTCTGTTATGGATCAGTATCAACAGTCCTGCCAGTAACGTTACTATATTATCAATACTACTTTAGTTATAGCCTGATATATGATAGCTAACTTTACAATGTTGTGATGTGACCGACGT
The DNA here is from genome assembly GCF_902827165.1 of Trematomus bernacchii. Taxonomy (NCBI): domain Eukaryota; kingdom Metazoa; phylum Chordata; class Actinopteri; order Perciformes; family Nototheniidae; genus Trematomus; species Trematomus bernacchii. Next base: position 4,768,511 of record NW_022987547.1, on the reverse strand, counting down.
TAGCTAACATTAACTGTAGCTAACGCCGGTCACTCACCAAGACAGCTGCCCTGTTCTCTACTGATTCTCCTCACACCACAGCTCAATTTCTCTCCGATGGCCGTTATTTCTTCTAATCTTTGGCTGCTCCTGGTCTCTAGGCCGCCTAGCAGGCTCATACATACATCATTTTCCTACACATTTATTCACTGGGGTCTCTAACCTGCAAGTTGCTTTTTAATGCAACGTGATGTGACATTCAACCCCAACTCAAGCCGTAGTGCAGTGGTTCTCAAACCTTTTCTGTTTTTGGAGAAAAAAAAAAGTCGGTCCCCCCCAACACAAATAGTCACGTAATGGGCCAAGTTAACATTTATTAAAATACATCGATATGAACGTGAGCATTCCTTTGCTAGAACAGTGATAATAAAACAATGCTCCATAAGTCTGTGGTCAAAAAAATAAATACATAATACAATTGTGCAATCCCTTTGCTAGAACAATAAGTTATAATACTTTGCCACTTTGCAATCTGTGCAAAAAAATGAAAATAAAGAAAATGCTGATATTTGAGATGAGCCCCCCCCCCCCCCCCCCAACCAACAGGAGTGACACATTTCTTTTTGGAAACAAAGTACTCTGCAAATATAATTCCTGTTTATTATTTTTGTCAACACAGTTACTTTTTTATACAGTGAGATAAATGGTAAATTTCACCGACATCTCTTCACCTGCACTAGTGGCCGTAACAAAGCCGCGATTGATCAGATGTCGATTCATTGCAACGGTGTCGGGTTACAGACGTGCTCCCCTTGTCACCTCTCACTCTCGCGTGTCAGCGAGGGGAACTGCGCTGAGAACTGCGCACAAGCCGAGTTCATAAGCCGAGGCCCCCTGCGCGAGGCCCCCTGCGCAATGTGAGGCCCCATGCAGCCTGCATGATCGGCCTGTAGGGACGGCCCTGGTCTTATCACAGCATTCGTGGCTGCAATGAGCCTGTTTTGCACTGCACATTTCTTCAAAACGGGGTTGCAGGCTCATTGGCGGCGCCAGAGATTTATTTTGGGGGGTGCTGAGGGGTAGATTGACGTTTCATAGAGGGTGCTCAAACATTTAGGGTTTCCCATTAATGTACCGGGTGCTACAGTGGAATTTTCTACTGCAACAATCCTCACGCAAATACGCAGTGTACCCGCGACTGTTACAATGAAGGCTCGATAATCAGCTCACGGCATATAGGTGTAAGCAGGGGTAAAGTGCTATTTTTATAAGTTGGGAGTGGACCTAACATAGGGGAGTCCGGGGGCATGCTCCCCCGGGAAGATTTTTTTTTAAATATTGAAGTTAAAAGCATCAATCTGGTGCATTTTTAGAGCAACATGAAGAGATCTATGGATACATTTCTCAACACCCATTTGAAACAGAACTATAAACAGATTTACTATTTCTTTATGGATATTTTACAAATCACTCCCCTTTTAAACTTTATTCTTTTTTTACTGTCATATAGTATTTCATACCTGTTTTTCATTTATTCTCTTATTTTTTTATAACTATAATGATCATAAACGTGTGCCTCGGAAATAATTGTTGACATTAATGGTGACCAAAACGTTTCCGGCCACTGAGATAACTTAGACTAAAGTTAACTATCTAAACACTCAGATAGTCCTTTAGTTCACTGAGCCTCTCAGTCTGACAGGAGAGGACTCTCCTCCACCTTGTTGTTGTAAAAGCTCCTTATATCTGTTAGCGTAGCTCGCTAGCACCAGAACCTAACAACAACGATCTCCGGTACCGGTGCTCTCTCTCTCTCTCTCTCTCTCTCTCTCTCTCTCTCTCTCTCTCTCTCTCTCTCTCTCTCTCTCTCTCTCTCTCTCTCTCTCTCTCTCTCTCTCTCTCTCTCGCTCGCTCGCGCATGCACACAAAATGGCTCAATCCACACACACACAGAGCCGAGCTTGTATGAAACACAGAGACCCAGACGTACTTGTACTGTATCATATTATTTTCGAATCAATAATTTTTCAAATTATGATTTTTTTTATTTTTAAAAACATTTTTCCTCCTGGTCTCTCGCGCCCCCCCTGTCATGCCTCTGCGCCCCCCCACTTTGAGAAATACTGCTGTAGTGTCTGTTCCAGGTCTGTTCCCTTCATAAATTGTGTGTGTGTGTGTGTGTGTGTGTGTGTGTGTGTGTGTGTGTGTGTGTGTGTGTGTGTGTGTGTGTGTGTGTGTGTGTGTGTGTGTGTGTGTGTGTGTGTGTGTGTGTGTGTGTGTGTGTGTGTGTGTGTGTGTGTGTGTGTGTGTGTGTGTGTGTGTGTGTGTGTGTGTGTGTGTGTGTGTGTGTGTGTGTGTGTGTGTGTGTGTGTGTGTGTGTGTGTGTGTGTGTGTGTGTGTGTGTGTGTGTGTGTGTGTGTGTGTGTGTGTGTGTGTGTGTGTGTGTGTGTGTGTGTGTGTGTGTGTGTGTGTGTGTGTGTGTGTGTGTGTGTGTGTGTGTGTGTGTGTGTGTGTGTGTGTGTGTGTGTGTCAGGGCAAAAGGGTTAGGTGGTTGATGTCTGCCTTAGGAGTGGGAGTAACAGTGTGTGACAGTGAGTCATCGATAGTGAGAGCCAGAGCCAGAGATTTCTTAGAAAGCACAAAGCTTGCATGCCCGGACATATCCCTGTCTGTTTATTCATTCGGTTCCCTGGACTTTTTGTGGATCAGTGTGATTCTCCAGAGCAGAAGGATTATGGCTGCATAGTGGGCAGGCACCAGCATCCAACCTGGAGATATCTTGGCCAACTATAGTCATTTTTTGTTAAAGCGTCACAAACATTAATTAGCCTATAGCTTCAGCATTATTTATTTACCTCTGCATGGAAAAGATCAAGCTTTGGTAGCTAGCAGAGTTGGTGGTTATGGAATTCCCCGTTTTCGGATGATAACTCAATAAACGCCATAATTGTTAAGTACATCATTGTCGATTCAGTTAGCAGTAGATGTTAACATTAAAAGAAGTGTTTACCCTAAGAAAAAGTATCATTAAAACCCCCATGGCCCTCTGCCCATATCAGCCATAATCCCACTGAAGTTCTGACAATGAACAAGATGAAGGAATGCCATTATTGCTAATGCTAACCAATATGTTAAACCCCTAAAAGAAAAAAATGTCAAGGATGAAAACAAGGCTCATTCCAACATTAGGCGTTCATTCATTTGAACAAGGTGACTTTGGATGAGTAGGAGTGAAAACAAATCAAAGCATCAGGAATGTTCGGCAAAGATTTTGAAACCGACTGAACTTTAGAAAAGAAACAAGCCTGCAATCATTTCAACTCAAATTCAAATAGCCTATACAGAGCTTATATTGGCATGACCATAACAACATACAGTATGGACATTATAGTTGTTCTACTCTCTATGTGTAGGGAATATGACGCACACCAACCAGCTGATTTTCCACAATTCAGTTGAAGTCATTGTACTCCTGCTGCCTGATTGTCCATCTCTCTTTTCCAAGAATGGTTGTATTTGTCATCAGACCAATACCTAGATGGGATCAGCTAATCAACAGAAAAATTAATGGCTTATTTTCAAAGCTTATGTCTGGATGGTTCAGTCTCTCTGGGGCCCCCTCTCCCTGTACTAAGGGACTTATGGGTCAAACACTTCAGAGCTGAGCTGTTTATGTAGCAGTAAGCAGCTGATATTATTTTTTCGGGCAGTCTGCTGCTGTGATTCTAAGTTGATTGAAACATTAACATTTAATATAGCATTTATCTTTTTATTAGGAGTTTTCATGATCTGTTGAAGGTGTCCAACTACAATGATAATTATTGATAGCGTATTGTGGTTTGGATTAAAAACTCTTTGCCTCCACAGACTTTTCTGCCAATCATAGATACATTTTTGCATCTTTGAAATACAGTTTACATTGCCTCAGGTTACACATTGGATGAGACTCTTACTCTGTCTCCTCTTAAATCTCAAACCACATTAGCAACAGCGCCAGAGCAGGAGTAGGGCCCATCATAACAGCTGACATTACAAAATATTTTCAGTGGCTACAGCTCCTTTCCTTGCAAACTCAATGAAAATGTACCCAGAAAGCCAGGACTACATAAGCCCAGCAAAGCCAAGCTCTTGTGTATCTTAGGTTATTCTCTCCCAGCTCCCCTCTCATTCTCCCTCCCTCCCTTTCTCTTTCTCTCTGTCTCACTTTCTCTTTTCTTTAATTCACCTCCACTCTGGCCACACACACACTTACAGTAAAATAATAAATGTGTTGAGATAATGTGGCTTGGAAACGATATTCAGTCCTCACTTGATTAAACACTGGAATTTTGCATGGTGCCCAGAAATGAGGTTAGCAAATGGCTTCGTTGGTTGCCAGCTTGGAAATGCACAAAAGGAAATCTAGGGAGAACATAGCGTCTGCTACTTGCTGGCTTCTAAAAGTGCTTGATGAATGTTAGTGTACGTCACTTGGGATAATGCAAGTTAACTGTGTGTGGACTCCAAATATGGCTGGAGTGTGACTGTTAGAGGTTGTAATGACTATGCTGAAGTGAGAACCCTGCACAGGCCCCTCTTAGAAGGTACACACCTCAGCTCTGCCTTTCCTCTGCAAATGGACTCACAATGAACTCTCAGTTTCACCTCTACCATGATGTTGCAATAATTGTGTACACTACAAGGATCACTGATGCAAATAATTAATATGTCAGCACCAAAATTGCTATTATGATTGAGATGTTTCAGTAGAGAATTCAAAGATGTCTTTTGAGTATTTATTTTAACGCCTGTAGCATATAATATTTATTTTCATGTCTAATCTAAAAGTAATTCAGTGTGTTAACGTAGGAAATGGCCTGGTGACTTTTGCCTATTGTGTCTGGTTTATGTTAAATGTCATTTTGTTTTGTCTGTCTTGTATCCACAGGCCCTCCAGATGTGGAGCAGGCCTGTGAGCCAAGTGTGCGCACCTGGAGCCCAAATGCAGGGACTGAGCAAGGTATTGTGGGCCTGTCGGAGTGTCCTCTCCAGGGCTGCATGCTTCAGCTGGAGTTCCCCTACCCGCTGGTACCTGACTCCCTGACTGTATGGGTCACCTTCTTTAGCCCAGAGGAAACAGCACTGCCAGCTATCCATAACATCTTGCTCCTGACCGTCAGTGGGAACAACATTTCATTGGGCCCCAGTAATGTCTTCTGTGACACCCCATTGACTCTGAAGCTGGACATAGAGGAAGAAGTGTATGGGGTACAGTTTTTCACCATGGAACAACACCTAGAGATCGATGCCACTCTCTTGTCATCCAAGCCAGACTTCAGACTCTGCAGGCATTGCCGACCTCTACGCTACCGCCTGTTGCGTCAACCACCTTTCACACATGCACCACACGGTCTGATGTTGAATGAACCTATCCGCCGATATATAGACAGGTGAGTAACCCGGTAGGTGAATACTTTTGTATGACTGATCTACATATATCTGACAACCCTGAGTTAAGAAAACTGGTCTTTCTCGAGGTTTGAAAAAGACCACCCTTTTCTCCTAGAAGAGGGTTGAAGCCACACGATACATTGGCCATGCTTTTGTATTTTCTTTTAGAAGTTGAGAGAAAAGCTGATTGCTTACCATTTAGCTTCCTGCTTCAATGTGAAGTCATCAGGGTTTTTTGGCCATGCAAGAAGGTGTTCTTTTTTTGTCAGTGGAAACTATGTACAAAAATATGTTCTTGTTATACCAGATATCCTTTTCAATACCCCCAGGAGCAAAGGATATTATTTCGCAGTTTCAAATCTACTGCCTAACATTTGTTTCCTAAGTCACAGGTCAGATGTTGCCCACATTTGTTTTTTCCAATGTTCCATGAAGCAAGGGCAAACAGATGGCTTGTTAAAGGTATTATCTGCACACTGTGGTGAGAGTTTAGTGCTTTGCTTTTATGGAATGTGCTGACATGATAAATATTGTGCTATACATGGCACTGCTGCTTGTTGTGCCATCTCACTATCGTGCTGTCATTGTAGTTCACATGAGAAGGAAAGTGCTTGATAAGAGGCCAAATGGTGAGCATGCATGTTATGCAAGATGGACTGATGATATCTAAGTTCCACAAAGTGTCCGTGCACAAATTCCTGGTTGAATGGCTGTGTCTGGGGAAGGCTGTCCGCAGTACGGATGAATGTATTTGGGGGTTTTGGCACACTTCAGTGATTATTGATGTACTTTAGGTAGTTTCACTGCTGTGGTGTCTTTCACTAGCTGCGGTTGCATTCCAGTGGTGGTGGTCAGTGGCGCTGGCTGACTATCCTTGTTGTGAGAGCATAATGATCTTGTCTCTGTTAAATGGTCAGATAAGTTTTATAGAAAGTTTATATGTTACAGCCATCAGAGTCTTTCATTCATGAAGTAATTAAAAACGGTATGCAGTCTTTATTAAACACAAGTCTTTCCTAAAAACTGTTATACATTTTTAAATAATAATTAAAAAAACATTATAAGGAGATAAAAACAATTGAGAGCATTTGCATTTCTCTAAGAATGTATGACCATAGCATGCACATTAGCGTTATTTACTTATTATGGAGCATTTCTGTGAGTGAACCCTTATGTTCTTATGTGTGCATGTCATGAGACTACTCAAACTAAGTAAGTGAAATTAAATTAAGTACTAATGTTGCATTCTTCAATAAACAAATAATTATAAAAGAAAGATACGCACAACAGGAGACCAAGACTCATACAAGAAAAGTATGTCAGTGATGTTTTCTGGGATGTCATTTTGACAGCTATGATAATGCCCCATCTCCCTCACTGTCTTACAATAAACATAGCCTTTGACATGGTGGAGTAAAGAGCAAAGTTCACTCAGATGTTTTGGCATGCCACAAATCCAATGTGAAGTACTGTGTTTGATTGCCTTTGTGCATCTGCTGAATTGCTTTGGTTGACCACACAGTAAGCTGCTTCTTCTTGCAACATGTTTCTATGGGCTATGGAGGTTTTGGGTGAGGGGGTTGATTGACCTCCCACTGTCAGGCCGCTGGCCTTCACCTGAGCTTGGGCAAACTGACCAAGAGGATAACTGACATCTTGGCTCCACCCATGGGTGGTGGTTAGTCTGGAATGGCTAAGGGCCGGGAGGTCAGCGTGACAGAGTAAATTATGGTATGGAGTAAGAAGGGTCAAGTGAAGAGGAGACGCAGGGATGGAAAGCTGTACCAGTTGGGGGTAAATCATCGCTAGGATCAAGGGGGGCAATAGGTGATTGAGGAGAACATTAGGGGGTCGGGAAAGTGAAGAGAGAGGGTAGGAGGATTGGGTTAGTTTGACCCCATCCCTCTGAGGCACCCCAGCCCATCAGCTAATCCTCCTCCTGATGTGGGTTTCAGAGCTGTCATTCAGTCAAAGCCTATCTGAGCTCATGTGAAGAGACCTCCCAGCCAAAAGAGTTAGGGCAGCACCCCCAGCATCATTACTATCCCACACCCCCTTTGTAATCTGACTCTACCCTGGTCTGCACAAATCTTCCACATTATACCCCCATCCTTCCTTAGCTAAGCTATTTGGCGCTGGTTGGAAAGTCAATATCCCGCCTTAAAAAAAATGGTGTTGAAAAAAGAACAAAAGAACCGTTGTTTTCACAATACTTCAGCTTTTTGTGCTATAATTTGTTAGTGAAATAAAGTTGATAAATTACAAAATAAACATAGGTAGTTTCTAAGACAATGTTGGTTAATTGGCAATGCAAATAACAAGCATACATTCGAGATGTGCGATCTTATTGATTTTGAATTTGATATAACTATACAAAATGTTGATTAAATTGAAATCAATAGTTTGAATAAACTATGAATAATTTGGCAACACTTTTTATTCCCAGATACATTTTTATTCCCTATCATCACTTATTAATTTGAACTTTTAACAGTTTCTTCTCTTCATAACCGGCTGACCCCCCTTAGCCTTCTTTATAGGATGTTCAACATTAGAAATAAGCCTTGTGTAATCCTCCTAATATGAACCATATTCATGAGTTGCAGACAGAGTGAACAGTGTAGTCCTCGTGGAGAGTCATGGGATGTCTGGTGCACTCAACAGAATTTCTCCAGCAGACAAATCATACAGAAATGTAATTGGTGCTACTATGGGTTTGCAGATTTATGGTGTGGATGTTCAAGAACAGAATTGAATTTCTTGGACACAGGCTGCACTGGTAATTATTGTCATTTTCATGTAAAGATAAACAAATGCAACACCTTAGCTGCAATTTAGGCAATTAGCAGACCTAAAGCAGTCCGATTTAATATTAACAACAAACGTGTGGCTCTGCACGTTGTCATTTTCTTTTTTAAAGTACCTCTTTAAGGCCAAAACTTGTATTATTAGTTTGTTAGACATACCAAAGGTGTCAAATTAATCGCAGTAAAACCTCAAACGTATGTCAGCTGCTTCACTGACAAAAGAAGCATTGCCCCGTTTGTTGTTCTTGCAGGCTCAATATGTTCTCAACTTACTTACATTTATCTGCTTTTCTCATCTGGGATCTCTCAGCCAAGAACAATAAGCAGCTACAGAATGGAAACACATCCATATGCATGCTCACACATAAGTCTAGTGCACACAGCAGTAGAGGCAGGAACACACACATACTGTAGATGAACACAGACACACACCAACACTCTTCTTGCTCTCAATAGCAGGCACATACATTAGCACATGCTTCCATGTGTAATCACCTGGTGCTATCAAAACACCTTTGAAAAGCATATTGCAGTGCCTTGTGCCTGACTTTGAGCGGGAGCCAAGATAAAACCTCTATTCCTTCAGGGGTCTCGGGAAGAATGTCTGGATGCACAAAGATGCACCAGTGATGAAATCTTATCACGTGACACCTTGTCTGAGACTGCAGTAAAGTCCTTTGTAGTGTGAGTTACATCTCAGATCAGTTACATATCATATCTAATCAGTTGCAGATCAAAGTGTGGTTTTATGAAGTCTGGATGGCTTCCAGAAGTCATGTCTATCACAGGATATTGGCTATTAAACTATTGTACCGCATAAAGTGGTGCTGTCCATAAACACTTTCACAAATGTACTCTTTTATAATGTCGCCGTCACTGTTAATGTTGTTCTTACAGTATATATATCCCACCACCAAAGTCCAGTGGAAGGATCATTTATGGAACGTTGTTACATCTGCACCGTTCTGTGTCTTTCTTCCATGCTGCCAACTGCAGCGTCTAACACAGCATGGCTATTAGCAGGGAGGTCAGGAGGAATCAAGCATGCACCTAATTGGGAACAGGTTGAAGGCTAAGTTTAAAGAGTTGTTATCACGCTAAGAGGAGTTGCACTATTGACCCTCTAGAACCAAAGGTGCATTATGACACCCAGGTATTAAGTGTTGCTTAGCAGCATGCTGTATAGTCCAATACAGGCGGTTTAGACACTACTGTTGCCGTAGATGGAGAATATGGCCTTGATCTTCTATAATCTGATTAGAAACACTTTGTTTCACCATGGTATGAACTTTGTAAACTCGGTAACAAACAAAAGGGATCAAACACAAAATAGTTATCTGCTTTCCATGAAACATCAAGGTTTACTATAGGCAAAGTAGTTTTAAGCAGCCAACTATTGGCCTTGCAGACTGGTTTGCAGCAACAACAAAGAAATATATACATTGGAGAATTTGCACATTTTTCCTCCTTTTTCACTGTCTCCTTTTATTTTTCATTTTATCTATGGGTTTTCTCTTTGCCCTCCTCTTTGATGACCCCTTACTCAGCCGGATCTAGCCACTTTTCTCTTTGTTGTTGCTTGTTCTTGCATGACCATGTCTCCGAATGTGGTCTAATGCAGCGCTGCAATCACTTTTTTGTGTATTGGATTACCTACAGTATATGATAACCAGGATTTCTCATTATCCACAAAAATGATATTCTTGTGCTGTCTCACTGAAAAGATCTATTCCTCTCTTCTTTCCGCCAATTCTGTGTGTTTGCTCTCCTCAAAGATAAAGTCTCCCACAGCTCGACTTTTCCAGGGGCTAAACTAATTCAATTAGAGGGGGCATGTTTGAGTGTAGCCTGGAGTTACACCCCATGAGCCAACATTGCAGAACAGGACATACTGAAGTATAAAAGAGAGTCTGTCAGGTCAAACATTTTGTGTTGATAATAATAAAGCCAACATAAACATCTCATCCTAGGCACGAATTTTGCTTTGGGGAAATTCATTTTGTTACATGATCTTTAGATCCATCAGTTCTTATAATTGAGATAGCACACCGTACTTGAACTTCGTCTGCTGGGAATGTGATGTACAAACACACGAAAAATGAAGATAAGGAGGAAAACAAAAGCATTGGAGAATAGTCAGAAATGTTATTAATAAAATACTCTTTCCTGTTGTAAATCTTTTGTTTGTGTTCTTTTTAACACAAATCACCGGGGGAGAAGCGTGAATGTGTGTTTTCACAATTATACATGCACTTGAGCACCTTTCATGCAATGCAGTCTATTTGTTGGTACATGGGTACGCATAATGCCATATTCTCACATTTACCATGCATTTTTCTTTGCATATAAATGGTAAATGCCTCTCATTTACCCACATTTTGAGTTTCTGTTCTTGCCCAAGGACACTTTGACATTTAGACGTTTAGTTGAGTCTTCGATTCTCTGTGATTAGTGGACAAAATTGTTAGAGTAAATGGTTAGACTAAGAGCTCATAAAAGGTTATGGCTTCACTGCACACCACTGAAACACTTTGAAAATTAGGTCTATAATACTTGATGGTCTACATGAAATGATATACGGCTAACCTATTGGTCCTATTTAACCACATTTACTGATGTTGTTCCCTACTCCCATAGCTAGTTTCTGCCATGTATTTAATCAATACTAGCAATGATTTTACACAGTGACTATGCATTCCTTTCCCCCGTATGCCTTGAATAACTTAGAGAACGTAAAACATGTATTAAGCTCACAAAATGTCTCTAAATTGCTCACTGTCCAGTTACTTAACACCAGGACACACAGACATTAGGGTAAAAAACTCTAAAAATACCAAATAAAACATGAAGGAGAAACCATGACCATGAGCGACAAATCAAGCTCGAAATGAGAAACCAAAACTATAAGCAAAATGAAAAGAAAGGTAAAAAAACAAACAAACTTTAAACAACAAAGCTGCAAGTGAGAGTACTGATTAAAAAATATCCTGTATCTAAGATGTAAGATATCCTTTTTTTAAATGATTTATAGTAGTAGCAAATACATGACATATTTACTTGCCTTTACCTGTTTTTTTTTAATAAACTTCTATTCTTAGTTTCTTTTCCTGTACTGAAATTTAAGATGAAGCAATCATGTGGATCCATAAAATCCAGCTCCTTGTTTCATCTTACTGAAAGCCTGGCCAAAGTTTAAACGGGGCCAGAATCAAACAGAAAAGATTACATCTGGTAGTAATACAAAACATGTAAAGGCAAACAACAGATCAGAGAGACAGAGTTAGCACAAAACAACAATCAAAACAAGACATGTAATGTCATGACAGTAACCTCACTTGCAGTTTTTAGTTGTTTCTCATTTACAGTTTTCTCTCCTTGAGTTTTGTTTTGTTGCTTTGCTTATGGTTTCTCATTTACAGCTTTTTCTTTTTCGTTTATGATTTTGGTTTTTCTCATTTATGTTTTTTTCCCCCTTTTTTCAGTCTTTTTTTTTCAGACTTCCTTATAATGGTGACTCAAGAAACCACCATGGCGACTTTCACCAATGAAAGTGAGTTGTCCCCCAATATTGTTCCTGTCCATTGTGTATTCATCACGATGGTTCCTTGAATCACTGAGATGAGGATACAAAACAAACCTGGACTCAAAGCAGTAAACGCTGTGACTGGATAAGTAGATGTGTGTGCTGGGACAGATGTTCTAATTTGTGTTGAGCTAGTGGCACTTGAGATATAGGATTGCTACAACACACACACACACAAACACACACACACACTCTGGCAAACAAAGCAGTAGTCCTATCGACCCGCTCTCCGCCTGATCCCGAGTATCTTCCTCAGTTGCTCTTTATTGATATGTGATACTTTATCAGACATTTCCTTCAAGGCTTCAAGTTATCCGAAATATGTGGACTTGCTGTGATCTTTGCCTCTTTCTTTGCAGGGATGTGGCGCCACATGTTGTGTACACCTACCAGGTCCAAACCATCTCCAGCCGGAGTGAGAGTGAGCCCTCCGCCCGGCTGGTACACGATCTGGGGGCACCGTACTGTGGAGATGGACGCATCCAGAGGTAACACGCACCCACATCAAAATATTTATAATGCACGCATTTAGATGTGCGAAGCATTTTCAGAAAAATAAACGGTGTGTGTTTATTTATTCTGAGTACCTCATCTTGTTATTTCAGATCCAAAGGAGAGGAGTGTGATGATAAGAACTCTATGAATGGGGACGGCTGCTCCAGTCAGTGCAAGAAGGAGCCTTTCTTCAACTGTGTTGGTGAGTAATATGGACAAATGTATCAACCAAAATGAAATGCCTTCACTAGTATATTTCTCTGTAATCGGCTGTTGGGCAAAGTACTATAGAAGAGAGTTAGATGACCTTCAGTGCACCTTTCATCGAGGAATTAACTTTGAAAAATACACAGTTTATGAAAGATTATTTTACTTGTAAACTGACTTTGTTGTAGCCTAAAAGTAGGCTAAAGTTGGATAAAAAAATAATAATAGCCAGACTATGTATGAAACTGAAAAGCTTCTAAAACAAAAGTGACATTTTAATTGTATGAAGTTATGTTTAAACCACCACTTCATAACAACACAGTTTTGTTTCCGCACCATGATATTATTGTCTGTGTAGACTGAAATGCTGAAAACTCCCAAAGGCTTACTTTGTGAATGAACAGATTTAACATCTGGGCCTCTTTAATCCAAGTTCTTTACGCCTTTCTCAGAAGAATAAAAATGCCATTACATATCATAATCACTTTGACCTCAAGTTAAAAAAATAAATAAATCTGGAAATCATTATTTTTCTAAAGGGTGAGTCATCTCATTCTACAAAGTTGAGTGACTGGCATCTCCTACGTTGTTTTGTTTTATGAATAGATGGATGGTTTCCCTTCCAGTTCCCCTGCTGGAGACTATCATTTTGCCCCCCTGTTGTGATACATGTGTGTGTGTTCATGTGCACTACATGCGTGCACACACGTGTGAGCCTTAGTGAAGTGGCCACTTAATCCCTGTCAGATTGCTGGATGACTGCATTGGCTGTGCTGTTTTTCCACCAACTGCAGCACTCAGGGGTGTGTGTAAGTGTCTGTGTGTGTCCGACACTGTCTGAAATACTTGTAGTTTTGAACAGAAATCTGACACTATAATGATGGGACCTTCTGTCCATCTGTCTGTATGTGTGAGCGAGTGCCTGCTTGTCAGTGTGTTGGATAGTGAAAGAGAGAGTTGGATAGACAATTGATACTAAGTATACAACAGGCCAGGGTGCTACAGCCTGGATGAGCTTTAATAGGCCATTCACACGATTAGGCCTAATTATATCTGGAGTTGACTAAATTGACAAGTTATTTTCCCCTCGCTCTAAATTCCTTGTTCTCAATAGAGTTCCAAGCGACAGTAAACACAAGTGCAGACATAAAGGAAATGGAATCAGATTTTTTACAGCCATGTCAACATGTATCAGAAAAGCATTTTTCATAAAGTTCAGTTTAACCTGGGATGCTGTGTTGAAATAATCAAACAAAACAAAACAGGAATAGTTTACTTTGAGAGCCTGCGGACCTTTCTTTATTTTCTCTGGCTCTGTTTATCGTTGTTTATCTCACCGCTCTCTTCCTTTCTCAAACTATTGGGCTCTCTTGTCCTTTTGATATTAAACTCAATCACCTTTCCAGTCTTTCTGTTATATTATAAACACATCCCTGTCCAAATTGGAATACAGTAGCGCCACCCTTTCTCTTTTTCCTTTTACTCATCTTCTCTTATGAGTTCACTTTCTGCATATTACTTCTGCCACTTTCACAAGCCACTGTTTGAGCCTCCTCCTGCCTCGCTCCTTCCCTTCTTCCCTTCTTCCTTGCTTCTGCTCCTGCTGAGTGAGTGGCGGGAGCAGTATTCTGTATGCCCCCTCAGTAGCCCCTCGTTTCACCATCGCCAGAGCACAGAACTGACTTGAGTTTTTGGCTTTGCTGGAGAAGGCTGGAATTTCAAGGAGGAGGCCCCGGCCAACTTGGCACAGAATGCCGCCTTTCCCCCTCACTGGAACCCCACCGGCTGACACTGCTTTAGCTGAGAGCGCAGAGCAATGAGGCCCAGGCAACCTCCTTGCTCTGCTCCCCTCTCCTCCAGTCCATAAGTTCCCGTTCCAGACCTTAACTCTGGGCAGGATGTCTGTAAAAATTACTGCTGTATCTTTCTTTACCTCCTGACTTTGTCTAGCCCCCCCCCCTTACTTCCTCTCTTTGTGTTTATCCATATTCTCCCTTTCAGTATTTCTTTTTTTTCTACTTTAACATGCTCTCTCTCTCTATTTGTAGGTCCTCACAAACTCAAGAATGCATCCTCCTTTTTTCATGCACCTTTTACCCTTTTTTTCCCTCCCACTTCTTTATCTGGTCCTCTCTTTACCTTCCAAAAGAATAGATGTAAGGTTAGACTGCTATCCCAAAGGGTCAATGAATGCACATGTTCTACAAAAAAAAGAATGATACAACGGAGGTGAGCAGTAAAGATTGAACTCTGTAAAAAAGTCACCTGGATGGCTTTGTTTAAGTGAAAGAAAGACAGAGCCAGGTGGTGACTGACGGATATCTTAGCTCAAATGAAACTTCAACATACTAGAAAAAGCACCACAGATCATTATTAATTCATAATTACAACTTTTTTTCTGCTATCTATGATCTCTTCACTCACAGAGGAGCCAAGCATGTGTTACTACTATGATGGCGACGGGGTGTGTGAGGATTTTGAACGAGAGACCGGCGTGAGGGACTGTGGCCTCTACACCCCTAATGGTTTCCTTGACCAGTGGGCCTCATCTGTCGATGTTTCCCATGAGGAGAAGCCCTACTGCTCCGGGGAGGTGGCTGCGGGATACCCTGCTGTAACTAAGGTAGGGGCATACAGTACAAAGACTTCTTATGTATGTTTGGGAATTTCTTATTCCTTGCTTTGCTCACTGTTTGTTGTTTCACACTACAGTTTAAATGGTGGAAAGATGTTAAATGGCACATGTAAAATATTTTGTCAAACAACCAGTCAGTCAATTTAGGAGTCCTGTATCTGATATGATATAGAATAGAGATAGATAGAATCGGAGGATGAAGCCCTCTTTATTGGTCACACATGTTCATGCACACAGCACACACAGTGAAATGTAGTCTGCTTTTTACCCATCCTAGTACCTAGTACTAGGAGCAGTATATACATATATATATATACACAGATTGGATCATTGTGAAACATTAAAAACTGCAATTGTCCATTATAATTTGGGGAAATAATGTGGGGGGTTTCATTTTCTTCTCATGTTTTGCACAATGAAGTCTACATTTTTGTGATTGACTTGCAACACACCCCATATATTTCCCTTGCTTGTGTATTAAGTAATTTTAGAGATTGGGACATATAATTTACTGTCTGTCATGGTGGATTGCAAAAGTTTGCCGTAGTGCTTATTGAAAACTAGGGAAGAAGCCATTGATTCCACATAAACCCAATGTAAGAATTGATCGGAAGCTGAATGGACTTGATTGCCCAAAACATTAAGGGGGATGCATGCATTCATATACTAATACAAACAAAGCCTCGGACGTATAGAAGTGCATTACGCTCAATCCTATTTAATCCTGCCTCCCTAATAGGCATGGTCAGAGTTACGGCACATCGTTAACTATCTCTTTTATAGCCCTCTTCAATATTTATATTCTTAATTTTTACTTTTATTTGTTGTTCAAACCAATGTTAAAACAAACATCCTGCAGTACATTTCCTACAGTATGTTAACCTTAGAAATGTGAGACATTGTACTGAAACTGTTAGGCGTCACATCTTCACTCTGACAGATCTCGCTCTGCTGAGACCTGTGTGTGATGTTGGAAGTGTGTAATGTTGACTGTAGTGCTTGTTCCTACGGCTGATGATGCATTTTACAAGGCCAATGAACTAGGTATTCTTGAACAGCTGTGGTCAGGTGTCTTGCTCAAGAACACTTTGGCAGGGACTTACTAAAACAAAGGTATGACTTTAACCGACACCATTTAATGCATTTGATATTTATATGGCACCACTACTGTCCGAGCGTGAGTTCCAACTAACAGCATTGCAGATGGTTTGTTCGCTGAGAGGAAAGAGACACCAATGGAAAATGTCCACATAGCTATAAAAAAGGATTTCTGCTGTGAAGGACACATTGTTCATAGAAAAAACACTTCTACTATTGAGAACACACAGTTCCAATAAGATATGTGATGAGTTCATGAGTCATTACAAGGCCACTGACTGTCCATTTTATGTGCACGTGTTGAAATTATGCAAACACGGGTTATGAAAACGCTCTCTCTTCTTTGCGCTCTGTATGTTCTGGCACACTTTTATCCAGTAAATTGTGAGTTATACGTCTTTTAAGTCCACTGTTACATCAAAAATAGTTTCTTTAAAGCCAATTCCTCTCACCAAAATCAGTAAACGTCGATGAAATCTCTGAAATGTATGAGCCTGCTCCAGCATCACGCACTACAGCAGCATCAAATCCAATCTCTTCAACTCAATTTAATTTAGCTCTTACAGTGTCGGGCATATGAACACATAAACTGCTTGTGCACACAATACTATACACACACACACACACACACACACACACACACACACACACACACACACACACACACACACACACACACACACACACACACACACACACACACACACACACACACACACACACCTAACCATAAACATTGCTGCAGTAGTCTCTTGAGAAACAAAGATAACATAACAAAGCCTCAAATAACTGAGGCGAGATTCTTGTTCAGTCATTGCTCCTATAAGCAATTGCGCAATTGCGTGCATGTGGTTATGCCAACTGTCCTGGAGGCTCATGCCACAGATAAAGCATGATGTGATGATTGATTCTGGAGATGAAGACCAGAGCCTGGGGTTTCTTTGTACATGGATCCTGTTTAAATGGGGCCACTTTAGAACATTTTAAACACTGCAGTGGCTGATCAACAACGTTTTTAAAGATGTTACCTATCTCGAGGAGGTCTTGAATCTCTCACATTCTCTATTTAGAAGACTTCATGTTATGTTCCTCAGTTTTTTTAGATTGGGGTTTTGATTTTCCTGGGTGTCTGTACTTTAGTGGTGGAAAAGGATTTAAATACGTATAGATATGTAGATATAGATGTTTAAAGTTGAAGCCTCAGAGCTGCATAGTTAATTATGATTTTATGACCTTTGTTGAGATTTATTGAGATAGCAACCATTTATCTGAAAACACATGTTTGTTGTGAGCTCGGCACCTGCTTGCACTTCCTCAGTGAAAGAAAATCTGATTAATGCTTGACTTTTGTAGATGGTGACAAGTTCTATTTCATATAAATATAATTTTGCAACTGTTGGCTTTCATAAAGCGACAGATAGTTCCTTGGCTCGGAATTACTTGCCAATTCAAGTCAAAGAAGTCTGTCAGAAGAAGCCAGATAATATCTGCACTTGTATGACACCCAACTGTAGCCTTGCCAGAACCTGCCGGGTTAAAAGGGAAAATTGTGCCACAGTATGACTCTCTACAAATAGTTTCTGTCACCATCTCCTTGAAGTCAACTAGTGATAAATGTGGGCATGTTGCGACATAGTATATTTTCTCATGAAACAACTGTTGAGAGCATTGAGTGACTATGCATTAATGAGCGTGAGGGTGACCATGCCAGGAGCTTTGCTGCTGTTGGAATGACTCTACAGTTAAACAGAAATCACAATGTGGTAACAAAACAATCATGCTTTCTTTGTATTTCTTCCATTCCTTGAATACTAAACTTACAGTAAATGAAGTTAAAACAACCAAGATACAAAATGAATGCAGGATTCTTGTACTTGACAATACATATAATAAAGATACAGGGGGGGGGCAGTTATTATTTTGTTGTGGACTTGGCACATAGAGCAACCCTTCATCCCAGTCAACCACAGTCCCAAGACATTACAACGGCAAAAAGCCAACATGACAGTTGTATCTGGTTAACCACTAGCATCCATCAAACAATATGTACCATCTTTGTCCTTCTAGTGACTTTGTGTGTGCTGTTTTTATGTGCTCATATATTTGAGAAAAAGACAGATATGAATAAAGAAAGATCGGAAAAATGAAGTACAGAAAGTCAGGTTATAAGTGCAAATGAATTGAAGTAAGAAATCCAGCATTGCGTTTCTTAGTAAATTGATGGGCCAGCACAAGCTGCCAGAACAGCTTCAATGCTTCCTGGCTTCTCCAAATCTCTGGAACCCTACTGGAGGAACAGCACTATTCTCCTAACAGATATTCCCTGATTTCTTAAGTAGAAGAACACAAATTGAAAGATAAAGCAGAGCCATAATCTTTGTTATACTTTTTTAGATACAGTGTAGTGGTTATACACATACTTTTATGCTCATACGTTCAGTTTTTTTGCATTAAAATCAACCCAATGGACAAGACAGTGCTCCTAACTACATTAACGGAATCAGAATTTTGCAAATGCCCAAAAAAGACGCAAGTTTATGTTGAAGTGAAAAAGTCCTCTAGCAGCCATTGCAATGATAACTCAGTTTAATGATGACTACTAGCAGATAGTGAGACATAACATAGCCACAAAGTACACAAAGGGCGAAAAAGAGGGTGGTGAATCAGATAATGAGAACAGAAAGTGTGTATGTGCTAGTTTAAGTTATTATCAGAAACCACCAGCACATTGTCCTGCCTTGTTAATAGCTCACTTCATCCCTTGCGGTTTACCATATTTCCATGTTCATGGCTTACAGCTCTTTGGTAGAGTCAGGCTAGAGCTGAAGTGAACGAACTTTCCGTGTGTTTGAGAGTCTTCTTTTGTTCTGTATGAGTGTGTTGGGGGTACTTCATAATGTCCTTCTGATCCAGCAAGCAAGCCCTGTATTGGTTTTTGTGTATCAGTTCCATTTAATGTGCGTGCGTGCGTGCGTGCGTGTGTGTGTGTGTGTCTGAGAGAGAGAGGCTGCCAGCGGTGATAGGGATCTTTGCGGATGCAAGAAAGCAACAACAGCACAAGAAGGCACTTGAGAAGAAAGAGAGATAATATATCTGCACGACATCTCAAGTGGTGTGTGTGTGTGTGTGTGTGTGTGTGTGTGTGTGTGTGTGTGTGTGTGTGTGTGTGTGTGTGTGTGTGTGTGTGTGTGTGTGTGTGTGTGTGTGTGTGTGTGTGTGTGTGTGTGTGTGTGTGTGTGTGTGTGTGTGTGTGGTGTGTGTGTGTGTGTGTGTGTGTGTGTGTGTGTGTGTGTGTGTGTGTGTGTGTGTGTGTGTGTGTGTGTGTGTGTGTGTGTGTGTGTGTGTGTGTGTGTGTGTGTGTGTGTGTGTGCTGTGTGTGTGTGTGTGTGTGTGTGTGTGTGTGTGTGTGTGTGTGTGTGTGTGTGTGTGTGTGTGTGTGTGTGTGTGTGTGTGTGTGTGTGTGTGTGTGTGTGATACAGAGGGATACTGAAAACATCCTTTCGTCCGTTAAATGCCACGGTGAATGATAATCTGACAATGCAGGATTCGTGCATGAGAGCTGGATCTTTTCCTTAACTTCAAAATCTTCATGCACCAAAGAAAAAACGAAGAAAAGGATAACTGAATCCTAGCATTTACTTGTAAAGCAATGCTAGTATTATTCCTAAAGACTTGTTATGCAATGAAATGGAAATGTGAATGAAGCTAGAATCCCTTCATTAGAAATAAGATGGAAAAAAAGCTGAGATGTGTACATTAATTGAATACAAAATATGCTGGTGAATGCTTTAAAAGTAAGAATGTAATGGGAAATTTCATATGGAACCCATACAAATGATGATTATTTGAAATAATGTAATGAGTCAGAAACACAGATGATAGATGGAGAAAAAGATGGGATTGGTGATTGTAATTAGAGGTAAAATAATCAGGAAATTAGTTTAACCACAAGTTTGTCTGCATTTAAAAGAAAATACATAATTAAATGCAAAATGATTGTGAAAGTAGGTCCAAAACAGATGGACAACATTCCCACATCAACATGTCCTTAACTGATCAAATGACACCATATGGACAACAGACATTGTATAAAGTTAAAAAAGTTGAGACATATTCCACATTTCATAATAGTCGATTTAACGATCCAGCCATGTTAATAAGTTCTTGTTCTCTTATTTTGAACATTTCTGTTTCCGTGTCAGGCCCATTTGAAAAAAGAGTACAGGAGCATCAGCCTTTTTGAAAGATCAATTTTTTCCTTCTTGATCACACACAGGTACGCAGTCAGACAGAGACACACAAGCCAACGCACACACTCACAGTACCGACTCAATGCAGGATTATAGGGCAGGTCCATAGGGTACTGAAATGTACTACTGCTGTCTTTGTGGAGCAGAACATAATGTTCCCCACTACCACACCATGGAATATGGTGAGCCAGCTCAACTTGCTCTAGGGGGATTGGATTGGAGAACTGGCCCTAGCAACTAACCTGTGTGTGTCGGTGTGTGTTTGTGTGCCCATGCGCGTGTATCCATGTTCGTGTTCAGGCTGCCTGCCTTCAGTTACATGTGTGTACGCGGGGAGTGTGCATGTGCATTTAAACTTTAAGATCAAACAGCAAGCCAGGTGATTTCTCCAGAGAGGGCTGCTGCCCAGGC
The DNA here is from genome assembly GCF_902827165.1 of Trematomus bernacchii. Taxonomy (NCBI): domain Eukaryota; kingdom Metazoa; phylum Chordata; class Actinopteri; order Perciformes; family Nototheniidae; genus Trematomus; species Trematomus bernacchii. Next base: position 4,747,616 of record NW_022987547.1, on the reverse strand, counting down.
AATCTCTGACGCAACCCCTGGGCACCCCTGGAGAACACTTCCCTTAATTATACATAAGCAACAGGATAACATTTTAGTCCTCTCACGATGCAAGAAATTGCCATGAAGTTCAACCATCTACAGATGTAAAACAAATGTATGTGGATGAGGTTGGAATTGGAAAACACATTCAACTTTTAGGTGAGTATTGCTTAACGGACAAAACAGCGAGATGATATTGTTTAATCAGACGGAATTTTGTCAGTAAAAAACAGGTAACAATAACTGGCTCAGATTTGTGTGTGTTTGTGTACTTCAGTATGGGATACATGCATTCTGTATCAGGTCCACTGCAGAGCAGACATGTACATGCAAAGAAACACAGAGGCATTACTTGCACATGCCGTCGCACAAGCTGCAACACACAAAAGCACATGCCCAAAAAAACAAAAGCTCATACAGTAGCCGAGCTGTTGCTTTTCAGCAGCTCAGGAAGGCCAGCTCCTCTGGCACTGTCTCTCCCACCAACATTCCCCGAAAACCACACAGCCCTCGTCAGGCACAGTGCCAGTGACATAAGCGTGTGGTAACATTAAAAAGGAACCTCTGGGATGGCGTTCCTTTTTCCCCCTTTTTACTTTTCCCCGTTTCAATTATTATTGTGGTTCTGCCATGTGGAAACCTCATTGTGACTGGTGTATTTTCTTCATGGCACTGATGACCCCCCATAACTTTTTCAAGCTGTTAATATGCAGGGTTTTGGCCCTGTTTTATGGAGCATAGGGGGCCACTGACTGAGGGACATTTATATTCTCCGCAGACCCATCTGTTTTCAACTTGCTGGCATCTTACACTCACCAATCCCTATACATTATTTTGTGGTCCGTGTTGCCTACCACCCAGTCACTATTCATGTCTACCCTGATGAGAGTGGGATAGGTAAACTACATAATTGCCTCTACTCACTAACTTTTACAGCCCTATTTTGGCCGGTAGGCCATGGAAGTGGCCCATCATTAGACCTGGACCAATGAAACGGTGAGTTTCAGTGGGTATGGGTGGGGCTGGGTGACAGGACATTACCTCACACACCAGGCGCTCACCAGCATTCCAGTAAACCATGGGATGGTGCTTGGAAACTCATACTACTTTCTCTCCACAAATGCCTTGCAGATGCTCACTTCTGCTTACCATGCTCAGGCTTCGAATGCGTATACAGTATATTCCGTGAACAAAGCGAGAGGGAGGAATGGAAACGAGGAAAAAGAAATACCTTTAGCATGGAAATAAACATGTTTTAGGAGGTGCCGTGACAGGATAAATATTCTCTTAGGAAATTGTTTTCTTAATTTGCTTGGGTCTAAAATGTCAACCAAGTTGATGCCTGACCTCACGAGGCATACACGTCTATCTGAAGCAAACAATAAACTCTGAAATGCTCTGCAGGTATCCTCCACTCCTGGCACACGAGTGCTCCAACTCAGTGTGTTGCTGATGTTTCTCATTATGACCACTTCACAACTATACAATATATTCGAAAAGCTTCCTAGTAAGAATAATTGTGAGATTCATGCTAAATACCAATACATACTGATTCTGCCACAGCAACTAAACGTGGCAAACAGCTCTTATCACTCTTACCCCTTCTTCGCCTTGCCTCCTCCGTCAACAGCCCTTTTCTTTTTACCGGTTAAGCGTTTTCACAGTTAACACATCACTCGTATCACTTTCCTCCACTGATGCAGCATCTATGGCTTATGTTGTGAAAGGTAGGAACGAAAGGAGAGATAAAGAGATGGCAGTCTCAGTACTATGAGCCTCCCTGTTATTATTTTATTACCCTCAGAAGTATGGGCGTAACTAAAGTACTATCCTCCCTCATTTGTTTGCCACAAATCTAGCCTTCATTTTCCTCTGAGATTGCGGCCCGACAGGACCAACAGAATTGTATACTAAAAGTGAGCCTTTAGGGAATTTGAATTCCAATTTTGTCATTATTCTAGAGCCATTACAATGTGCAATCGACATTTACACCATCATAATAAGTTAAAGCCACAATACGTTGTCTATTGCCACATAAAATGCTTTAGGACTGAGTTTATATATACATTTGAAGACATTGAAACAGAAATATTTGCTGGTTAATGTATAACAGTAAATAGTTTAATTATTGACCCTATTAGGTGTGGCATAGCTTTTATTATAATAGGGCATGTCAATGTAAAAAATGATCTCTCTCTTTGTTTCATGCTCTGTTCAGTGCAATGCAAATTTGACCTGAGTACAGAGTGTTAGAAAAGTCCTGAATTGGTTCTCCTCAAGCTCTTGGGCTCCTGGAGTGTGTGTAGGATACAGGAAGGACCTTTGTAAGGCCTCCTAAAAAGTCAGAGGGCCTCAATTGTGTTCCCACGAACATATGGCCTATGTTTGTGTATGTGTCTGTGAGGTTTATTGATTTCAATCCAAGATTAGACATTTTGACAACATCTGAATTCTTCAACATCAGTATTTGAGCCAAGGAGGGTGTAGCATCTGTGTTTGTCAGTCTGTGTATGTGTTTGTACATGGAAATGTGCTCTGTGCAGGCATCCTTCAGTAGAGGTGATCTAACTTCACCCTGGCAGTAAATGTACGTCACAAGGGGGAAGTCTGGGGTTTAGGTACATTAGAGCCATTATTATTGTCATTATTCTGTCTACGCTAGAAGTGCCACTCTCCATTCCCCATTTTCCTAGTTTATGTTTTTCATTATGATCTTGATGAACGTTTCTGGAGTTCAGAAATATGAAAAAGCTAATACGGTTGACGGTGGCTCTCTCTGCTCCTCACCTTTATCTGGTTTCCTCTTGGCTCAAGACTCCTAACCCTCCTTTTATCTCAAGTGATGATTTACAAACACCAGTTTGTGTCTACAGACCAGGGTTCGGTTGTTGTCTGCCAGTCTGACTGGCCAGCTGGTACAAATTAAGACCATGTGTGTAACTGCGTGTGATTGTGTATGCATGTGTGTGTGTTTTGCTGTAGTGTTGCTATTACTGTTTAATAAGGAAGGCGAGAAGTTGTTTTGTTTCAATAGATGGAACATTTGACTTAAATAGCTGGAAGAGTGTTAGGTCCTTGTTATGAATCAGAACAAGGGAGACATGTGTTTAGAATGAGCCGTGGTAGGAGATACCCAGCACTCCAGATGGTTTGTTACACAGAACCATCTGAGGGGCGGTCATTGGAAACTGTTTGGAAAAGGACAGGCACTTTCAAAAAATACTTGGCATGTGATTGGATGAACCACTTGTCAATCAAACTCCTACCAAAGCGTCGCAAGACAAACAAAAAGATTGAGAAAAGCCTTCAGTCCAAGTTCCTTGCTCTTCTTTAAACACATAAATACTCTCCAGTCCTTTTTTATTGGGCCTGATACTATTGCAACTAATCAATAAGAACCACCATTGTTCTTCCCTTACTTTTCAAAGTGAGAGACTTCTTTTGTCTTCTTTTGTTTTGTCTTATGTTAAGTTGTAATCAAGCAATCCCTTTGGAGGTCTGTTGACAGTTTATTGTGTAAGCATATTATTGAAGGAGGGCCAAATAAAAGGACATGTCTTAGTTTAGATTTTTAGGTCTTTATTTAATTTGCTTAATTTGCTTTTCCCTTACCTGTATAATCCATAGGAGCTCAGAACCTGATTGGGTGTCAATTTTTAACTTTTGGTTTTAGGGTTTAACTCTGGGTGTTCTATAGGACCTCGGCCGTGCTTATCTGTTTGTGGTGTCGAGAACGTGTTTCAAAGCTTTTGAAATCCTATTGAAACACAAAGATAATATCCATTGCCATGAATATGATGGTGTTACATCACAGTGCTTTTGTTATTGCCTTAATTTTCTCCGTATAGTGATAATTGTAGCCGTTTTCCATTAACAAATTACAGTTATCAGGTTCTGTTTATTTCATCTGCGACCCTATCAGTGCTATACATACTTCTGGGCGTCATACCTCTTTCCTCAGCACTGTGCTTTTTACCATCCTTGGGACTTACCGTTGAGAACATATGTATTACAGTTCTTATCTGATCACAGTAGAAATAAAGGACATTTACAGTCGGAATTCTGTTTTCAACCACGGGAGAGCTGGCTCTTTTCTAGTTTATAGAACTGACTGAATGTGTAACAGGATTTTTACACTGCTTGTCACATTAAACATTTAGATGAAACTTACTTTGCTAATATTTTACATATTTAATATTAAATGTGTAATGATGTTCTGTAATTTAAAGGTATTACATCCTAAATAAGCTTTTTATTGTTTCAGGTTTAGTGAAATGCTGTGCAAAGGTTTCTAATGTGTAGCTCTTCTGGCAAAGAAGGGTTTGGTTCATTTAACCATAAGTCCATAAGCTAATTTACAGTGACATCTTCGTTCTAATATCTAACAACAAAAACAACAAAAAAAACTATTGTATGTTTGTTTGAACACACAAGAAATATGACCTGATCTAGCATGCTGGTTTGTTCTTGAAAAAAGTTGGATTAGAAGACACTGACGCATTTAGGAGGATAAGCTTTGCTGAAGTCCTTTTAAGATTTTGAAATGTTATTGAAAATAAAATGTAAAATCTCATCTCCAAGGCTGGCTGCCTCGGGCCTTTGGAGGTTGCATGTTCTTCCCGTCCTTGCTTTGGTTTTAACATGGTATTCTAATTTCCTCCTTAAGCCCTAGGCTTGTGGGTTAGCTTAATTGGCAACACCCTTAGGTGTAAAAGTGAGTGACAATAATGTTGTGACTCTTTGTGTCAGCCCTGTGATAAACTGGCAACATGTCCAGAGTGTACTCAGGCTTTCACCCAATGTGTGCTGCCCTATTCCATTTTGACCCTGAAAATGATATAGGTATTGATGAATGGTTATGTAGTAAATGGATAAAATCTGAATGTGTAGAACCAAAGTAACCTTGCTTGGTTAAGTGCTGGATGGGTGTTAACAGGAATTACCATCACCACCCTCAGCCCCTCTTTTTAATGACTTAATCAAATCAATGACAAATCTATTTAGAGTGCTTTGACTCTCGCCATTGCATGGGGAAGAGGTTGGAGGAAGTGTAATGAGCCATTGGAGACTTGTGAATTGCCTCCTACTGGTGTGATACTTTACGGGGGTGTTTGCTTGAGTGCAGGGGCTTTGGAAAGCCAAGCAGTGTTTGTCTGTCTTGAACAGGGGGTTGTTATAAAAACACACCAGAAGATAAGGGGAAAAGGATGAGGGGAGGATGGGTGTTGGAAGCTTTAGCTAGTGCCACCTGTGTGTACATGAATAAGTCATCAGTTTGCACATGGAAAGGGTTTTGTCACCTTCTCTCCCATAAAAAAGGTAGCCATGGAAACCAGCTCTTTTTGACACCAAATCATCAGCATTTTAAGGCCCCTTTTAATCATATTGGTTAGTCTGTGCTGACTCAAGTCAGAGTTACTCTAGAAAACAATGTTGACTCTGGTATGCTTAATACAGTAAAAATAAACCTTAAAGTGAGTTACTGTGCACTGCTTCATACACATTTAGCAAATAACTTTGTTTTTCTGGTGAATACAAAATGGAAACAGAGCTGCCCTCAAGTTGGGATAAAATCCCATGGCAACTGATCTCAGGTGTTTGTCACCTGCATTTTTCATTTCTGCTACTTCAGCTTTGAGCAGAAAGGTCACGTCAACAGATCCAGGGGACAGATATAGACAGATATAGACAGATAGCTGGTCTGGCCAGTTTTCCACGGTGGCAGGATTTTACAGTAGCCTCTCTAGCAAAACTCTCATGTTACCGGTGTCTTATTTCACTAGCTCAGGGCAGCGGGCGAAACTCACCGTCCTTGGGTATGTGCCCTCTCTCCCCTTTCTCTGTGTCATATATTGCTTAACTGTTTTTTTTTAACCAGTGTCCATTTATATTTTTCAGTTTTTCTTGACATTCTCCCCCTATCTTTCTGAAAATCATACAAATGTAATGAGGTGAGGTCACAAATCATATAAGGGGATCACTTTTGTCTACTGTATGTCAACAAAGCCACAGTAATGAGGTTACTTTTCCATCATACAGTATAATTTATAATGACTGGATACTAGTGCTGTTTTTTTTATTAAATTGCTTGCCTTTTTACTCTGTTACTTCTTAAGGCCAAAACACAGACTGCTTTTTAAGGTCGCAGTGTTTGAGTAAATGTTGCTGATCCTAATTTCTACAATATAAATATCTGGACAAAATCAAACGGATTTGTCAAAATCTAAAGATTTTACCTTAAATAAGTAAATGCAGTACTGCTGAGTGATCCAGGTGACAAATTAAGGTGCTGAGTTGAATCATTCAATCTCTCTGAGGGCTTCTAGTGGGCAGGTGTGGCATTACAGGGTTTTAAAAGCCAGTATTAGGTGAGTACACAAAAACAAGAGACACTAGTACGAGTGAGAATCAAAGTCAAGAAGTAGGGGGGGATACGGGCTGCTCGGCACATGATGGGTTGCCGGGTTTGTTGACAAGACACAAACAAACAGTACTGCACAGAATGCGTGTCAGCTGTACGTCAGGCCAAACAGCTGACGAACAGCTGACAGCTGTAGGAAAACAGGGGTCACAGCATTTAAGGCCAAGACAATTATCACACTTGTATATAGGTAAATGGAAAAAACATCTTGGTTATATATTTAGCCAGTGCTCTTTATTTGTTTTTATTTTAGCATGTTATCTTCTGAGCCTGCTACTTTAAATATTTTCTTACATTTTGAGGTGTGGTTCTGTATATTATGGTTATAAACACAGTAGGCAGTTTAACGATGATAACTGTCAACAGCTTTTTAGAGAAATGTTGTAAGTTGAAAAAAATATTCTAAATGTCCTTTTTTTCCACATTTAAATCTGCTTCTTAATGGTTATTGATTTAAACAAATGTGGGCCTACAAGTGCGAAACAAAACATATTTGAGTAAGAAATAAGGCATACAAAATGACTTAATTCCCTTTTCCATTCTTATGTGTCCCTAGACATGTCAGTCCAAGGTGTTTGACCTATCAGACGGAGTGTCTCAGTATGCGTGGTTCCCCTGTCGCGAGGCTCATAATACTCAATATGGATATCAGAACTATTTGCTCAAGGTAAGGTCTAACTGAATAGAATGATGCATTTTTGTGCAGTGAATATTGAACTTACATAGGCTGGTAATAATGGATTTAAATATCACTCGACAATAAATGTGCACAACGTGTTCTACACAAATTTTTTTATTTATTAGTGGTTTCCATGATTAATGATGTTCCACATTTCTGGTCAGGATGATTAATTCAATAGAAAGCCATATATTACTGGAAATTCATAGTTATTTATACTAAAAGGTATGTCAATCTACAATATTGATCACAAAATTGTTTTCCTATACACTGAAAAAACTAAAACTTTGGATTTGATTAAATGTATTATAATATATGTATTGTATATCTATAATATATAAAGCAATACTATTAAGTTCAACCGACTTTATTAGTATTGCTTTCAATTTACCTAATACATTTATGTGAGATCTGTTAATCTCATAATACATAATACATTTAATAAATCTAACGTTTCAGTTTTTTCAAGGTAAGAATATAATTAAAATTATGTTGGGACACCATGATATGCATTATATCTCCATGGCATTATAGAATAGAATAATGCACTAATTTGACAGCATATATGATGCATGAAACATGAGTCAATAACAAAAAAGTATAAAACATCTAGGAGGATACAGAAAACTCCAGTTGTTGAAAATGTGTGCTTAACTTTATACTTTGTTTTCTTTCATTCAGGCCCACTTCTCTCATCCCATGGTGGCAGCAGCAGTGATTATACATCTGGCTGCAGATGGCACTGGCTACCTTGATCAGACTCAGTGTAACATCACTGTTCAGCTGGTAGACACCAAGGATGGTATCCATAGTCTGGGTGAGAGCTGTCTTCTGTATTTTGAATTTGCTACCAATTTGCTTCACCTTCAGCGTCAGATTGCTAATTTTGTTTAAATGAGCTTGACCTACTGTTACTTACTAAACAGTTGTTACCAAATAAATTCAAGCTAAAATCTATTAGAAAAAAACTCCCTTAAGCACATGTCACTCTCATTAGTCTTTCGAGCTAGGGTTAGGGTTAGGGTTCCCCTCGTTTAGCCTTTTCTTCTATCCTGCTTTACTTTTGAAGATTGCCACTATAATTCCTTTTAAACTGTGATTGATCTCCTAATTTCCTCACCTCAATCTCAATACACTTTTCTCTCTGTCTCTTTTCAACCCCAAATATCTTCTCCACAGGTGATTGGCGTCTGAGCTGCCGCACCAACCCTTTGGTGATCCCGGTGAGCCATGACCTGTCAGTGGCCTTTTACCACACCAAGGCTATCCTGGTCATGTTTGCCTCTCGCCTTGTTGCCATCTCCGGAGTTGGCCTGCGCTCCTTCCAGTCCTTCGATCCCATCACGATAAGCGGTTGCCAGAGCAATGAGATCTACAACCCGACAGGCCAGAGGTGAGGCTGAGAAAAAGGGGAATAGAACACTAGTGAACATAAGGCCTACACATGTTACACACACATCATAACAAAAGACATGCTTATGAAATCATAGGATTATGTGCACACGTCTACAAGGGCAAGCAGCCACACCCGGACACATGCATACACTACCTTCGCCTTCCAACACCAATAAAGAAAACTCCCCCCAAAATAGAAGAGTAATAGAGAAGGGATAGCTATTTAAGGATAGTCAGACATCTATTAGGTGCTTAGTAGTAGAATTACAATATTGAGAACCAAATAAGTATCAGGTTTAATTAGTAAAATACTTCCAGTCTTTCAGGCAAACAACTTCCAGATAGTAAGACCTCGACCAACAAATGTCTTCTCTACTGCGAAGAGGAGGACATACTACATATGCTCACCCAACGAGATTCAAGGATTCCATTCACACAAAATGAAAAGAGGCAAGAGATGCCGAGAGCTGTGTGTTTTGTGCCAGGGAGAGGGAGAGGCATGCTTTAATTGATTATACCAACAAGCTGTTTAATGTTAGAGGTCAGCCCAAAGCCACAATTATAACAGTAAAATGTTCTCGGTAAAAAATATGATATCACTGGAAAATTGTAATTAATTTAGACCTGTTGCTGATCTCCGCAAATTTCCAACAATAGAGCTGCCATGTCGCTGCCTCCAGCACTACATCTTGTTTACCACCCTGGGTTGTTTGTATTGAGTTCGGCTGAAGTGCACTCTGCATACAAATAGTCCTTTTCTTTGAAAATTCCTGCCAAACTGGACATGTTTTTCCTGTAATCACTTTTGCCTTGTTCAGCACTACAATGAGGTTGTCAGTCTCCATTTTTCCCTACTCTAAATAGTTAGATTAAGAAATTACTTGTCAATCAGGCATCAAAAGTGCTTACCTAAAGGTAAACCAGGTTCTCTGTGTGTGATAAAACTATTCAAGACAGCTAGCATTTAAAGTTTAAACAAGGGAATAAATAAGGATGATATCATTTATATTAAGAGCCCTTAACAGTTATTGAAACCATTTGCAAGAGCTGTTGGCAAGACCATGAAAAATAATTAACACCTTTTCAGCGAAAACAATTCACATGTTTTGAGTCTCCTTTAATTTAAACTACTGAAAATATGATGTAATTCATTCCTCACAAACGTAGTTAAACCAGACCACACACACAAGGAGTCACAATTTGCCAATTTCCACACCACTGTCATGCATGACACAATTCATATTGATGATGCTCCCAACCCTTTCAACAAGAAATGCACTAATAAACACCACAATACACAAAGAATGGATGGTAGGAGGTCTGTGCAGAGAGATAGAGCTGTTTGTTGCTTTTGTTGTTTGCCAGTGAGACATCCAAGAGCACCTAAATAGATTAAAACTGCTGTGTATCTGCACCAGCCAGGAAATCATTGTTACCACACACACACACATTACTCCGAGTACTCAGTATCTTTTTTCTTTTTCTTTAAAATGTTCTCCACTTCATCTAATTTCCAGAGACTTGTGAAAACAAGTGTTACTTCACGATTGCAAGTCAACAAGATATGCCCACTTATCTTCAAAAGTTTGGACTTGAACACGCCACGAGCTGAAAATGATTGTTCAGTATTAGGATCAGGTATTATTTACCCAAATCGCCTTACAACATAAGTAAAGAATCCTGGCTCGTCCTATTTGTCTATTTCATTTTTCAGTTTCTTCTCCTTTATTGACTTAAATTTAACTTAAAAACATTCAGATTGTACCTGTCTCCAATTCCCCTGTTATTCCCATTCCCTCTCCCACTTTGCCGATCTCCCCCCTTCTCCTCTTCCTAGTATGTTATCCCATGCTGTCTTCTCATTCTCTACTTTCATTTCATCTTTCGTTTCCTCTAAATGTTTGCCATCTCTTTCTCCTTAATTCTACCCTTTTTGTGCCTCCTGCTCTAGCTTTCACTCTCTCATTCTTCAGGGCTGAGCAGCACATTTCCCGTAATACTTATGCCTCTACAAAACACCACATCCCTTTTTCCCTGAGTTGTTAACAACAGGAGCTATTAACATGACTCAGTTTTATGTTCCATGCTTGTCTTTTTCGCAATTGTTTTCATCACGTATCACCTCTTAGCACATGGAGAATTGTTGGAGTTCTGTTTTTGTAAGTTTTTTTTCTTATTTTTGTCATAAATACCTTACTATTTTTGCTGTATGCTGTATTTCTCATTCACAGGGGAGGAGGATAGTTTTACAGGTAGTTAATTGTAATTTACTGTATGCCAGAAATTCCGAAGTGACTAGCACGAAACCACAAAGAGATTTAGTTCCAAGCCAAAGTGGCCACAGAGGAGGCTTAGGCTTCCCTAGTTTGTCCTCAAAAAGCCTAGAAGTAAGGAACTGCTACTATTGTGGTATACAAATGGTCTTCACCTGTTAAACTAGCATTTTGTCAACATGAACATTTGAATTCTAATCCTAGCATTTCTCTGGGAGCTTTTTTTTACGTTTATATTGCATTCCTTTAAGAAAAAGTTCTAAGCAACATAAGCAATAATCTAGCTGCATAAAATGTTTGTATACTTCATTGTTTTAGCCAAAAGCATAGTTAAGTGAAATATTGCACAAAAACAAATGGCGAAAAAAAGCCACAGTAAATGGAGATTCCATTCTTGCAGAAGCAAGTTTAACAATGTTTCTCCAGACCTGTATTTTCTTTCATCCTCTCTGTGCCCCATACCTTTCCCTTTTTTTTCTCCTCTCTTTCTTCGTCAGCTTCATAAGGGAACCCTATACTGTAGAATTTGGACTGTTTAAAAAAGGTGCCTTGGGCATCCAAGCCTTCCAAGAGCATTAAATGCCGTCTCCATCAGGCTACCAACATAAAGCTGTGGCCAAACTCTGCCATTGTAGCGCACACATAATCTATCCTGTCGCTCTTAATTCACAAACTACACTTTTCCGTGTGTGTGCGCATACACCCCTTTCATGCGCATAGCATAATATGGCAATCTTTTCTCCATGTGGTTTATTGATTTGATATGTTAAACAGTCATTGGTGGATGGATGTGGTTGACTCAATGCTGGTCTGTGTGCAAGCAAATGTGTGACTGATTCCATGTTTGAGTGTCTGCAGTGTTATTTTATACACAAAATGTATGTCGGTTGTAACTTTAAATGTGGTTTTTAGTTTATTTTTCTCTCTCTCTCGCTCTTCCTCTCTCACTTTCTCTCTCGCAGTTGTGTACATTATTCGTGCGAAGCCATTGACTGCCAGGAACCCTTAATCCGCAATGCAGAGCTCAAGTGCAGTAGCCCTGGCCGCCACTTCTACAATGGAGACCGCTGCACCATCTACTGCAACTCTGGATACGTCCTGCAAGTCCACCAGGACGATGACATCATCAAGAGCCAGGTAAACACCCTGCTACACACATGTTTGAACACACACAGCAGTCAGAGAGCTCCGTGCACAAAGAGCCACATGAGTGCTTAAATGTACACATGCAAACGCTTAAGTGCAAAACCATTTCTACAGCATACGAGAACATGCGTGCAAACATGCATCTGTGAATGCACACATGAACATGCACTAGTGCAAACTCAAGTACACCTATGGCCATAGGAGAGAAGTGCAAACACGCTTTCTTTCGGCTCTCCTCTTAATCTCTGCATTTATTTTGTTCCTGCAAAAACTAAGCTCGGCACGGCAAGCCTCCAGGGAGGATGACATCATGAACATCCAGGTAGATGAGTGCTGCACCGAGGAGTGGAGACGCCCCAGTCTCCTCCTCTTGCTGGCTTGCTACACACACACACACACACACACACACACACACACACACACACACACACACACACACACACACACACACACACACACACACACACACACACACACACACACACACACACACACACACACACACACACACACGCGCGCACACACACACCACCCATATTCCATACAAGCAAAGACATAATAGTGTTTAGTCTCTTGCTGAGCATGCTGCACCATCACCTCAAACAGTCACTTTTTACCGCTACTCCACCGGGACGATGACATCATCGCATAGTGTCTGCTCCCTCTCCCTCCCTCTCTCCATCCCTGCTCATTTTGCACACATTGAAGTCTCTGTTATAGGGCAGATATTTGCTACTGCTCTCTCACAGCAGCACACATTAAATGCTTTCATGTCGATACCAACACACATACAGTAAAGTAGAGACAATCTCCTGCACAAACAGGACACAGATGCGGACAGATACAATATACACACAGATGCGTGCACACCACAAGTAAACAAACAAACAAACAAACAGGGTAGTTGACACCGCATCGTAAACCTTTTGGATAGAGGCCAAGCTGCTGTTAAGGCCATATAAACTCTTTATCCTTCTCCACGGCTCTGTAAAGAAGTCTGCAAGACATTCTATTAATGCTCCCTCAGAGAGATGGGAGGTTCAGAGAACAAGGAAAATGTTGTTTTTATATGTATGTCAGTCTGGAACTGTGGAGATGTGTTTGTAAGTCAGAGAGAAGAGTTGTACAGAGCAAAAGAGAGGGGGGAGTTTTTTTGTTGGTATTTGGTCAGGATTCTTACCTTAACGATGTGTTCTTTCTCTCATCTTTCACTTGGCTGTGTCCAGGAACTGTAACATGTCTTAATTGGAGGGTTTCAAAAACCGCTGAAGTCGTTTATCTGTCGCTCTGTCTTCCACTGAAATGGCTCTTTTAAGGAACATACACATTGCTGTATCTTCACAAAGAAATAAGTGTGTGCGCGTGTACATGCACGGAAGCACTTTCACATCCACATTCATACATGCTGTATGTACAAACACTTTAATAATAGTTCCCCACTGAGTCTGCACAAACTTCTAATTGCATTAGATTTTGATTGACAGTGCACTATTGTGGCTATTCATCAATGTCATTTCATTTAGTTATAAATAATGCTTTTCAGAGAGGGAGAGGCAGGAAAGTACAGAGGGAGGTAGGGAGGGCAGGAGAGAATAGTAAACAAAGTAAAGCTGTGCCAAATATACAATTTTGGTATTTGAAAGTTTGCAAATGACCAAATGATGACTGACAGTTCAAAGGTATTGAGAGGACAAAGTATTTATGAATAACCTTTTTGCATCCATTCATTACATTAAAAGGCATCTTGTCAGTTTTCTTGGTATAATATCAAAGGCAGTTTTGTGAATCATTTTAAAAAATAATGTTCTGCCAAAAATCCCTAAATCATCTCCCTTAACTCTGAAATCATTTTAAGCTCTGCGATGTAATGTCAGACAAGTAAATCACTGCTCTCAGTTGGCAAGCCACTGGCAAAAAAATATGATGCTACGAACTTGATGTGCAGACTGAATAATATTTATAATTACCATAACAGAATCCACTCCCTTTTTAACCTGCCCTGTCCATCATAGCATGAGTGCTTTGTATTACTAGCTTGTTGATCCATTTTATGTCCAGCCTTTTATCCTGAAACAACATTTTGGGAAATTATTTTAACAGTTGCGTGTCCCTCCAGGGGCAGTAGCACTCCCCTCCCAAAAGTCTTTGTACTGTAAGTAAGATCGCAGAAACAGCCTCACTGAGCACCTTGTACCATAAACTTAAGTTCTGTTCGCTGCAAACCTTCATTTTGAATATCTACTTTTATTGTTTTCTGAGTAGAATGCAACATTTTGAAGCAGGTTTTATTGCCAGTAGTATAACCCAGTTGGGTAATACCGTATGAACTGTCCAACTGCAGGGCAGAATCGGGCAATTAGTACATTCAAGATTTGAAAGAAATAGAGTGGCGAAGTCCCTCCCACTTACTTCCGGGGTATGGGACCTTATTCCGGAAAAGTTATGCATTGAAGTCAATGGGGAGAGAAAACTTATCTTTCGATCCCGTTTGAATTGTGCCATGAATTACACATATGATGTTTGTCAATCTTAAAAAATGATTTCCATGTCAAAAAAGTCACAGTTTGTCGTAAAACTGTTGAAATATAAGACTATGAAAAATACGTAACTAGAAAGACTACAAATCCCAGAGTCGCGTAAGTGATGTCACAATTGTTTACCTCCACCATTCAGATACCTAAGATCAGCGCAATATAGATATAATCTATCTATATGGCGCTGGCTAAGATAAGATAACTTTAACAAGATGCCTGTGTGCTTAGTACCAGGTTGTTATTATACCAGCAATGGGTCTTGCTCGTTCTTTTGCTTCCCGTCTGATGAAACGACCAGGAGTGGCTTGATCAAGTTAGCTACCTAGCTAGTAGCTAGCACGTTAGTTAGCATTACAGCCTTGTCATTTTTATTAGCCTTAACATGAAGTAACATTAAGTAACCCAAAATGTTAAACAGTAAGAGTAGTAGTCATATTTCGTGAACCCTTTGAATAGTACTGTCACCGGTGTGATCATTCTATAATACACCATTTAATTCTGGGGGAGAAATGCTAACGCTAACGTTAGCATCGGCGATCTTTTCTACTTCATGCTATCTGCACAAATGGTTGACATTAAACATTAAAACGACCAGGCAGTTCAGAGAGAATCAAAGGAAGGCAGGCTTTGCATGACATTCTTCAGGACGTGTTTCATTGTGGTGATAGTCAATCGTTTGTTGACAAGACAGTAGTGACGGCCATCTTGGTGACGTGTGTGGTTGACCAGAGATGTAGTTCATTGAGCCTTTCACACAAACAAATGTGTTACTTCACAGTTTTACGACACATTTTAATTTTTTTGACTTGCAAAATTATCTTTTAAATTGACAAACATCATATGTGTAATTCGTGGCACAATTCAAACGGGATCGAAAGATAATCTTTCTCTCTCCATTGACTTCAATGCATAACTTTTCCGAAATAAGGTCCCATGGGGCTCAACCGGAAGGGGAGGGACTTCGCCACTCTATAGTGGGCACCATTTAAGATGATATCAAGAAAATGTGCTTCCTGTCGAAAAGTCATTATAATTAGTCAAAGGGCCAGTAGTCAATCGATCTGTCCAGATTCTCAGGGTACATCTCATCTCATCTCTTGAGCACATGAGATGATAGTTGATAACCCCATGTAAAACCAAATGTAATGCAGAAGCAGTCATTCCACAATTTTCTTCCCTTCTTTTTAAAACACACAAGTACTTAGACGCACGCACGCACACACACACACACACACACACACACACACACACACACACACACACACACACACACACACACACACACACACACACACACACACACACACACACACACACACACACACACACACACACACACACACACACACACACACACCAGGGTTGAAAAGTGCAGCGTGAAGCACAATCTTGTCTCCTTTCATTAGCCAATTACATTCTTGTTTCAGTGATGTCAAAGCGGTTCTGGGAATACCACCTTCTTAGATAATGTTATCTTCAGAACAAATCTGTTTCGCTCACTTGCTTGATTTGTATATGTTTGTTTCATTGGTGTCTGTTTTTCCTATCTTTCTCTCTCTTTAAAATTGGGAACACTGAGTGCTGGCACTGAAAAAGAGGGTTTTTTATTTCACATAGAATGTTCCTTTAACAGGCTCTATGTGTTTTACAACTGTCACCATAGCACCATCAAACCCCCATTACCTGCCAAATACATGATCGCCCATCCACTTTCTTTTAATGACCCAAACACCCTCTTTAGATATTATCAAAGCAGGGGCGAAAATGTTACACACATTTATAAAACAACTCCTGTTAAATTTCAGCCAACACATTAAATATAAATTAAAGGGCTATACGGTAATGAGCATATTATTTTGATCCTATTCATTTCAGTTGGCAGTCAGCCAGCGCAGATAAAGACTTTTACTGTCCCTCCGTGTTTTATGGCCACCCAATTGCAGACGTCATGATGTTCTTATGCATGCTTTTTCTTCCTGTGTGCTCCAATTATCTCCCAGTCCAAAGGATTTAAGGAAGTGTAATATAAATACTCTAGAAATCAACCTTCATCAAGGCACTGGCCACAGAGATATAGTTAAACTATTTGACCTTATCTCAGGTTTACATGCTTCCTAGCTAAGAAGTAAAGTAGTGAACCAATCAAAATACCTAAGGATGTTTTGCTATAACTTTAAACATTGTATTATTAGTCTTGAGTATTTAAAGTTGAGGGAAAAAACTAGATTTCCAAGATTCAAGATTAAGAAACAGTAACATGTTTGTAATAGTGTCTCCCGATGTCAGTTGTTCATTTAGTTATATACTAAACATGTTTCAAAAATGGTGGCACATTATAGGAGCTAAAGACCCCTTAAACTCTGCTCCACTTTAAGGTCAATCTTGCTACCTTTCCTTCCCCCAGTGCAGTGAGATCGTGGAATGTTGATCTTTGTGAGTAATCCTAGATTTTTATAGCACAGGAAGAGCCCTTTAACATTGTCACCCTGTTGAGTTAGGATGTGACTGCTCTCTGATTTAGCCAGGCCTCTCCTGATTGGACGAGCATGTGGATACACATTTCAGTGTGGTGTAGTCAGACCATTAGGGCAATCCTTTCACTCCATGTCTGCTCAGAGAAATTGTGTGTAACCTTCGGTTGTATCAACAATGTGAAAATAGTTGGACTCGTCTGGTTAATTGTACATTTTCATTACTCAATGAGTTAATCCACTCATAACATAAGCTTTATCATGGTGGTTTGAAACACAAGTCCAATCTGTGGCTGACGTGGTTATCAAATGAATTTTTTTAAACGAACACACTAAGAATTGTATGTACCTAGAAGCATGTCTGCTTCTGAGTACTGTTCGATTCTTGGTATCACCAAACCGCACTTCACCGTATTCAACACATTCTTTTCCACATTTCTTTCAGGCAACAGGCAAATAAAAACATCTCTGCTTCTAAGTAAAGCTACATTTTATTTTCTCCAGCACTGTTTCATAAGGGCTTTTCCATGAGGACTAAACAATACTGAATTATACTTAATCACCTAAGGAGCACTGATGTAATAAATCTACTTAACAATGTTCAACTCTGTGTTATTGCTATACTTTTTCTACATCCTAATGTGAATGCCATTCAAGCTGAAGCAATAACCTTACATAAAGGAAGAGCCTGACAGTCTGTCGGTTCATTTGTCTGTTAATCTGTCTGGCTTGAATTAGGCATAGTAGCCAAAGGTTGTTAAATTGCTTCTGTAAGAGAAATAGTCAGCTGTAAATTATTTGACAGGAAGGAACATTCCCACACATCTACACACACAGTACACACACAGGAATACAACCATTTATACCATTTACGCACTTGGGAATACATGCTTTGATTAAATGTGAAAACAACTCATTGCAGATGTACGTAAATGTAAATGTGTTCCTGTGCGTGTGCATCCGTCTCTCTATTCATTTAACCACACTTTTACACACACACGTTGGGCAAAACCTGTAACTGAACACACGCATACACACCCATTTCACAAACTTACTTAACATTCCATTTGCACACATATTTACATTCAGCACATTAACACTAAATGGATCCTTCCACATTTCTTCCATGCAGACTTTGTTCACAACCTCCCATCACGATTGACTCATTCAACTCTACACCCAGTTGTTTTTCACCAGGCACTCACATGCGATGCATATGTTGCTTTTGTTGGATATCCAAATATGAAAGGAGCATATTTACTTTAAGGGAACTTGATACTGTTATGCAGTATCCTATAATGGAATCAAGATGAAAGATAGAAATACATGGAAAGAGAGAGAATGAAATTAAGCAATAGATATGGAAAACTAACTAAGTCCAGCTTGTGTGGCCTTAATGTTTGGACACTCTTTAAAACAATGTGGATCATTAAGGTCAACCATAACTGGGGTAGACTGTAATTCATGGTGAAAACACAGGTTTCCCTAATTTTTTTCTAAGGGGGAAAAGTCAAAATGATTGAGCTCTTACAGCTTTGTTGTGAGGTTTCTTGGCCCAGATATCAATTTAAGCATTCCTCTTGAGTACATGCTGTTATTCAATGGCAGAGGATGAAAACAGCTGAGGTTTGGATAATGCAGTGGCTTCCCATTTTGGTCTCATATCTGCAAATATTCCACAAGCCAAATAATTGACAGGAATCAGAGCTATTTCTAACAGGAAATAGACTTACGTACAGGAAGTCTCTCCGGTCAAAAAAGGTCAGATATAACAGATTGTCATTTTTGAAATATTTTAGAAAAATTCTAGTTGCCATTTCTGTTTCCAGGGACAGTAAACCATCAAATCCCTAATCCTAAATGTTATCATCTGTTCACAATCTTCTCATCATTGTTGATCAGGAATTGTTAATGCAAGAAATGTGGCCCTAGCAAGCCTCAGTGACACATTGCTGTGTCACAGCTTTCAGCAGTAACATGGAGGGCCTTGTTTCAATTATTGTGAATGTAATGGATGTTCATTTTTTATACCAGGTTCTTCATCGTGCTGTAGATTGAGCTTATCTTTGTTTCTCACAGTGTCCATTTCTTGCAGATTTGGATTTCCTCAGTGTTCTACAGTTATCCCAAAAAGCAGTGGAAAAGTTGTATTTTATAATTGACTTCTGTCAATCACTAAGTCCTGCAGTTACCAAGCCATTATTTATATTAGCTAACTTTAGAGCAAACTGCCTTTATAGCAGTATTCTGTCTCCAATGATGTGCCTTACTTTGTTTTTTCCATTTTATTTGTTTGATTGCATGGCATTACTTAACTATAATTTGTGTTTGGTATAAGAATCCCATATAAAAAATGTCAACCTTTCATTGAATATAACCACTTTTTTAGAATCACGATTACACAGAAACTCATAAAGATGATACTTCTACAGAGGTTGTAACTCCAGCTGTGGAAGATCCCTTTTCTCCTCTCTGTTGTCAATCCGTTTTGTGTTAAGGCTGATTGTGCAGTTGTTGGATATCACATGTCTGAGTTGCATGAATTGACCTTACAAATGCTATCAGCAGTTACTTGAGCTGCTGGATAGCCTGTGAGGCTTACTGAAATACAATAAACCAAGCCTGATCAGGCGTTATTAGCTACACTGATTGGAAACTTGATGGAGTATGTGCTGAATTGCTATAGTCCTTTTTTGTCAGGTAAACATTTAAATAATCTGTCTGGGACATCAATCTGTTAATGTGCAAAATAATATTTGTGTCAAAGCACTCTCATGCATATAGCCGACTTTGCCTACACGTCTGACACTCATTTGATCACGTCTTCTTTTCCAGTCGGACTCTACAGTGACTATTACGTGTGCAAATGGGAAGTGGAACAAACAGGTCTCATGCGAGCCTGTGGACTGTGGTATGCCAGACAAATACCATGTCCATCCTGCCCATTTCAAGTTCCCTGAAGGCACCACCTATGGCAAGAAGATCACCTTTCAGTGTCGAGAACCTGCCCAGCTCGTAGGTGAGATGCAAAGTGGAGCAAGCACATGCAGAGAAAGGACATTTATGTTCAGGTTGATACCTTTGGAGTCCATGATATTAGATTGAAAGGTTAACAGATGATTATTTTCTGATAACTGTTACATTGCAATGTTAATACCCTATCACCCTGATCAATTCTATATTTTCATGAATAAATGGTCTTTGATGCACATTTATTTTTATATCTTTATGAACAATTTTGCCATGAGCTATATCAAAGATTTTTCAATACCAAACTTAACACTTTCTTAACGTGAAAGTCAGGGTTACACGTTTTTTTCTAATTATCTTATTCACTTTCATTTCAGTCTCTTAATTGTCCATCAGCTTAATTTTTTCTTTATCCTACTTTGATTCCAATTTATTAACCAATTCAATTTTTTTCTCCAATTTCCTCTACCCCTTTCTCCTCAGGTACAAACAACACCCTTACCTGCCTGGAGGACGGTCTCTGGTCCTTCCCAGAGGCTCTTTGTGAGCTCCGCTGCCCAGCCCCCCCTCCTGTACCCAACGCTGTGCTGCAGACCAAGCGCTGCAATGAGACAGGCCTCAAAGTGGGATCGCTCTGCAAGTACAAGTGCAAGCCAGGTTACCATGTCACCAACAAACCTAAGAGGTAAAGAACATTTGATTTTTCGTTTTAAAGGTCACCTATTATGCAAAATCCAATTTTTCATGTCTTTTCTACATAAACATGTGTCCCCTCTGCGTTAAAAGATTCTTAACGTTTCAGGAAAAAAGATTTGCTCTCATTTGGTCCTGATCCATTTATATAAAAATCTGTCTAAAAATCAGCTGATCAGATGTTCGCCACTTTATGATGTCATAACGGGATTTTGGCTTGTGTTACCATTAACCAATAACCAACCAAGGTAACACCCCCCCACCTTATCACCTGAATCTCCTCCTATAGAGCAGGGGTTCCCGAGTGAGGGTCGCGAGATGATTACAAAATACAAATTCAAAATAAAAATTCAAAAAAATTCAAAATAAAAACATTTTTTATCAATTTTTGTAATTATTATTAATAATAACAACGTGTGCATAGACATTTTTCAGGGGCGGACTGGCCATCTGTATAATTTCCCCTTTGATCATTTCCCCGTTGATAATCCACTAGCGCAGTGTTTCTCAAACTTCTTCATACCAAGGACCACTTAACCAATAAAAAAACACTCACGGACCACCTAACTCCACAAATATCCAAAAACAATAGGCCTGCTTACCACTCCAACAGTACATTACAGCCTAATAATGACAGCTTAACCTTCTCTATATCGCCTCGTTCACACAATAAATCAACAATACAAATACAACTGCAGATTATATAAGCATTTAGTTTTAAATGCGATTTAAAATGCTCACAGGTTTTACACCTCTTATGAAATGTAGACTACATTTATTAAGGAGTTTATGTCCGAGCCAACAGACTCACAGATCGTTGGCTACTGAGAGATATGCAAAATACACCGCATGTATTACGACACAAACCTCCGCTGTGGATTTTCAAAACAAAATACAGTAAAACTATGGTCGCAGGCCCAAGTTTAACTCTCTGAGGTCTAAGCAATTTTTTTCACATGTTAGGCTCGCCTGGGCTTTTTTTGTAAAAATGCTATTAAAACATGAACCTTGCTGACCCGATGCTGGCCTGCATGGTTTGCCTACAAAATCAAAATTAAATTATGCAGCCCCAACAACAGCCTCTGATCATCAACAGACTTCATGCAATGCTTCATTGGATGTATTTATTAGATAATAATCTCTCTCTCACTCCTAAAACATCTAAATCTACTTTCAGCATGGATAAATGTTCATAAAAGACATCCATTGTTTGTTCTATTTGCTTCTTGAAATCCTAAAAAACACCACGTTTTTCTAGAACAGATTACAAATCACCAGAAAATGGTACAAACAAGTGGCAACATGTGTGACGAAGGTGTTGCGTTGGGCTATATCACGCAATCCAAAGTGAAATTTAAGCTCGCTCCATTGCGGAGATATTCCCGCGAGAGTGCGGAAAACCTTGCACAACATTTGCGTAATCCTCCCTCAGGGACTTATTCCGGTGTGAACGCGATCTACTAGATAGTTCAGGAATTAAAGAGTTCCGGGGAATTAAGTTCCGGGAACTATTCCTGGGAAAAGTACTTGGTGTGAAAGCGCCTATTGTGTTCTTTTAAACCAAATATCTCTCAGAGGGGCGTTGGGAGTGGCACCTTATTTTCATCTAAAGTAACAGACACAGAATCAGCACTTTTGAAACAGGGCTGAAACAGAGGGGTTTATGGGATGCTCCAATGATCTGTTTGGTATTTCGAGCCAAACACTTCAGAGACATGTTCTCTGTATATCTGAGACCTGTAATATATTGATGAAAAACAGTATAATAGGGGACCTTTAAGACATTTTCTGAACCTATATATAAAAACCTCAATAACACCAAACCCACAATTTTAAATGTTAATCACTTCTTTACAGGCGTGCGTTTAAGAGGCAGTGCACAGAGGATGGCAGCTGGCTAGAGGGGGCATGCGAGCCGGTGACTTGTGATCCCCCACCTCCCATCTTCCACGGCTCCTATCACTGTACTGATGGTTTCCGCTTTGACAGCGTTTGCAAACTCAACTGCTCTGATCCAGCCGGTAATGCTGCTATCGCCGCCACAGGAGGCTCTGCCCATACGGTGAGGCTGCTGCACGCTCCATGCAAGCAGGTCTGTCCATCTCTTTCCTCTCTTTCTATTCTTGCTTTACCTATTTGTATGTCTTCTTTTTGTCATGTGTATAAAAAGTAGACATTCTCTCTTTTTCCTCCCGTCTTTGCATCCTTACAGTGGATTATTATCAGTGGCATAATGCTTTAGTAATATATAATCGTAATACAATTTCTAATACCAAAAATGCATAATACAGTCATGGTAGCTAATAATAAGATGCAGAATTATTGAGAAGATATTTTCTTCTCAAATGCACTCACTGTCCTCGCCGTCTTTTATCTGATACTTCTTACACTGCCCTCAATGACTAAACGCTCGTCTCTGCCTGCCTGATTTCTCCCTGTCTCCCTTAACCCTACTCAATTTGACGCCATGCTAATTAGATTGCTATTGATTTGCAGAATAGTCTTGATGCCACAGACATTTTGAAATGTATACACCTTTTAATCTGTTCTGCCTCTAAGGCGTTGTGGGTTGGATGCATGATAACAATTGGATTACATTTCCCCCTTTGCAACGGGATGCCATCTCAATGTCCTTGGGCTGCTTGTGTTTGCGTGTCATTGTGAGTGTATAATTGTTTGCCTGTCAATATATGTGTTGTTTTCAGGGCGCTGCGTTCAACGTGATCCGCTGTAGGAAGGATGGAAACTGGACAGGGTCATTCCGCCTATGCCCACACAGCAAAGGCCAGTGTACTTTACCTCAAAACCTCCATCACAGCCTACAGTACTCCTGCAAGCGAGGACACGGCATAGGTCAGTATGCACACATGTACTGTTGTATCATAGGAATTCAGTCTTTTTTACTGCTGATGTCATCTTTCATTGTTGTTTTATTAATTTACAAATGATAGTCAACAACATTTTAAACCATTGTAATGTGACCAAGCACTTTGAATATCACACAATAAGGTATTATTTTACCTTTTGATCTTGTGGTGTTTTGTTAATACTTTTATTGTTTTTTGAGTGTCTGTCTAACTCTTGCTCACACACACACAGGTGAGGAGTGTGAGCTGATGTGCAGAGAGAGTAGCGCCGATGTGGTGATCCTCCCTAGCAACATGACGGTAGAGAGTGTACTTAAAGAGCACTGGAGGAACCCGCACAAAGTCAAGGTAAGTTTGTACGATAGTTTGTGTCCACCTCTGACAGACGCACTTCACAAAGTTCTGTGATCCACAACTCTCATGTAAGGAATTTCACGTATAGTGTCTACATCCTGGGTCTATTAACCACAATACAAAATGCCAGCATGGCAACCCTGCAAACATTTGTGATATATTTGTAATCTTTTCTGTGGAAACAGGCTGTCGCACTACCTCCTTAATTCCCAAAGATGCTTTGCAGCTTTTTTAGGTATTGTAAGTATATTCAAGTTTTCACAATACAGAACTGACTCTACTAACACCACCACTGTGAAGAATTTGCAAAACCGTTTCCAGTGCCTGCCATCTTAAATAATTCCAATCTTCAGAAATGAACCTACGGCGCTCACTGGTTAATGACCTCATTTGATTTAGATATACCTTACAGCTACAGACTGTTACTGATTATGACTATTTGCTTAAACTGACATGTAGCAAAATACAGGAGTTAGGGGTTATTTTGGGCAAAGGTCATTAAACACAGAACAGTACACCTTGTCCCTGTGGGAGTGCCATTGAGAGCCACCCCATCCCCTATGGTGTCATTTAGGAGAGTACTACACTACACCTACTCTTCTCATTTCACACTCCCCTTTTAACTTGATTAATGTTAATGATGTGCAATTTATTTTAAGTGTTTTCGTCAACTTAATACCCTTTTAGCTGTTGAGTCAGAGAAAGATCTTAGCATCAAGATTTGCAACCAGAGAAGGAAAAGAGAGAAGTAAAGGAACACATTGTATTTTGCACTGCATTTTTTTCCCTACAACTCCTTTTGTTTTTGTTTCAGTCACACCGAGTCAGCAGGTTTTGTGTGGTTGATGTCGGGAGAGAGGGGTGGCTTGGGCCACGTGGACATGAAATGATCTGTTTTTCATGGATTTGTGTAATTGATATGATTTGTGCTCAGTGGTCATTTGAGACCTGCTGTTGGGGGCAGTGAATAGCACATGATAAGTCAAAGTAGTGTGGGTGGTGGGGTGAGACATCCACCAGTGTTAAGAGGTCAGAAGAGGAAGAATTGTTGATGAGATTGTGTGCTTAACCGTGTGCTCACCAACACACACACAGCTTTCTTCCAATATTCAGTGAAATGATTAGCAGAGAGAAATGTGCCTTAATTTGTAATACATTACATTTAGAAGCAAAATATCCAAGGGTTAAGTCCAACAGACGGATATGTCTAAGATATAAGATATAAGGAATGCACAGGGCTGACATGAAAGGGTATTAAGAGACAATAACAGGAGGTTGCTATGGTGGAAAAAGAAATCAATCATGACATGTGCTTACAGTTGTAGTAATAAGTTGGAGTAGACATCATAACATACTTCTAGACTCCCCTCTATGTTGAGATTCTTTATACAGTGTCTAAAAGAGGATTCATGTCCCCAAGTGCACTTTCTAGTTCTACTTTGCTGAGTTGGAGGTGAGCATTGCCCACCTTAATAAGTGATGTTGATTAATTGCCTTTAAACTAGTTGTATTTTGGTTCTTAGTGCGACCCACTTAGAATTCTCCCTTGTTTCCCTACCTCCACTTCCTCATCTTCTTTCTTTCCTATCCCTCTATCTCTAACAATTCTGCCCCTCCCCCCCCCCCCCCCCCCATCACCCTCCTCCCCCCCCCCCCCCCCCCCATCACCCTCCTCCCCCTTTATCAGCAAAATTACCCTGTCGGGCTTGCTGCAGAATTAGTCATTTTCTACATGACATGACCTCGTCTGTGGTGGCGCTGAGATAGGGATCTATTTTTATGTGGTATCAGCGCCCGAGGAGGCTTCAGAGGGTGAGGATCCTATACGTAGTTAGGGGTGAGGCCAGGCCACGATCATGGATTATCATGATTTACGGCCTTGCTGAGGGAGGAAAAAAAGAGTGAGAGAGAGGGGAAGAAAAGGGGTTTCTGGATGACATCATACACTGCATGGGAGAAAAAAGAATAAAAGTACAGTAGTTGCAAAAAGTTTCACCTATAAGACAAAATAATGTGCTTAATCTTCCATCGTATAGGGACTAGCCATCAACACCCTCCATACAGAGAAAACGTGCATACACACCACAGACCTTCCTATGCAGTACTATGTCGCAGTAGTAAAACGACTACACTCCAGTTGCCCTCAGATGCTATGTTGTTCTTTCTCTCCATCATCAACCCCCCATCTTTTCTTTTTTGCATTGATTTGCTGACTGCACTGAAATGAAAAATACCTTAGTTTGCAGCAACAAAAGAAAAGCTCGTCAATTTTGGCAGATATTGGGACACAGGGGGTCTGAAAATGAACCATCTAAGGTCAGTCAGTCCATTGTGGTGGATGACAGTTCTGATCATGCACACTACTATCCAAGTCTGGGGTCTACTTGTGCTGTACACAAAAGAGTAAACTAATTTATTGTTCATAACTGCCCCTACGCCTAACAAATACACGATATGAAAACAACACAACAACAGTACACACATGCCTGTCCAGAGTCATTTGATCATATGTATTTTCATGTACCTACAGTTAATGCTTACATACATGCATTTGCACATGCCGGGACACATGATATGCACAGTGCGGCCCAAATAAACCCCCAACTTCTATCTTATCTTTCAGAATATAGTCTGTACCATGGGACTCAAATGGTATCCACACCCAGAATTGCTCCACTGCATCAAAGGATGTGAGGTAAGGGCTCAAACTGAATTAGATTTTTGTTTTTGTCTTTGTGTGTGTGGAGTAATAGTCTCATCTATCATATTAGACATAAAGACTATTTCTTTCATCATCCTTGATCTCAAACCTCAACGAGTGATTAGATTTTTTCTGATATGATATGTTGCCGTATTTCAGTTTAGACGCTTATAGTGGCCCAAATAACAGTTTGCTCTGCTTTTATGATAAATATACATATTTATTAATGCTTATGAAAAAAAACATTGACATGCTTGTCTGTTCAGATTTTTTTTGTTGAAATAGCAACCTCATGGACAAGGAAAAAGTGACAACAAGAGGTTACAAAAGTTTGCTTTTATACAAATAAATCTTCATTTTAGTACCCCTCCAAAGTTAGTTTAATTTAACTATATTCGCTGTGCTTGGCAAGTGGAATTTGACTATTTAATGGACTAATATATTGGCTAGTCATGTAATTTACTGTCTTGTCAGAATACCTGTGTTTATAGGTCATTTTCCAGGTAGGGCTTGATCAGTTAATGTTTTGCTTTCAACAGGCTAACTGCTGTTGGGATTAATTAAGAATGTATTAGTGTTTTACCACACTGCCAGTAGCTATTCACATTTTTTATTTCTGAAGCCAGTTGCTGAGGACAACCTCCTGCACAGAGCGCACAGGTGGTTTTTAGCATCTTTCCACTTAGGCATTTATAAGCCAGTTATATATGCTTTTGCCACAAGGGTATCCGGTATCAGAATAACTGATGCGGCTCATTGCCACTCATTAGCTTGCTGTAATCTGATGTTATGACTTATTAATACTGATTTATTACTTCTTACCCCCTTAACAACTAGCTAAATGTTTCTTTCCTCTAAAAATGGACCATCCATGTCTATAAAAATATAAAACATGTGAAAGAATTCTACTTCATGTCGTGCAAGAATGATATCATCTACTCAGTTTGTTTAAGCCAATTGGATAACCTGATTGGTAACCCAAGTGGAGAGGGTGGGGCCAACCCAATAAATCACCTTATTGGAGTGTTTTGTGAAGTGAATAGTTTATGGTATTATTACTCATTTTGATTTACGGTTCTGGCCCACTAAGGGCTTAAAAAGTCACATTGAAAGATGAGGGAAATTTAGTGCGTGAGATTCATCAGCAGATTTATCCAGAGACCTCTAAAAGGCCCTGAAATGCTCAAGACCACAGAAACAAAGGCCATATTTGGTTATTCACCTTTTCACCATTATGAACCAGTTTAAAGGTGGCACTTAGATTGGTTAGTGTTTTTCACTAAATAGCCACTCTTTCTGATCCCTCTGGTATAGCCATTCATGGGAGACAACTACTGTGATGCGGTCAACAACAGAGCCTTCTGTAACTATGATGGAGGAGACTGCTGCCAATCCACAGTCAAGACCAAGAAGGTTAGTGGCATGCTCATAATATACCTCACTCATCACACAAAGAGATGTTGTTGGACAATGAGTCAGTGTTTGTTCCCCAACTGGAGACACACAAATCTTAGGCTAAAATCCCAACTCCTGCATGGGATCATCTCCGCCTTTCGCTGTGCCGATCACTCTCAGTCTTCATTTTCTTGCTTCCATGCATCCAGTGGAAATTGCCATTATCAAGCTTTGACATTTATATGATAATGACCTCTGACACAAGGTAAGGATAACAAAAACCACAAATGAAAATACTGGTGAAGCCTGCAGTATTTCACCTCATGGAACATCGCTAAACAGATTCTTCCTTTCTTGCTGTGTCCAACCTTACATTGCTGTTAGATAGATTACTGACACTATATCCAAGTCTGTGGGCGTTTTCAGTCTTCATCAATAGTCTTTGTTTTCTGTCAAATGATGTTTCCTGATGTGAATGATGTTTGTATTTGTCTTTGTTTCCCTGGGAAGATTCATTACACTACCTAAAATGTTGGTGATGTTGTTGAACACATTCAGCTGAGCATACACAAGTGTGGTCATCCTTATGGTAGTAACACTTATTTCAGGGAGGTGCAGTGGCTCTTTCCAGCTGTCTGCTGGCAGAGGAGTACATTGTAAGTGTATTGTAGCTTCTGTGCAGCAGCATCTGCTTCTCTGGCCTGGCCTGTTTCTGTGAATCTGGCGAGGGACTTTAGTCATACTCCTGGCATATCCATCTGTAAGTCTGGCTGGATTTATATTGCAGTCTATGTGTCTCACTGGCTGTGTCAGTGTGTCTGACTGAAGAGCCTCTTAATTTCCTCTCCGGGAAAAAAGGACATACAATGCATGACTGTATGGAGGATTTTAGAAATTCACAAATTCAAAAACTTCTGATAAAAGAAATGGATTTCTCTGAATTAAATCTTTGCAATTCTAATGACATTTGAAGAGAACACATTGTGTCTCCAGTGCTCCTTCGCTCAAGCTCGAAAAAAAAGGTGTGTCCAATTGTCCAGTGTCCAATGTTGCAATCATTTTCAGCCACTGCCTCACATGACATCAAAAATAAGACCATTCGAAAAAGAAAATGCTGAATTTGCACACCAATATTCTTATAAAAAATAGGAAAATAAACACTAACGTCCAATAAAATAAGGTGTGTCATACTTCCAGTGTCCAGTGTAATGATACAATGTTGCTTTTCAGTGTCAGATGACCGAAAATATTGAGAAAAATGTGTTTTCAATAAAAGAAAATCTGACTTTTGACATTTTTTACAATATTTACTTACTTTATTTCAATATATTAAACCATACCATACCATATATAATATATATTATATCATAAAGAGTCTTTGATGTTTTATCAATCAAAAAAGATTACATCATGTTACATGACTTCTCCTGACTGTTCTTTCCCAGGATTGTAGGTTAACCCGGAAGTGTAAAGCCTTCCAATTTTGATCTTTCAATACTAATTTATGTGAAATGGGCTCTAAGCTATTGCAAAGCTTTCAATGTGCACAGTTTCGACTAGAGGCCACGTTATTCTTGACCAGTCGATATACAAAATATGTACTACACAACAAAATTATACAATATTACTCAGACATCTACCATGTGTCCGATCATTTGAACGTTAATTTGTGTTGTGAGTGAGGTAGTGACGAGCCAGGTATGTACAGAAGTTAGATCACTTAAAATGCCAAACAACTACTCCTCATGTATTTGATTGCACTGCACTTCTATGATCATAATAACCCACCTTGAGCCAGAAAAAAGGTGCAGATGATTTGTTTTTCTCCTATTCATAACTTCAGTATCAGATGTTGGATATTGTATCCTAAGTTCAAAAGCAGCAGGAAAGTCGCTGAGTAGACCGCTGGGAAGTGACCTCACTCCTGAAGTGGTTTCGCTGCTGTTGATTGACGCTATCTCATCTCCACATCTTCTGGCCCCAATCCAGTGTGGGGGCTCAGCTAGAACTTGCATAACTCACTTTTACTGACAGACCCCGATTGGAGGTTAGCCTCCATTAAATGACTGCAGCAACATGATGTTGAGCTGTGTGAAAGGTGAGCAGGCCATTGGTCTTGTTAGAGTAAAGATTTGTTATGTTGTACATCAAAGACATTGAAATGTTTGGTCCACTTCCCAATATGGGGGTAGAGATAACTTTAAATATCAGTGGAGACATTGGTCTAAGATAAGTTAATTGTGCTAAAAAAGGGTTTTCTACAAAACAAATATCTGTTTTTTGGTGATCGTTTTTTGACGTGCACCTTATTTTCTAGAATGCGCGACCAAACACACATTTAGCAGGGAAAAGTGAATTGCTAACGTCAATTTGCAGAATCAGGCTGCCAGCTGCTCTCAATCAAACATGGGAACACCACCTCAGTGGCTGAGAGGAAAAGGGATATTTCTCTTCTGTTTTTCTTCCTTTTACTCATACAAAAGCAGTTGAGAATAAATTGAAAAACATGTTGACATTATTTTACTGTATTAAAGGATGACTGAATGTGATTTCAGTTGGACTTTAATCCTTGCAGAATAATCTGGACCAGGTTACTGCTGCTGTATTTCCAAGCCAAGGATGCTACATGCCAATGGTCAATAGTAGTGTCTGCAACACAGGTGTTAGCAGTTTGCTAAAATAATAACTACAGGCAAATGGAGGATCAAATTACCTAGTTGGTACTAACTTCTGTCACAGCGGCAAAGACAGATTGGGTGAAGAGAAGTTCAATTCCAACTAATGAAATATTCAGAGGGCTGTTACAGTAAGGATCATACTGTAGCTGTGCTTAGGAACTTCACGCTGCTTGTCCAAATTCTGCTTGAAAGTATTTTGCCCTGGCATTATTTAAAGAAAGCAGTCTGGCTGGTGTTTTCCACAAATAAGTCCCCTGGAAACTATTTTGGAAAGTTTCGAAAAATTGCTCTGAAAGAACCAATCATAATTTGATTTATCAGCTGCCAGAAGCAAAGGGTGAGGAACGTAAGTGGATGAGAACCGAAGAGGAAACACTTTGGAATTAGGCTGATATGTGAAATCGATATGGGAACAGAGGAAAGTCAGATGTTTCATATAATCCCTTTTGTGCCTGTTCGTTTTTTGAGCCTATTGCCTTATTGTTGCTTAATGCCTCGGTTAAATACAGTTTTTATTTTTGTATTATCAACATCTAAAACTAAATCTGTATTTATGAGCATTTTAGTACTTGGTATTTAGCATTCACTTATACATTTAGTTGTTTAATGTTTAAGTCAATCCTCATATCATCCCTTTTTGATCACTTCAGTCAAAACAGAAACAGGGTAATTTGCACCTGATTCTGATTTTCCTAAACTAAACACATGTGTGGAAGAGGGTCAAGGACAGATTAAAAACTTCGAAAAACAAAACAAATGACTCCATAAATGACCAAAACAATCTGTAACTTATGAGTCTCTCTCCTCTGAGCTGCTGAATGACACACTTCTATAGTGGGAAATCAATGTTTGTCCCTCAACCACAAGGACTTAAGTTGTCTGTGTTAAGTTGTTCCTTGACACGAACACTGTTGAGTGTGTCACAGTGGAGGTCATTTGATGTCAATGTTTTTTTTTAAATGCAGATTATTATTGTAAATTATTATAACCTATTATATACGTTTTTTCCTAGAGTTGTATTTTCCAGCTAAACATCAAACATGTATGCAAATGGCAGTTAATAAATACAGTTGTTTGTGTATTACAACATTTTAATTGTTATAGTTTAGCAAGAGACCTTTGGAATATTTTATTCTGGGCTTTACCACAGTCACATAACTTACTTCACTGCCACTAAACAAAAGGCGGACTCATGTTTGGCCTGATGATATTTTGTTGTCCCATTTATCCACTTGTTAGCAACCTTCTTTATTAAGACACAAACATTTGAAAACTCATTAGGATCCAGGAACACAGCGCTAAAAATATCTTAAGATTGTTACAATGTTAACCACAGTCTCTTATTATACTAAATGAGACTACTCAAATTCATTAAACAAAACACTAGTCCATCTAACAAAAAATTGCATTCAAAAAGCACATTGAGTTATTCCTTATTCCGGCCGCACTCTATTGTATTGGACTGCAATAGTTTTAGATGGTTGTCCCTTATAACACAACATTAAACAACCCATGTAAACCTCTCTCTTTGTTCCCCCCTTATCCTGTCATTCACACACACATTCTCATTCAGTCTTTCTCCTACCCATTCACTATTAATCTCATTCACATTATCTCAGTTATGCTCACTCACTCCCTCTCACACTCTCACAAACATGCAGCACATGAACAGACACAGAAGCCACTGGTGTTGTTAACGAGAGGTCTGGTGACTCAGTGGGAGTCTTGCTCAGTGTTGTTGTCCCCAGTGTGTTGTGACACAACATGTGAGAAAAATACTACAACATAACTCATGCACACACACAGACACACCTCATTTGTCCTCTGACAACACATTTTGCATCTATTGTATGCCTATCATCGTCATGAATTGCACTTTTTATAGTCAACATGTGAAAATCCTTAGGTCCAATATTAAAAATCACAATTCCTGTAATGTATTACATTTCTTCCAGATCCATCAATTGGGCAATTTCTACTCTTTCAAAACAACCCGTAATAGGAGACATTTTGTAATTATCAGCTATTGAAATGTTCCTGGTTCCTCCTGTTTCTCCTCTTCTGTTTGTTCTCTTCAATTTAGAGGTTAATCATGATATAACAACTGAATAACTCTGAGAAAGAGGATCAGCATTTTGAATAGCAATAGTACTCATCTGTTATTTTACTTTGACTTCCTTTCCCAGCTAATGCTGCTCTCCACTTTTATTTTGGTAGAGATTTGTGTATTAAGGAGTTCTGGATGACTAGCTGTGTATTATTCCACCCCAGGAGCTTTGAAGGTGCGAGGACTGCACGTAAGGTCACCACAGGATCTCCCCTTAATAGCTGCAAGCTGCTGGCTGAATTTGGAGAGGCAGGGAGGAGAGGAGGCAAGGGTATGGAGTATGCCTCTCTGAGAGTTTTCTGAGCAAAACCCTTTTTGTAGCCCCCACCGTTTGGACAAAATTCCTTTCTTGGATGCTGGAAGCATACGCAGAGGGCACCGATTATATCGTTTTACAGCTTGGCCTCTCTAAAACAACTTCTTCTAAATGTGCCTGTAGGTTTTTCTGTCTGCGTTGGAGGTGGGGTGCTCGGATCCTTCCTTGTCCCTCTCTACAGTTTACAACTCTCAGTCATGGCACAAGTACGCCTAATATGTGACTTGCGATGTGTCGCAATTGGTGTTTGTGTCTGAGCTGATGGTCCGTGATAGCCACAGCTGACCACTTAACCTCTGTGTCTGTTGGTGACTCACATAGATACAATCACATAACAGGATGCCAAAAGTACATGCCAGCAACAGCTCTTTCTTTTTTTAATGTCTGAGGGCAACTACTGTAAGTTGACTTTTTTCCAGTGGCCAACTCTCTTCCAGGGCCGTTAGAGGGGAGAAAAAGGTTGCTTTCTTACCCTTTACTTACTTTAGTAACTTTCTTGTTTTTTTTTTAAAACAATTGCAATGGTAATGGCAAATATTAAAAAAAAAGAAAGCAGCATGCCATAGCTTCCTTTATTCCCAAATGTTCTGTGTCTGTGTGGGCTGAGGGTAGCAAAGACATGGGGGCAACATGTATCTGAGGGAGGGGGAGAAGGGTAGTGTGGAGGGAGGTGCAGGGCTTTTCTACACAGCTGAGCAAAGGTAGTTACACAACAGGAGGGACATACTCCCAACGGTTTTAGTGGTTTTGGCTGTTTGCTGATGCCAAGTGCTCGCACTTATTTTGATAAGCTAAGTTATGTGGTAGTTTTTCTCTTATTTGCTGGTTCCTTATCCTAATTATATCCATTAAACTCTATATTCTTGCTGTGTTTCTTTCCTTTTCTCCCATTTACACGTCTGTTCAACCTTTTAAAACAATTTCCTGAGACTATTGCTTTTTTGTCAGATGTCACAGTGGTTCAGTGACAGATTTATTAGAATATTCGAACTTGAACATACAGATTTTGGTCTACCTTTAGTTAGCTTGAGCTGAAGCTGCAGCTATCTTCAGGGATAACGTTCTTTCCTTTAATAAGCAAGAAACAGGAACTCGGCTTTGGCGTTGAGTAAATAGTGTGTATCAGTTATTTACCAAATAATCTGTACACTGCTAATCTCAGTCAAACTCGAGTTTGTCTGCTAAGGGATAAATATAAACATACCCATATCTCTGTCATCCCTGAGAAGATAGTTGTTCCTAACACATTTCCTGTTGACAAGAGGAAGCAGTAAGTCGCAAAACACAGCCAGGTAAAAACACAGCTAACTGCTACAGCTATTATCATCAATTTGATGTTCTCAGCTGTTTAGCTGTTGGAAGTCTTTTCCAGTGAAAAAAAAGTGATCCAAAATACAAGTTTGCATAAGATGTACATTTTTACACTTTCTTTTTTAAACACAGATAAGTTGTCAGATGATTTACCTTGTTTTGCTTGCATTAGTTAGGTAGATAAATTACTGGCTACCATTAAGTGGTATGTTGCTCCAAAAACTCAGCCAGTTCCCCTCTCCCCAGGCCTGTGCCCCTTACACACCTTCTTTCCTTTAAGCATAGGCTGACACGCACATACTGCACACACAGTAATGAGAGGAACTCTGTGTTATTTTGACCTGTTCCTGAGATGGAAGGATGGGGCTCTGACAAGGTCTGCGTTCTTCACAAGGGCTTTCATGTTGCTGTTAGTGGGTGTCCTCCCCCAGCCCTCCTCTAGCCCTGGGACATTGGGCAGCATGAGGGCCCCCAGGCCCACAAGGCCAGCCAGTCCCATTTCCCAGCCACCCTGAGAGAACCCTCAAGTCAGGGCCAGATGTGGCAGCTGGCCCATCCACCCTGAAGGTCAAGGTCAAAGGAAACCATGTCAAATGTGCCACCCACCATCATTCCCTAGATAGAGAGATAAACAGAAGTAGCCTTGGAAGGGAACTGAGGTGCAGCGGGAAGGGTACTGAGGTGCAGCGGGAAGGGTAGGGACCTATAAGAGAGAGCAAGGTAGAGTGGAGAAGAGAATCTGAAGGAAACAAGGCAAACATGTGAAACTAAAAGATAGTGTCAACACTGCAAGATAGGGTCAACACTGCAAATATTGTCTTCTAAACTTAAATTAACTGTCAATAAAAGCCATTCAAATTGAACACTGACTTTAATACCTCATTATTGCCAACACTGATTTAATGTACATTCATATTTGAGAGATATCTCATCCTTCATGAGGTCCTTACCACCAGCTGCTCTTGCAGTAATAAGTAGTGTACCTTTCTTACTGTCGCAAATGTGCACAATGTAGTGACTGCTTTTCGTCTTTTTGTTTACTTAGTTGTGTTCTCTGTATTTGATATGTCTGTGTTATGTGTAATAATGTGTAACGTTGCTGCCTTCTTGGCCAGGTCAGCATTGTAAATTACATTTGATCTCAATGCTTTTTATCTGGTTGAATAAAGGTACAAAAAAAAATGTTTTACTTAGTCAGGTGGGAACTAGGAGCCCCGTATTTTTGGCTTCATAATGCCACAGAGGAAACACTGTTCGTGCAGCTGTTTCTGAAGTGTGTCCGGCCCTCGGCTTGTAAAGTCGTCACGTGTAGGCCTCATTTTCTCAGAGGAGTCTGGGCACTGCCCACCTGGCCCTCGCATTAGGAACACCCCCCCCCCCCCCCACACACAAACAACTTATTTAATACCCCATTTCAAAGGGGAGCCTGCGTCACTGCTCCTCAGTGACGAGCATGCTCCCCCATGTCATTCCCCGGACCTGCTGTCAACAAATCCTTGACTCTCACAAACTATAGGTGGTGATTTCTCTGTGTTGCGTTAACCACAGACTATAACATTTTACAAAGCAAAAAGTGACTAATACCATGACAAAGTTTTGACTAATGAAAGTCGTATGAATGTTTCAAACAATGTTTCATCGGGAGTTGAACAATATTTTTGGGGAGAAACAGACTTTAAAAGAAAGATTCATTATCAGCAGCTCATCTTTACTTTTCTATATATTTTTCCCTTAATCTTCTATTATTGTACCGTTTTTAAGGAACTGGTTCATTGGCGGTCAGAATTATTTTGTAGTGGATACTTAACCTCAAGGCACAGGGAAATGTGAATCTCCATCAAAAGATTGTTTATTAAAAGTATGTGTATTTTTATCTGAGGAAATGAAATTAGGCTTTCATTACGATTTAGAATAACAAGATTAATTTTTGATTCACGTGCTTAGCAATTCACTCAGGAAGGCAGTCAGCTTCAAAGCTACAGTATACATTTGACGTTGATGGATATGCAATAAAGACACTATCGTTATGGATGCATCTTTTAGTGGATGGGAAATTCTCCTTTCTTTCTCATTCGAATGCTAATGAATTTAATAATTACCTGAATAACCCTCCCGGATAGTATTAGCTTATGAGGCAATTTGTTTGATGGCATTACACTAGTAGTCTGGGTAATTATACAGCAGCTACTTCATAGTCAGATAATAACCTCCATGACCCCCACCCCCCTGGAATGGACTCCTCCCACATCAGCAAGAAAGCTTTCACTAATAGCTTTGAACTAATAGCTCTCTGACATGAGGCACACTGTCAACCAAGTGGCTGTGTTGCTAAGAGTGGCCAGTATTGTTGGCACATTTACTTTGTATACAAAGATCCATTGTGCAAAAAGGCAATACCACTCAGCTTTAACAAGAAAAAGAGACACCGCAGGCGCCCACAGATTGATCTGATAAGCCAACAGGACACAAAAGCAGACATGCCCTTGGTCTTCTGCCTGCCTGCCTGCCTGCCTGCCTGCCTTGGACCACATGTGTTCCTTGTTTGGCCTGGACACATTTTGTGTACCCAAACAGCTGAAGCAGGCCCCCCGAGAGGAAAGCAGACAAGGCTGCAACAGCTGGTGCTGGTGACGCATTGCCAACGTTATCCAATGACGTCAAACGCCAGGGGCGAGGGCCAGTGATCTTCCGGTGCTATTTTCACCTACAGTATAACACTTTGACATCTGACTATCAGGGAAACTGGGAGATCAATTTCTCTAATATTTTGAGATTGTGATATATTATGTGCTTAATAAAAACTAAATGCTACAAAGAAGTTTGCACAAGACTTTAGGTAAACAGTTCAGGACAGTTTCACATACATGTATACCATACCATTGCTATTGGATGGCCAATATTTTCTTGTAACTGCGCACTTCCATCATAACCTTTTTTTAAATCTTTGGTTATTCTGACAGATCAGGTAAGGTAGGTGATGTGCAGGTCCCCTGAAACATATGATATAATTAAAACAGCATGGTTAAATAATTATTTAATGAACTCATACATTGATCACATGGCAGGTTGGTACATTGACACAACTGATCGAGACTAGGCCCATACAGAGCCCATACAATTACATATTTATGTTCATGTGACAAAGGTTTCTTATGGTCGTATTATTTATGATGGGAACAAATAAATAAGTCAAGTGACATTAATATGGAGTAACAAAATCCATAGACATTGATTGATCAGTAAACCATATTTTGGACCAACCAGGGAGGCCGCTATACACAACAATGTTGACAACGTTCTTTTCTCAATATCGCAATCTAAACCACCAAGTTATCCCCAACCTTAACAAATTGTGATTTATTTCCAAAACCATGACCTTCCCCTAACATGAACGACTTTCTTTTTGAGGTTTTACCACTGCAATGGAAGATCAGAAATATTTTTTATTTCTTTAAATGACATATCTTTGATTTTCTCTCCCACTCAGGTGATTCCATTCCCCATGTCCTGTGACATCCGGGACGAGTGCTCCTGTCGGGATCTGAATGCTATGGAGAACAGAAAGGAGGAACATGTGCATTCTCTGGGGTGACCAACCTGAGCATGGACCTCAGTTCACCATCGGACCCTTGCTGCAACACAACACAGCCAGAGTGGCCGAGGCAGACCCGTCCTTCATCCTTCTCTCAGCCTCCAATGTCCTGCACATGCTGCTTAACAGGCATACCTCTCCATCCATACTGCAACCCCGACCAGCTGAAATGCCTCCTCCACATCACAGAAAGATCAAGAATAGAGGATGGGAATCATGAGACTCCACAGAAACTTCATTTCTCAGCTCAAAGGAAAGTAACCCTGCTATATCATCATAAAAAAAAAGAAAAAAAACGTATACAGCAAGGAGAAAAAAAACCTAAACAAAAATGTAACCAAGCCTAGGTAGCATGCCTTTTGTTCAGTTTTGTGCTGGCTTCAGTGTCTATTTTAGTGACCTTGCTTTACAA
This sequence comes from Trematomus bernacchii, assembly GCF_902827165.1. NCBI lineage: Eukaryota > Metazoa > Chordata > Actinopteri > Perciformes > Nototheniidae > Trematomus > Trematomus bernacchii. The sequence continues at coordinate 4,709,280 of NW_022987547.1, read as the reverse complement.
TCACATGATTGAACCAAAGGTAAATCAAAATGTGCAAGTGAGGGATTGATTGTGTTGATGTTGGCTCCCTGTTTTGCAAATATGAAGGAAATCAAAAGACAGATGTTAAAAAATATTCCTCAGACACTTTACAGGCATGTTCAACACCTTTTCGGAGGGGCTAGAAGTTTGTGCGTATATCATTCCTGGTTTCAAACTGGTCAGTCACTTTGTATCTATATGCCCTTTACAGTAGAGGCTATAGAGGTTATTCCTAGCTTGGTGGGGAATGAGACAGCCATATTATTGAGTTTCAAGCCACATATTCAACACAAAAGCCAGATTAAAAGGCACAAACACACACACAAAAAATGCCAACTTACTGTTGTACAACAACACACATTATTTCCTAAGACTATTTTATATTTAGAGCAAAATCCTGAATCTATAATTAAAACATTTTTAGCATGGCTTCTGCTACTGTGTTTGCTGCTACTTGCCATCTTCACATCATAATATCTAATGGGGTTAGACAGCATTGTCTGCCTTGCTGCTTACAGTACCTCTTTAAAGCATTCATTTACACGTGCATGTCGGTTCATGATACTTTCATAGAATACATGTCGACAACACCACATGAAATGCACTAAGAACTTTAAAAAACCCCAGAACCTCACTTGTCATTTCCTTTTAACCCAATCGCCCAAGAAAAAATACATTGAGCACGACTTAAAGAATGTCATCGTTAACACCTCACTTCGGGTTGGGTTGATTTTAGTTTCAGTTTGAACTCCTCCCTCATGGCGCTTGATCAGAACTTTGTTACCTCAAGCACCAAATCAAAAATGTTCAAACTGAAGATAAAATCATCCCAGCCTGTTTGGAATGTATTCAATGCTTGTCAGAAGTCTTTAGCCTTTTTGATAACACAGTACTGCACAGTCACACAAGAGGAAGAACTAAAGGGCTGGAAATAGGTCCTGGCTCTTAGTGAGAATGAGTATAGGTGGAAGGAGACCTCATCTGACATTCAAACATGTACACACATATTTCTCATTCTCTCCCCTCCCAGTAGTGTTGGACTCTCAGCAGTAGTTATGCAGGCAACAATGCAATTCATGAAAATGACATTTGGATGTATATGTCAACACAGCATTTGCAGTCACAATATGATCAAAGGTCCCTAAGATTCTCTGCTGGGTCCAGTGTTTAAGTAATTCATTTAAACCTTATGTTTATCGCTGCAGTAAAAAGTACATTCTGTTGTTCTGATCAGCACTTTTCAGTATTGTGAACTCAGTCCGTCCCCACCAATTAGCTTCTTTAGATCATGTGGCTGCTACAATAGCCTTGTATTTTGTTATTCCTCATTCCAGACACATGAAGGCTACACTAGTTTTTTCTCATGCACATTTGATAATGAAGGCTGCTTGGCATATTGGTCCACATGTTGCTGCTCTTATTAGGCTGCAACCTTTGTCAGGGTTACATTCAGCACGATTGTGACTTTTCATTTGATTTGGGCCAATGGCACAGTCCCTCTGACTCATATTAGGCTGCTATAGCATTTCAGATCATCCTCATAAATCATTGTAGACAACAACATGTACAAGTGACAATGTAAGGCAGATTTCATGTCATTTTAAAACCAATGTAGTTAAGAACTAAGAAAATACCACCAAATGCAGCAAAAGTGTGAAGGTATTATTTTCCACCAAATACAAAGAAAATAAACAAAAATATATCATGTAAATATTACTATATGTTCTTGATTGACAGGAGGGTGGAAAAATATTATTTTTTTTGTTTTCATGTATTCCATTTTTACAAAATGTCATATTTAATCAGTGTTTGTATTATTGACCTCAGTTACTGCACTTTTTTAGTTTTTCTATGTAAGAAGAAAAAATATATCTTTTGAAAATGTTTAGAAGCTGCTATTGTCAGAATGGTGATCTGAAACAAACTGTATGTTATGATTTTCTGTCTTTTGACTCCCTGTGTTGCTATTAGCTTACCTGTCATTTTTTTAATCTGATTATAGATGCTCCTCTCCAAACCAAACTGACTTTGTAGTAGAGGTTGTCAAAGAAGTAGGGAGGTTTTGTCACTACAAACTATGTTTATATCCATCCATCCATCCATCAAACCATCCATCCAGCCATTAAGACCCCCCCCCCAAAAAAAAACTAAAATAAAAAAGAGATATATATAATAGGGAACATATCAACACATTAAGTTTAGAAGGTTATTTATGGTCTAGCTAGACATAATTAGTATGCCTTTAGTTTTTCCCTTATTAGTGTGTGTAGTACATCATCTTATGTTGAAAGTGTACATTTTGGCAGAGAAACCAAGTGATGTCAAAGGGGAAGGAAAAGCTTAAATGAAGGAATTCATTGTAACTTTTATGAAATATGAAACCTTCTAAAGACATTGTAAAGGCTACATTGTCTACTAAGCTTGCATTTAACACTTTATATCTTAACATACAGTATATAGCCTTGGTAAAATAAAATAAAAGTTGTATTATGTTGATATTATCAAGTTATATGTAATACTAGTACTCCAGATACTGCTGCTTTACATAGAACTATTAACAGTGGGGAAAGACTGATCTGCAATCACTACACTACGCCAATGACATGCAGTACATGCATACACTGGTTCATTAAGGGTCGCCATTTTAACCTTGTAAATGGATGAATCCGAAACCTCACATTGGATCTTTCCCTTCATCGGACACACATAGTTAACAACCTATTGTTGCATCTACATACTTTGACTAACTAAGAAATATCCTCCTCAACAATTGCTTGTATCATTAGTCAATGTCTGGATACCAAAACAACTGATTGTTATCTTGATCAAAACAGCTACAGAATGTGACTGCATATCAACTTGAACAATTATATTCCTAATAATGCAGAAGGTACCCTTAAGCCATAGCTAACCAAGATATTCATGGAAGGAAGTAAAAGATTACGCATTGGATGAGGACATCACCTCTCTACTGTAGTCATCACAGGATCCCTTGCTGTACCTCATGCCTGTAATGTTTGCTGCTTCTATATTTTTGGTATTTTAGTGACATTTTTGCGTCTCATAACAATGGTGTAAATAGTAGAACTATTTATTGAGAGTGTTATACTTTTTTAAGTTATATTTAATGTCCATGTAAGTTATTTTTTACGTTGTGCTTATAAACAGACACATTATAGGTTGTGATTCAAAACTGTCATTTTGGCTCTGTTGTGATCATTGCTGTCAAGCATTGATCAGATATACATATTCCTTCACAAAGTTCTGTCTCACTGGTCATTAGGTTTAGATTAAATCTGCTTGCATCCAATGAGCATTCACCACATGTTTTATGTTCCCGAGTGCAGTGTATTCTATATTCCTTTCAAACCAGAATGTAAAGTTTATTTTCTTTTTCTTTATCTACTTGTTTTTTTTAAATACACACATTAGCCATACGTACACAAGTGGTGTGAAAAAGAACCAATTATACAATGGTCAAATACATAAATCCATAATATAGCAAATGATGTTTCAAGGGACACGTGTAAGGAACAAGGAATATGCATTCAGAGCCAGAAGAGGACAGTAGAAATTACAAAGAGAGGGGACAAAACTGAAGGGAATGGAGGGCAGAAGGCAGGCGATGGTGCCCCCAGAGAGTGTTCTTGGATGGCAGGAAAAGTAGAAGGTGGGCAGGGATAGAGGTAGGGATGTGTGGGCTTCTTTTCCTGGCCTGTCTAGCTATTTGTCCAGGTGTGAAAATGTGTACTCACAGAGGCTGCCCCTGGGCCAGGGGTGGCGGGCACTGACTGGCAACAAGCCGAGGCCAATGAGTCAGAGTTTCTCCTGGGGGTGGCAGCCATCCCTTTCTGGGACTCCTAACACCCCCCCCCCCCCCTCACCACTCCACCTCCCGACTCCTCAACACACTGCCTCATCTGTCACTGTCAGGTATGCCTGCACAGGTCTGCCAGGGTCACGCTGGCCCTGTGAAAATCAGAGAGGATGTTTGCCCGGCTTACAGAGCCTTTTGAAGTTAGGCTAAAGGACCACAGTTTTCCTCACCTAGAGCAAATACTTATCACATAATATGATTTGTATAGCAGTCTTTTTTAGACAGGCTTTGATACCTCTCCACATTTCTCACCAACAGTCACTCCTTTGTTTCTAATTTAACACCGGGATGTCGTATTGCTTGTCTAAAAATGGCAGAAGCTTTGTACTGTCTAAGTAATTACAAAGTGTTGGGGAGTGTAAGAAAGAGTGTCTGAAGTCCTAATATTTTTGCTCACATTGTGGAGAAAAATACTGATGTGCCATCTTGTTGTAAGACATTTACTTTGTGTATTGTAACACATGATGTACCTCTCACAGGCCTCTGGTTATAGAATGGTCCACTTATGTATGTTTCCTAATCCCTCAATAAATAAATAAAAAAGGTAAATTGTCCTTTTTCTAAATGGGAAGTACAAAAAAAGTGTATTTACATATTACGTGGATATCTAGTGGTATTACTGCGATGTTTCGTACCCGATTGCTCAACAAATATATTTTAAGATGTAAATAATAATATTATATGATGATTGTATTTGCAAACCATGTACTAACTGTTTGAGAGTAGCTCTTGGATTGATTTTTATCATAACTATTATACAAAGAGATGAACCGTTAATATGTTGTGCATTGTGTCAAAGTATCACCTGCAAGACAGAAAAAAAAGAAGAAAAAAAAGACCTGTGATGCTTTACCACACCACTCGCTGTCAACATTTATTTGTTCATAATGGCTTAGTACACGCACTGTTGTCAGTTGTCTAAACCATGAATTTATCCATTGAGTCATGAAATATTTATTTGTTGTCAAGATGAATAAAATCATAATGGTCATTTCTGGGTCTTAGGAGTCTGTTGAAATGGATCTTTATAATCAAACTGGCTGATCTTTGTTATGCAATGAGAAGTTCATTTTCAAATCGTCTTCAAACAGCTTTAATTTCAAACTCCATACTGTATTTCTTCCGGTCTTATCCCAATGCCTTTGTGTTTGCTGAGAGTTTCACCAACACTGTAAAGGTCGCCATCGGACTCAGTAGTCCATCCCTCCCTCTGATGGCCTCCTCTCTCTTTGGTTCTTACACAGTATGCACTTTTTCAGGCACATATACAACAGATTGGACTTTTATGTTTCCATTTATGTTTCTCTCTGTTTTCACAGTTGCAATTATATATATTTTTGGTGCTCTGGTACATGGCAAAACATGTCTGATGTGTACTATATTTTCATAAGGAAGAGTCATAAAGATGAGTATGATGTTCATTTTGCTGTCATTTATTGTGTAGAAATAAAACACTGGTTAAAGTGAACATAAGCTTGATGAGTGTTGTGAGTTATTTGAAAGTGAAATTGTATTATCATCAATTGTGTCCAAGTTCATTTGTGCTATGCTTTATATTTTACTTTTTAACTCTTTTGTGTATCTTTCTACTACTAGAGTTTACTAACTAGACAAAATAAAGTGAGTGACCTTTTCAAAATGCAGAAAAAAATGCTGAGGTGGGTTAAAAAGAGAAGCTCATTCTTTAAGCCTCCATTGATACATTGGCATTGAAATGTGACTGCTGTTCCTGGCACACCAATGACGTTAATGGCATATTTTGTGAGAATGAACATCAAACTACTGATTTTGAAAGTGCAGTTAATGTTGCATGACTGGAAAGAAACTGGATCTGAGCTTAAAGGAATAGTTTGTTGACGGAGCTGGAAAAAGAAAATGCTTCCCAGCAGCTCACATTCAGAGAAGCATAGCCACCTTTAGTTAATGATATAAATTCATAGGGGATGGCTGTCTATTAGTTCGGTGACTGATTTCCTCCCCTACTCAATGTAAATATTTTTCAGCTTGATCATCTGGTAAATTGGGTAAATCCTTGGAAATCACACAATTGCACTGCATTCTGCAATTTCTAAATGAAATCGGATAACAGTTATTTTTATCTGAGACTTATTTTGCCATCATGCAAATCGTTTTTTTTTTTTAAATGTTTTCGACATACGTCCTTTTTTTTCATTTATATTCCGCATACTATACTAGGACTTTTTTTTAGACGTTCTACTCGTTTTTTTTTCTCATATTTTCAACATAACCTAAGATTATTTTTTCCGATTTAATATGTCGCTTTTTCTAATATTTTCGACATGGTATTTTACAGTAGATACACTATCTTATGACTTTTTTCTAATATTGTCATACATACTATACTTTGACTTTCTAATTTTACTGACAAAGTTTAAAGTGAAAAAAAAATGGACATACTGTACTATGACAGATATATTATTATATATTCGACAAACCTTTTTTGCATTTAGTGACATTCATGAAAATGGGGAAAGTTTCAAAGACGTCTTGATCACACAACTTGACACTGATCTTAAATAAGGCATTTTAAAATCCAAATAATAGTTTTACTCCATTGTGGGGATGAAAGAAAAATCTTCTGATTCAATATACATTTTTAATATATATCACATTCTTCAGAAAAAGACAATCAAAGCCACATAATAATACAGATGTCTTTTTTTACAATTCAAAATGTACATAATAATACTTTATTACAATTTACATAACATGAGATGTAAATATTGAAAAAAGGCATTGTTTATCTTAATTAAAACAATATCCATGGCTTTGAAGATATGACATTGGGCTGAAATATAAGAGGTATAAATGGACCAAAGAAGACCCCTACAATCACTAATACTTTACAAATCATTGGGGAGTACCTTACATTTTAGAGTTTGTTCAACACAAACTTTTGGGCACCTAAAACTGTTTCTGTGATGTTCTGTAATCTTGCAGAAATCATCAAGTCTTACCATAGCAACTGATTTATTTTTCTTTGCAGTATATTTTCTTTTGTTACATACTAATACCCACGAAGTATGTGAAACATTTACTTCAGCGTGGATATTGCATTGTATATTTTGTTTAGGGTGCATAATCCACTTTGTTCACATTTGTTTCTAGTCTATGAAAACAATTAAAAAATGTAATTGTCCATAGTATTCATTTTGGGTACTGTAGTATTAATAATATAGGTGATGACAAAATGATTTCTAGATTTCTGGATTAAAAGTACTAAATAAAATACCTATAAATGAATATGATTTTCAAATGCCACCCTCCATGTCTTTGCATAATTTAAACAGGCTTATAGTAGCCTATTGATCAATATAGTTCCCACACAAAGCCTTGCTATTTCAATTGAATCTATCAAAAGTAATACAAGACTTAGTACATCGTTTCTCACTTACTTATTTCACATTCATAAACAGAAGCTTTATTTTTTTTACTTAATGGGAACTAGAAAATAAGAAAGTGATTTTTAAATGGCTTTAACACATTTCGGTTTTTCCTTTCAAATTAGGATAGTAAAGGCAAATAAGTTATGCTAATATATTTTTTTTACTTTTTTCTCTCTTTTAAGTGTTCCAAGAAAGCTTCAAAGCACCAAAAAGGAACTACAATATTACATTCAAAGTATTTAAGCCAACCAGTTTTTCTCTTGGCTGAATTCTATTTTACATGTTCAGACTACAACTTTCTCATTGATATGTGCGATCACTGCCATTTTGCAGAAATATTTTCACTCCAGTTCTTTTTTTTATCCTCAGTCTTCTATTAAAAGTAGGCCACACAAAAATGGATTTTTTGTAACTTTAACACAATGTCCAGTGAATTCTGAGGTTTTTTTGGGCTATCATGGTTTTGCAAAATCCATCAGTCCCGTGAGAGACCACTGCTGCAGACTGGGTGACGAGTTGCATCCATTTTTGACGTCATTTTGCAGGAACAAACAGACAAAGATGCACCGCCGCCTTTCTACAAACTCCTGTCTCATCGGAGTTTGGTGTTGCTGTATGTGTTACGCTGCACAGATATTAACTTTTCCATGCATGAAGTGCGACTTTCATGTAAAGAGCCATGCCACGCGTTACTGGGAGGTTGCCCCTCTTCACTCCTGCAGTAGACATACGCCATGGTGTCTGTGCGGCTCCGGATGTTGGTGCTGCGCAGGAGGGACCGGCAGTAGTTGCTAATCTTCTCCACCCTATGTAGTATCAGGTTGGCTTTTCTATTGAAGGAGAAGACAAGAACAAAATATCTAAGATCAACATCATCACGCATATATAATCATTTTGAATACCATTACCATAACATCTCAAGTTTGAGATGATATCCATCATTGAGAAAGACAGAAAACACAAATATCTGTACAATTATATATTAAGCAAGTAAGAAAATCTGCCGGATTAATGATTGAATGTCCTTTCAAAATTGCACCAAATGATACATTAACATTAGACTTTAAAATGTGCAATCATAAAAGTAGTTAGATACACAAACTTTGGAAATGCGAGTGGAGGTGTGTGTCTGTGTGTAAGCGTTGTGTGCTGCTGACAAAAAAAAGGGGGTCCTGCTAAATTCACTTCAGCACCTGATAAAGACAAATTGTAATTGCACCAATTCCCCAAGGGGGTTCATTTGGTGCCAACAAGTCAACAAAGAAGTACAAATAGAGAAGGAGCGAAAGAAAGAAAAAGAACAAATATCACACTGTTCCTTAAGTTGCACCCTCACTGGCTTTGCACGAAAGCACAGCTTTAAATGTTAGCAGGATTTAAAGAATTTCAACAGTGTTTCTCCTTTATTTCTGACGGGACTGCCACTCTGGGTCAAAACCAGCTCATGCAAATACATTTAGAATTTTCGGGGTACTGATTCTGTTGAACACTACACCGGGTTTGAATTTGTTCTCTACGTCCAGAGTCTGAAGCTGCTGTGCAAAACATGAATGAGCCATATGTCAGGTCATGAGGAAAACACACACAAAGAAGGGCAAAATTCCATTTGTTTTGAAAGCCATGTCTGCTGAGCATCAACATCTGTCTTCAGTTAAGCAAGCAGTACAGACATCCTTTTTACTTATTGGCCGAAAAGAGGGTGAAACATTTTCTCATTTCCCTTAAATTCTTACGTCCGAAAACACAGACTACCAAACACATAATCAAGGGAGGCCTGCCAGCATGTGAGTAAGGGACACATACAAAACTTGTAATGCCATTCCTAAAAACATGCAAAGAAATTAACAACAAATTTAACAAAAAAGGAAAGTGTAACTTTTCAGGTTGCCATAGCTTTTAAGTCAAAGACATGGCTTTAATTGGATTCTAAGTAATTGATTACGACACAAACACAGCTTTGTAAAAACAAAGCTTAGAACTGTAACTACATCAAACTAAAAGGGCAATGGGAAAGCACAGACATATGCAAATACCCTAACTTGCAATGTTAAAGGTACTCTATACGACTAAAGCAGCAACAACTATTTGCTATGTAAATGAAGAAATTATGTCTTAAGCAGATAATGAAGTCACAGTCCCTCTGTGTATGTTTTCATGCTCTTCAGTCCTTTGCGTTGGTAACCAGTCAACATGTTATCTCCTGCCTTATTGTCCAACTGGCTAATCACTGCTGCTCTCTTCTGCACTCTTACTGTATGGCTGTTACCACGAGACCATCATCCCAACCAACAGTGGCAGGACAGCGGCAACAGGAAGGCATAACGCCCATCCTCGGCTCCCCCCAACATTACCACTGTTAGCTCTGCCACTGTTGTCAGCACTGTTAACACCGTTTACACGTTATGCATGAGCCAACGCCATTTTGGCTCAGCCACCTCCATGTTTGCTTGCAATATCAGAGGTATGAGCCGTGCGCAACCAAGACTTAAAGTGCCTTTAAGGCACAACGTGAACCAAAAACCGTCCGTCGTTCATATGTGGCTGTTTCACATAGTTTCATAAAAAAAAAGGATAGTAGTTTTCCTGTAATCCTGCCGACATACAGACAAACAAACCTTGGCGGGGGTGATGTTACGATGCTGCTGGACATTTGGGGTTACTGGGATTCTCAGCGCCCGCGAGGAAAACTGACTTTGCTTACGTTTCACTTGGCCATTCTGCTACCTTTTAAAAGGCACCACCAATAGAGCTTGCTTGTAAATTACCCCAACGAGGCTCAACCCTGCCAACTTGAGGCAGTAAATAATCCGTGCTCGCTCATCCAAAAGCCCCCCCTCCTCCTTCCTCATTGCTGCCCACACACAAGCACAATATCTGACCACCTCAATCCCCATATTAAGTCCCAATGGCCAACCCGTGCCTCCCACCCCCCTTCACCAATCAGAGAGAGGCATAATCTTTCTACAGACCAAAGTTATTCCACAATTATTATATTATTTATGGCTTGAAAGGAGAGCTTCCAGGCAGTAGGGGTGGACAAACCTAAACATTGGACCGTAACTTAAGAACCCATGTTGCTATCATCATGGTGCTGGACCAACTTCCTTGTCAGACTTGCATAACTTGTTTTTTTCTATGAAGTATTGTTTGTGTTATCTACTTCACAGTTTTGTTAGTCAGTGAGCTTCTCTTGCTCTCCATGTTGTTGTAACGTCTAAGCATCAGTTCATAGGGCAAACTATCAATGGGGGTGTCCCTGTTAAGAGGGTCATGGTTGAAAGGATGTCATGTTGGCATGTTGTGGAGATTTTCTATGAGAAAGGAGAGGAAATAGAGTTTGAAGTTGAGTTAGTGTTAGCTGACTATCAAATGTAGTGTTTGGCTTGGCTGTCAAACACTGTTTTGGCATCACCATGGTAATGCGAGGAGCGACTGTAACCCGAAGTTTTCATGGTGACCTTGCCCACTTGCTTTCCAGTAGAAGCACTTTGAAAAGTGGGAAAACAGGAGGGGGAAATTGTGTAATGCTCCTGCTTAGAGGGGTGCAGACAATGCCATGAAAAATGGCTTAATGGTCTGAAACTGGAAGGACCAGTCCAAACATCTTTGGCTTTTGTTATGTAATAAACCTCAGCGTGACTGTAATTGATCCTACACAACATAACAGCGTCATCAAACAAGATGACAAGGACACTTGGGTAAATAGTGGCAGACTGAAACAAAATAAGGAATTATTCTAGACAAGAAAACAACGGTTCTCTTTAGACAGACTAGCTGTAAAATGTAACATTTTAATCATCTTCTTTGCCTGCTTAAAAACACATCTTCTCACCTCGGGCCCAGCTCATCTTCACTTCGCCAGACAAAGTCTCCAAACTTTTCGTAGTGGGAATTGTAGTGATGCTGGACTCTGTATAACAGTGGAGGAGGAACCTCCATCAATGTGTTGTAGGCCATCTGCTGCTCCTTGCCACTTGTGTAGCCGTTATACAAGTTGTAGACCTTGTCCGCTATCTCTGTGAAGAGGTAAGAGACGGACATAGGAGAGACACAGAAACAGAGGGGGAAACATATTTAACACAAGCAAGGTAAGCAAATCAGCACATCAAAGTTTTTAATGTAGTATTGAACTTCAATGAGGTTTGGGGATTGCAAGAGACACAAAACGGCGTGTATAGTTTGTAAGCAAGGAAGTGATACTGTATGGCTAACTCCACAGGACCAGTTAATTTAATCTGAATGTGAAATTGGTGATGGAGATTTATTTTACTTTATGAGTTGAGATAGAACATGATTCTAAAAAAGGGATATATGTATTATAAGTGTGGGTCTGACTTGCAAAGATGAAATTAGTTAGATGAAAGGGTGTAATGACACGTTTTAAATATATTTTAGTGATGAACCTTGTGGGTAAGTACCAATTTATATAAATTGTGATTATGTTTTAAAACTTGGAAGAGATGTGCCAAAAATGAAATTAAAAGAAGAGGAACAAGAAGAAAACCAATGAAAGGTGAGTGTACCTTCGGCTCGACTGTCATCCACCATTGGACAAGATGTCCGTACTGACACGAAGCTTGAGTCAGAGTGGCTGCCTCGGCTATCCATTGCATGAAGAGTAAACCTGAAAAACAAAAAGCATTTGAAGAAAGCCCTAAGTTAAGGTAGCCAGTGTTAGCAGCGATCAAAGAAACATACAGAAAAAGCTTAAAAGCAATTACAAGTTTACCCTTGACCAAGACACTTAAAACTCCACAAATGATTGGCACTTTGGATATGCTGACACAGCCTTTAAAAACTGTAATGTTCACAGGTTTGCTGGGTAATGTTCTTGATGAGATGATGATCTTGCTAGATGATCATATAAACCCATATACTGGCATTGCATACTTTTTTAGAAACATTTCTTGCCAATAAGGAGCCAAAGATGGTGGGATTTAATTATATCTGAAAATGAGTACAGCCTGTTCCACAGTGGCAGAGGGGGCATCCGGCTCGACTCCAAGTAATCTATAAGGCCAAAGTTTCCTCTCTCTGAAAATGTCAAACATCAGACTTTTTTGGGTTATATGACAGACTTCAAGACCACTCAGTACCCTGATAAGATAACACAACAAACAGTTCAAGACATTAGGATATGAGACACTGAGAAGGCATCTCAAGTAATGTAGGGCTCGGAAAAAAATACAAATGACCTTTAGATGTCCTTTTGAAAATGTCAATCTGTTTACTTTTGAACAAGAACAAGAACAAGAACAAGGAGAAACTGGTCATATTGAATCTAAAAAAGGATGAAGGGTGGCACAGATTAAGCCATCAATATTATTGCAGGCAGCGGCAAGGAAAGAAATGCCAACATCATATACGTGCATGTGCTATTTGCCACTGCTGTCTTAATGATGGTTGAACTTTTAACTTGCTGCGGCACTCTTTGTGACCATGGCAACCATATAAACCACACCTAGGATAAACACAAGAGCTATTTGTATTGTTCTCTGAATTCCCTAAATTACACCTCCCTTTTGTGGACACACATAACAATTTTAAAAAGGTTAATAACATTGATTTCTGTTTAGCCAAACTTACTGTTGTGTCATATAGCCAAGCATTATCTAATATACCAGTTGAAAAGGCATATAGACTTTGACATGTCACAGAAGTTTCAAGTTTCAAGGCTTTTATTGTCATGTGTGCATAGCTACACTGTAGTTATGACTATGAGAATCTTAGGTCAAAGGAAAAACACCAGTGTAAATGATAAAATAAATTATTGTTTGATTACGTACACCGGTGTTATGTCAAGGTACTGGATTTGTGTGTGACACTTGAATAGAATAGCACCATTGGTAATGTTTTACTACCTATGCTTTACCTACTATGATACGTCAAAATATATGCTGTGAAAAGGCCAATTTGGCTATACTTTGGCCATCAATGATAATTAGACTTGAGCAGTACATCAGAATTTCCAAAAAGAGCTTGTGTCATTTTTATGTTAAATTAAGTAGGCCATAAATATTGCAGTTGCTGTGAAGGTTATTTGATAGAAGATTTTCAGAAAAAACACACATACACTGTTTTTCCTACTACAGGGGATTGAATTTAGTATTGAGAAATGTTTGTAGCTTGTTATGAAAAAAACTGTAAGCTTTCTACAGTATTTCAACAGAGTCACCGCTGTAAAAACAACAGAATGACAACAAGGAAACCACAAAACACAGTGAGACAAGATGAACAACTGAGATAGCATTCCAATGCGAAATACTTTTGAAAAACACATGAAAATAAAGACATTACAAGATTATTGTTATTACAAAAGTTTATTTTTGTTACTAAACGCATTTGCCTTTTTCTCTTTTAATGTCTTTCCCAATTCTGTCAAATTATTGTTTTGTTGTAATATGACCTGTTTGGACATTGCTCACATAGTTTGTCTAGTCTTGTTTTTCAGCAGGGTGGATGCGGTATTCCCCAAGAATCTCACCAAAGACGCACAGGCCTCACACAGGAAAACAATGCTGGCATGTAACAATCACTGTTTAAATGACTGTATGTGGCCACATAACGTGCAGCTGGATACAATGAGGTGGATGAAAAAGGAAAGCAGGAGGAGGAGGACGTCGAGGCGGGAGTTTTTATCAAGGCAATTTGTTAAAAGTTTTGTTAGGGACCCAGGATGTGGGCTTGCCAGCCTTTTATTGCTGTTTTTTGTTGTTTAAATGGTTGGCATCAATGACAGGTACTGTTCCCCCTTCCACAGCCCCTACAGCAATTACAAGGTTTTTATGTACAGTAATAAAGCCTTTTCTGCCATGAGATTAAGCCTCTAAGAGAGTGAGCTTGAGAGTCTGCTTTTTGTTTGAGTAAATGAGGGATAATATGCTCATTGTGGAATGAATTATGACATTTTAAAGAAAATACGAGACATTTTACAACTTTTTGATCGCAGTTTATGCCAAGTAGCCTTGGCTAGGGTTTCTACATACGGTTAGGTTCTCATTCATATAAACTGATAGTAGCAGTCTAAGCTCAGCACAGGCACACAGTGATGATAAAGATCGCCAAGGAGAACAAAGAAAGCAGCTTTGGTCTGGCATGCCACGAGAATGTCAAAACATCAAGTAACAGAATTTGGCAAGACACACAACCACCACGGCCACCCACCCTACCACACACGGATACACTTTCCTTTGTCTCTCTATTTTTCTATCTACATTGCTTGCATATAGCTCAGCCCTGTCTATCCCTCTCTCTAATTATTTGTCTCTCACATCTATTCCAAGGCCGTCTGGCTTCACATGGCTCCTCTGGAAGCGGTTCGGTTTTGACCCTGTGCCATAGTTTTGAAAGCTCAGCAAACAACCAAGTGGACAAATGGCAGATTAATGTTTGTGTAAATTAACAATGTGGCCATTAAAGTAACTATTGTCCTCTAATTTAATGAGACAGTGGGGAGATGGATGAACAAGGGATGACAAGACAGAAAGCTCTGGGACAGACAGAGCAAGAGATGAGGAATGGGAGAGAGAGAGAGAGGGTGAGAGTGAGAGAGGATCACTTAGGGCAGTATGTTTGGCATGCTGAGAGAAGCTAGGGCAGTAGGGGATGCCTTTTCCATGACATCAATGTTTGGATACACATCAGAAAGCCGGTCAACAAATCAATCAAAGCCACATAGAATAATTTCACACTGCCCGAAAAATCTGTGGCAGCTACAGTATCTCGTGACGTTGAAATCCTCAGATCTATGTGGCATTACCCTAGCGCAACAGCCCTAAATATAATGCCTTTGCCTTTCATTGTGAATTAGACAAATTAGCTCAGCTCTGAATGACCTCACTTGCAGATCAGAAAGACTCACAGTCCAAATGAATGTCATGATCACAACACCACATTCAAATCTTAAATGAATTCAGCAGATCATTTGGGAAACTGAGATGTCTAGATAATCAACAAGAACATAATTTCAACAGTTCTTTGAATGACGTTTGACAAATTCAAGTCGATATTATCATGTATCAGCAGTAACAAGATTATTTTTTAAATTAAAAGCAAAAACATTTCTCATCAGGAAGAAACTAGATTTTGTGCGTCTTCCTTCTGCACCAAGTTTTAGTGGAAAACAGCAAATGTCCACCATCCAAAACAATATTATTTAGGTTTTGAAACTAAAAAGTACCAACACCTTTGTACAACCACCACACTCAAAGAAAAAATGCCACTCAAGAAGCAAGAATGATTTTTTCCACTGGCTAGTTTTAAGCGTTAAAACTCAAAGGTGTCAATCGATATCAAGAAATGGAGAAGTACATAACGACTTTTTGTACAACTTCTGTCACAAATGTACTCTTGATTAATTAGAGCAGCACAAACAATGTTACCTGACCTCTATCAGTTCAATACAAACAATTAAACTTGTGGTGCAGAAAACTGAACTGACCCTTCAATCAACATGTATTTGCCAAGACTGCAATGTTTTGTCCAACCATAAGAAAGTAAATACAATTTCCTAACTGTCACAAGAGTAACTGGGGGAAGCAATTCAGAAACAGGCATCCTGGTCACCTAGTTCAACTCTGTAACATAGATTATAATCACCACATTTCTGATTTGGTTTGGGTCGAGAACCAGAAAAACAAAGTCAATTGACTTCATTGCCAAGATAATTTGTTGATGATTTACCACCCCCAGAAATAGAAGTTATCCTTGTAAAAAAGGATGTTCCTGCTTATTGTCACATTAGTCTGACAGTTCACGAAGTATATTCATAAGCCTCATGTTCTTTAGAGAATTCTCACACGTTTGGGTAATAATACAAAAGTGACTCTGTATCCAACATATTTGTATTCACTTTTGAAATCAGGTGTGAAACTCTTCAAAGAGAAAAGAGCATTCTAGTAAGGGCAATGTTAGCAGCCTTGGTAATGATCAAGTGTGAATGTATGTAAGTCGCTTTGGATAAAAGCGTCTAACAAATGACATGTGTTGTATTTGGGAGAATAATAGTAGGATGCTCGTTACCTAAAGAAGCTCTTTGTCCTACTTCAAATCACATCTTGCATAACACCTTGTCCTGCGGGACCCAAAAGAACCGTCAGTGTTTTCAGGGTGATTTAGAAAATGAGAATTGTCCAAACCAGTAGGACTTATCAGACTCTTGATTAAGACAAGCGGGGTTGGCTTCAAGCAGATGTGCCCTCATACGTAATTCCAAGGTAAATTCTGCTCTTATCAGAGCAAAACAACACTGTAGAAAATTCCTCAACAAAGATAACACGGCTACAATGTTGGAAATAAGGCTCTTGTTGCAGGTTTTGTTAGTGGAACACTAACTTCTACAGATTAAATGAATAGTTATGTACCTAGTATTCTTTATCTACTGCGTCAATGCATGAAGGAAAGTCGAAACATTGAGTTGTTAACTAAATAGATGGTAATTATGTTGTAGGCCAGGGGTGCCCAATACGTCGATCGCGACGCAAGGGTAGTGTGGGTAGATCGCATGGCATTGAAAAAAAAGAAGGAAAGAAGGAACAAAGAAAATAAATAAAAACATATTTTTTATTTTTAGCCTATCATCCATCCTTACTATGGCATTTGCCACTTGATTGACGTACAGGTAAGCCAGTCTGAGTTGTATTGTGCCATACGGGTTCATGCAGTTATGAGGGGACCTCACCTTCTCATCTGAAGCGCCTCCAGAATGCTTTGTTGGTTATTCATTGATTTATTTTATCTTAATTTCTTTGTTTTAATGCTCAATTCTGAACACTTCCCAATATGGACTATTCTACTTCTCCCTGTGTGCAATGTTTATGTGAAACTCACAGGTTCATCAGCCTATGATCATATATATACTCCAATGTTAATGGATTCGTTTAAAAGACCACATGGCATTCATTTAACTGTTATAGCTGTTATGTAGACATACATGTTAAATAGCTTGTTGGCAATGCTACATTAATACATCCATAACCTTTACTCTGGCTGTCTCACATACAATAACACACAAACAAGCATCATAAGGTATTTTTATTCCTGTAATTTAGCATCCCTCTCAACTGTAAATGTATGTTCATTTAATTAGGCACAACTAAAGATAATTTCTTTTAGGGTAACTTGTTAGGCTAAATGCTGTGAGTATGCCCTGCTGTATTGTCATCTCAGGTTATTGGAAATCCACTGGCATAAGGATTTGGATATTAAACTATTGCAAAGTTATTTGTTTTTTGTAACTTTGTACGGTACATGTACACCTAGATTGGGGATAATCTGAGGTTTCCAAAAGCTTTTAATTCTGGCTTCTTCTTTCAAAGGGGCAATGTTCAGGCTCCCAAAACAAACCAAGGCCTTCGAAAAGCATGAACATTATAAAAACAGGACACTTAACTGAACCTGAAAAAACAGTCTGTCTCATGTGTCCAATGTCAGCCACAACAACACCTGGGGCCTGTCTGCTTCACTTATTATTGATTCTCGTGCAAGAGCAAATAGTGCTCATAGAAAATGCACATAACAGCAATATCTAGTTTTAAAAAATAAAAAAAACCATATCTGCCTCAATTTGAAGTCAGATATATTTCTAGTCTGAATTGTGCCTCTAAATAGCTTGCCAAAAACGGATTGAACAAAAAAATATATAAGCCTCTAAGTGTAATCACATACAACATTCTGGTAATTAATGAAAAAGCATATTCACTTTTGCAATCATTGCTGTTAACACTGTGTCAGAAACATGCTATGGTCATTTGAGGTTATAGTTTGTAATGACACAATTTCATTTTCAATTTCTGAATTTGATTAATACAATACAATAAATAGGTTTCAATGTAAAGCAGTCTAGTGAAGCCCCACACCAGCATGCACTTAATTCCACAATGTTTGTAGGACATGATGTGTTATTCATAAAACCCGCTGTAATTGTTATACTGTTGGAACAGATCTGCAATCAGCAACAGCAAATAGCCTTGTCTTCCCACGTCACACACTGTCAAAGTTCAACTTACTGTTGTAAATACATGATGTGTTACGGAGATGGCTATGAGTGCATTTAATGGCATTTAATGACCTCAGGCAAGGTCTGTCTTTTAGCTAAATGCCTCTACAAAGAGTGGTAAATTTGTTCTTTGAGTTTAACAAAGATCGCCTCTTAACAGAGATCCTTCTGTATTCACAAAAACTCTGTTCTGCTCTGACCAAAGAGAACATAAAAGAACGGAAGCAACCGCCACTTCCACCACGTTGAGCTTCCCTATTTAACTCGAGCCAGCTGTTGTAGGTAACAAAATTGACCCCCTTAAGAAAAACAGCATTTGCAGTGGGAATTGTAGACACCTAAGGGAGGATGTGGTGTTGCTTATATTTGCTCAGTCATTCTTGTATGGGAAAGACGCAATCATGGCCACAACATAATGTTTAATGAAAGGTATTTATATGGTAATCGGAAAACACTGAACTCATAAAAATGTGGTCAGAAAAACTCAAGTCAACTGGGTTGCAATAAATTGTGAGCCAAGACCAAGAGCACTGTTGCTTAAAATTGTAGGTGGTTGGACAGAATTGTACTGTACATCAAAGTGTGAACTCTGATTACTTTCTAGTTTCGATAATATAATTTTAAATCAGAAATAGCAAAAAATGAAGCATGGCCTTCAGTTACTTTTCATCAGAAAATGGGAACCACCACCCTCTTCTGGGTGTTCACAGACATGTTCCCTAACCTACACATGACATTGATGTACGAGGTGTATTTACTATGACTGCCAAACCATATCTAGAGCCTATAGATGTCTGGCAAAATCTCCACCACGCCTAGAAACTTGCTGCTGAGTCGCTTTGTGCTGACCTCCACCAAAGAGATGGTTGAGACCTTCTCTGAATCCTCACAGTCAGCCAACTCCACAGCAAAGGTGTCAAGCAGGTTCTAGGGTTTTCCAAACACAAGGTCAGCAGTTGTCCTCTGCTTGAACCAGCCTCTGTGATGTCCTGCCTCCGCTTCCTGAATTGTGTCATAACCTCCGTGAAGCCAAACAAAAGTCCTTCTTTAAGGACTCGCAAACTCTTACGCATTAAGCTTCCGAGAACACAGAAGCTGCTGTCCTTCAGGCTTCCTAAACCTGACCGCTGATTAAAGAGGCCCCTGGGTTAAACAAGTCTAATAGACTCCTTCTCCGGCTTCAGGTTTCTTTACTGCAAAGTGTCCACCAATAGGATCTCGGGTTGCCGCTACTCTCGCGTTTTTAGCCGCACAAAAGCCGCAACCTTAAGAAACTGTATACAGTTTATACAACAGTATTATACAACAGTATGAACTGTTGGGAGACCAATGTTTAAATAGTCTGGTATGCCTAAGCAACCATTTTAAAGCTTACAGTGAATACAAATATACAAATGCTGTAAATAGTAGATCACAATTATTGGTTTGCAAATGTATCGTCAACTAAAATTCATGATTGTGACAACCCTAATCTGCGCATCCATTAGGTGCCTCTCACATTAGTAACTGGAAAAGGATCGAGTCCAAACCCTATCCAGGGGTTTCATTCTACGCCTGTGTGTAGAAATGAGCCAGGGGTTAGCCTACCTAGAACCCAAACTGTTTTCCTGTCAGATTGGCAAGACACCAGAGCCCTACATACCTTCTCCTGGCTGAGTTTGATTAGACCCCATGGGTACAGCTCCTATTGTCTTATTCTGTGCATGGTCGGGACAAACGTGCATTTCTACAGAATATCTGTCCCAGGCTAGGGGACTGCTGGGAGCTCACTGGGGCCCCCAAAACCACAGCAATTCTCTTACAGCTTTTATGTATTTTATATTGCCTCATTAACTCACACATTTAAAAAAATAGTTTACCTACAACTTTAATATCAATTCCCTATGAAATAAACCCATAGAGATCTGGAAATAATCAGGAACTTTCTTCTTTGAGGGGATTTTACTTCACAGATATATCGGGAACTTTGAAAATATGTCTGACCTAACTAAAACACAACACAATTTATGACTCATGTTTATTCATATGCCGAATAAATAAACAGTCACAATAAATTAGTTTTTTAATTGACTTGAAAACTTGGCATACGTTGTTGGCTTACTTACTTGTAGAGACTGTCGGGTTCCAGGCACTTGAAGACAACTGAATACAGCACAGAGTGAGGATGGTCTCCAGTCCTTTTCCCGGCAACAACACAGGATGAACCCAGACCAGAGAACAGATCATCCACCAAGCTTATAACTTCACCTGGTAAAGAGATAACATTAAAGGAAGAAAATGAAATGAAGAAACAGAGAAAATAAGGAAATTCTACAAAGAGCTCACTTTGAAAATGTTATTTGTACTGTTCAACCATCCGTCATCCTTTTAGCCAAAGAAAATAAAAAGGGTAACATTATCTTTCATCTATTGTTCTAAGTTAAAGAAAACAATACCACATGTTTGGGTTGCACCACATGTTTAAACAAGAGAAAAACAATGGAACACAACATGGACTTAGTCATGAATGAATTCCTGCATTTAGGAAAAAATGTATTTCCTTATCAACGATCATGCCATTTGACTCTGGTGTTATGAGTTTCACCTCTGCCCGGTCCAGTGGGAGCCATTTCACCAGCACCAGGCGGGAGCTAAATTAAATATGACTTTTTGTTGGCAGCAGCCCATACCCACGACGTTACAGAACTGTAAGAAAACAGGATATCATTCCTTTATGGGCACATGGTTCTGTTACAATGATATCTCTCTGAGCACCCTAGCGTCTCACAAAACACTGCTTCACAAGTTGTGAAATATCTTTCATGTCAGCTTACGGGAAAGGCGAGCGACGCACGCTTGTTCATTGAGACACATACACGATGCCAGTTTCCATTGCTCATGGGGGTGATGGAAAAAAGAGGGAGCTGTCAAAATAGTTTAAAAACTCTCGAACGGTTGGATTTCAAACTATTTCTACACGAGGTAAAGGGCAGCTTAGTTTTAGCTTATGATACATGGGCCAACTTATAAACACAGGGAGTAAGTCTGGTGGGAAGGGCACAAGGGGATGGTAAGAAAAGGTTACAGAAGAGAGGAAAAAGAATTGCACGAATGAATGATTTGACCTTTTCACAGAAAGAGCTCTGTGTATAGGAGGTTTCCCCTAAACACATTCCTGTACTGCTGCAGGGTTGCTCTTTTCAAATGAACGTCAAATAGGATTCATTTGGATTTATGTTTGGATAAAACTTGCTTAGAACTGCAAAATAAGTGCTGATATCAGTATCAGGATATGTCTATTGAAATGTTAAGTCATGGAGTTTGTTTGTGCTTTACATTTTAACCTTACCTTTTACAGTAAGCAAATTACATAAGCAGACACTTTCTTACTTAATATTTCAACATTCTTAAACCCAAAGACCACCATAGAATATTTAAAAGGTTTAGCTATTCATATATATTTGAATACATTCTTTATTAAAGTGAACACTTACAGGTTGTCTTGGTTTGCCAAGAGAAAATTAAGAAGCCAATCATTATACAAAATGACCATTTGCAGTACAAATGAGGTCAATTAAATATGAGAACATATTAGGAAAGTCCATATTGATTAAGTATTTAACCAAACTTTAATAATGGATTGAGTGCAATGTCTTCCAAATATTAGGATTCCATTTCCATTATTGCACTGTTTATATACATTATAATTTTTTCAACAAAAGAGACACTTAATTTGGTTGTTTATTATTATTCACTTTGTTCTTTCTGATATTACTTAGTTAAGGCAAATATGTTTTTGGAGAATCACAATGTTCACAAATGTTTTGCAACTGAAGGTTTGGATTGTATTGATATCTAAGTAAGGAAATAATAACTTGTTTTTGTAATACTATCAAAAGTGTAATATTACCTCAGCCTTTAAGAGTTTAAGTATACACACACATAACTCAGGTAATGCAAAGCATCGCAGGCTTCATTGGATTTGCTGAATATGGTTGATTTGTAATAATGTAATAATAACAATTCTAAAAGCAATGTCATATATGCTCTGGATATCTAATTCTTGTTTGGCTTGGGAAGACACTTATAATAAGCCATACATAAATTCACATCTAATTTTTGACTTTATGCCCAAGGAAATATAATTATCCTGAAATCACACATGAAAATGAGCTGAATTGAAGGTTAAGGTGAAGATTTATTCCAACGGTGATATTGGATCAAGTGTTTTCCATCAGATTGTATTGTCCAAGAGCTGCACACTCAGGATGTCTGGAGGTTCCTGACACTCAATACGGCCACATTCAACTTAAAACTGTTTAGGAGTGATACAATTCATGATTTAAGTAACTAATAGCTTATAGCTTGTAGAAATGAGGAAGGAAATCGTAGTTCAGTTTCCTTTAATCAGTTCCATTTTTTTTTTATCAGTAAGTGCCAGCTTTTGTGCTAAGTTCAATACCTGATACGTTTAAAAACACATGTTGGAATGATCCCTAGAAGACCACTCAATATATAGAGGATATTATTGGTAATGTTCTATTTATGATCACTGTTGACCTAAATTGCCCTGCGTGTATACTGCATTCTAAGTGTATTCCCTCAGCTTTATTGCCTACGAGAGGAATGTCAATTGAATGCCAGATTTCTGCCACTTCACAAAGGATAAAGGTAGAAAGAAACTCCTCCAAATAAAGCATGGACAAACATGGAGAAAATTGAGGGAAGGAACCACTAACAAAAAAAGTCAAGGGAGAGAGACAAACAATGAGTGGAAAGGAAAAAGGACAGTGAGCGCTTTGATGTTTTATGATTTTGGATGTGGTCATGGAGAGGAATGTTGATGTCAATGGATGTTTTGATAATCAGAATAAATCAAGGAGCTGATGCGTGACTACAGGTCAGGAGCAACCACTTGTGACTTGTGTTTTAGTAGCGGTGAGTTGATGTATGTGATTCTAACATGATCCTGACTCTCACAAATCAAATAGAAGACACACTGTCCCATTCTCGTGCGGCATAAAAAAGTGTGCTCACCAATGGCTACCCTTTCATTGCTGGGGCACATAAGTTTCTATCCTACAGCACCATTGAAAGTGTAGCCCGTAAACAAATTAACAAACCCAGACATTGACGGAACAGCGCAAACGTCTGCCAGAAGACTATAACAACAACAAAAAAGGGGCAAAAGAACTGTAAGAAAACAGAGTAGGGATGAAGTTGCATGGCCAGCTGTGTTCTGTTGCTGCCTTTTGCATACATGGCCAGATCAAAGTAAAACTATATTCAAAAGTGTTCAGATAGGTGTGGCATACATTGTGACTTCCTTTCATTCTTATTCATAATAGGAACTATTTATGGAATATTACTGAAGTTGTGCTTGGGCTTAGCAACATTTCCGGGGTGAAATATAGAACATATTTATATTCAATATACATGCCAGTTAAGTGGCAGTAGTTGCAATGCTGCAGAGATGATGGATAGTTGTATACATTACTAAAGTGTTTTCTAAGGTTGTACCAACGCAAACGTTATGACCCTGCATGTGACATTGTTTAACCTTTCAAAATATCCCCTTGAAAAGCACTGATTATGCCATTATAAAATGTGTTAATCACAGTAATTATATTGTAGCTAATCTAAAAGACTGTTTTTTAACAGTTTGGGTTGAAAACACACTTGATATGTCAGTATCCATGTGTTCTAACAGAGTTGGAAAGATGTTATGTCCCCCTTAGGCATAAATAGAGACTGGCTTCATGGGCTTAGTTTAGTTAAGCTTAGGGACATGAGGCAACGTGTCATAATTGGACATTACATGTACAGTGTGAATAGACCACTTATGTCACTGAGAGCACGAGGAAGTGCGTAAGTTACTTTGATCCACCTGGAAGACTAAACAATAGGCAAATGTCTTTGGTCTACTCTCGGGTGGCTCTAGGAGAGCTTACTGTATAATTATCAATTTAAGAAATCAGCAGGAGAACACACTGTGTTTTATTTCTGTTAACAACCATATACACATACCTAGCAAACTGCACCGCACATTCCATGGGTCAAAACCTCTTTAAACAGAGACATCTGAAAGTTATAAACTGTTATGCAATTACGTAAATATAAGAACAGTGCGCAGGCTTAGTGGGGGTACAAAATGTACCATCATGTGCACATAGTTAAGGGGTTGATAATGCCCTTTTCCCTGTGTAAATGTCAGTTTGCAAAAAGCTAACAATTGAAACTAATGAAAACTATATACTGAAACATTCAATCTACATTCTATTCTTTATATAAACGTTTTTTTAAACACTTAGCTTAGCAGTGATCTCACTCTGAATGTTTCCTGATCAAGACATTTATTAATTCAAAGTACAGAAAGAGGACATTCCAGCAACACTTTGCTGTATAACAACAATGTAAGAATAGCAATGTGCTAAAGTACAATACAACTTTACTTTTAAATATTTAGTTGTTTCTCAGGGTTATAAATGTATCACTCACTGCCTCAAAACATATCTCTGATTTCTTTTTAGGATACTCTTATTGCTTACTACAATTTTCCATTTGAGACACTAATGAAAACATACCTGCATCTTAGTAAAGTAAAGACTGGGCTGAGGAAATGACACATGGTAATTAATTGAATGTGGAATGTTCACAGCATGCAAAATTAGGGTATGACTCAAATGCTAAACTGGAAATATTTGTACAAACCATTGGCACATCTGTGTTGCTTTGTCTGTGGACGTTTGCTAATTTCTACCGAAGACCTTCAATCATCTACTTCCTCCAAGGTGGTAGCTTTTAAGTTATTACATACAGTACCAATCCAGAATTAGTTAATAACACTTGAAATCAAATCCATTAACCTTAAAAATAAGGTTTCAAAACCCACCCAGAAGCATCATTAATGGCTCTACCCATCTCAGGGGTTCCTCAGGGGTATGCCTGTGGTCCGTCAACATTTCTGTCAATACCAAAGCCAAAACAGCACACAGCTGGCAAAAATTAAGGCCCCCGAAATTCTATTACGGTAAAAGCCATTTTGCGTGTTCTCCAGCTTACATGGCGATTAAAACCTCATGGTAAATGCCAGGTGACCTTTTTAGTAGGCAGAAAGGGGTACAAATAATAGCAAATCATGGGCGAGACGAAGTGTTCTGATTCAAAGACACAGAGGGTTTGAAGCTATGATGTAGTTGCAAACAAGTCAAGGCAAGTTCATTTGTACAGACTCAATATCATATACAATGTCTCCTAGGCTTTGCGGGTACACAACAGCAATGTTCCCTGACCCAGACTCAGCCATATTATCTAAGAAGACAAGGAAAACACCGAAAAAAAAAACGTTGGCAGAAAACAAAAAAAGGAGGGGTGGGCACGTGTCTGGAAATTCAAAGAGAGCTCCTTCTACCGTGGGCAGCAAGAGGTGAATGGTAGCCAGAGGCGGGGAAAGGGCAATAACAAGAGTGAACAGAAAGCTGCGAAAGAAATTGAAACACAAAACTGAGTATGACCTAACACATTAATACACCATGCACATGTTTACCGCACATGTTAACCTTGTTTGCCCTTATGTGGCAGGATGTGGAGACAGGTGTGTACATGGTGGCATTTCGTCTGATGTTAAAAGCCAGACTTGCTATACTGTTATCCCCAACACATCATTTCAATTACACCACTGAATTCAGGCTCAGCGTAATTGCCTTAGCCATTAGCTGTGTGCGTGCGTGCGTGCATGTGTGTGTGTGTGTGTGTGTGTATGTGTGTGTGTGTGTGTGCATATAAATCCTCAAGTTCAGTGGGTTCACACATTACGTTTTTTTTTCTCTGCTCCAAGAGGAAATTTGAGGGAAAGTGGCTAAGGAAAAAACACTCTTGTAAGGCACTATTCTTTCACTTGCTTGGTTTTATAGATGATGTGTGAATGACATTTGAAACATTCCTGTACAGTGAATTAATGCAGTAATGTATATGTGCCATTTGCAGCTGTGCTTTTAAAACTGCATAAAAGTGTAAATTATTAAAAATGTTTTCCTTTTCCGAAATTGTTAACTTTTTCGATAGTAAATTATTATATGATATTCATTAGTTAAATATCGATTCTCTTTTGGTTATGAATTACTCATCATACTAGCTCAATGTAATTAATAAAAAAAAGCTTAACATTTGATCTGATATCTTTACTTGGTATAGTAAAAAGTGATTTATTTGTGTGTGCACAAGTTATGCAAATATTTGATTTGGGCTTTTTTGGCAAGTTATTATATCTTAAATGTAAAAAATGCTCAATTATGTGGTCATTGCTCAAGTATTTTCTTGTTTCTGGTCCCTGTAGGCATATATCCTAAACTTGGGGACATGTGGCAGCACAAACCTTGGTCCAAAACGAATTCCTAGATTTGAATAACAAGAGGATTATCATTAAGAATAATATAATAAATTCACATTATAATAGATTATAATTAAATGCTGGAGAACTGCATGAACCTATCCACAGAATACAGTTTGTGCTGGTGTTCATTTTTTTCAGTTAATCCTCTCATTCTCTTTCTCAAATTACATTTCTGTTTGTCCTCAAACTACCTCCTTTCTCCGCCCCTGTTGAACTGTGTCTCTCTGTCTATGTCGACAATTATCAATCCAAGCAATTGTACAGTGGACTCTTTTTAAAACAAACAGAACACAAGCTTCAAATGAACAAACAAATCACAAGCTTTATATTTCCTGTAGGCTGCTAAACCTGCAAGGGGCCTCTTCTGTTAAACCGTCAGCACTCAACCCTTCACTCCCCACACTGAGCCTCCACAACGTCATCCTCCCTTCTTCCTTCCTTCCTTTCTCACACACACACACACACACACACACACACACACACACACACACACACACACACACACACACACACACACACACACACACACACACACACACACACACACACACACACACACACACACACACACACACACACACACACACACACACACACACACACACACACACACACACACACACACACACACAAGACGTAACATAGGTACAAACAAACAAACTACCTATGGCAGAACATTCAAGGTAAAATAAAGAGTGGAATCGCGTTGCAAATGAGTTGTGGGGATTAGCTAGCGTCATCCAAGGTAGATATTTAGAGATAGAATCAAAGCACTGTGGGAAATAGATTTCTCCTAGCAGGTTTTGTTGCGAATCATCGTCCAAGTTTTTCTAATCAGGTAAGGGGACATCCCTTTGGACAGCCCTCCTGAGGCACTGTGCTGGCAGAAAGATACATAATTCATTTCTGTTTTTTTAATTGTGTTGTTTGAGAGATGAGTCTAAAATAAGAATATGAATGAGAAAATGAAACTGTATTGATGCCCCTAGGAGGAAATTCAGTTTTTTCCTTTTTTTCAAAAATAGATTGAAATGGAAACTATTTTGCCCTTATGTGATGAACTCAATTTGAACTATCTTCATGCAAATACATTGAAAGTGTTGTGTAAAAAGTACTTGTTGCATTTATCTTGCTGTAAATGAGTAAATAAATACAAATCATAGATTACAAAAATTGCAAAACAACAGCGGTGCAGACAGCACTCCAAAGTCAAGTAAGTGTTGAAGCTCAGATGTCTTCAAAATGTAATGTTCTCTCATGCTAAAGAATGCCACTGTCATCTTCTGATAAACATAACAAATGATACAATATTTGTTCTTGAGATAAAAATATACATGTTTTTCTGTTGACTTCTGCTCTATATTGAACAGATGTTTCTTGCGTTTTATGCTTGATTAGCTTGACTGAAATGTACAGCTGCGTATCATCTGCATAACAACAGAACACAACACTTTTTGATGATGCTAGAAGAGGTTAGGATCCGATATTTGAAACTCAATTAAGTCATGGATTGAATGAAAACATAGTAAATGTTGCAGATGCAAAATAAAGGGAATTCCTAACCTTGTTGTAATCTCCCTCTTATTATGAATGATGGGGTCTTATCGCCAGGGCCCCCAATTCTACCTTATTCAGCACCATGTAATACATGTATTTGTTTACTTGAAATGTCTCTCCTGATTGAAAAGGTGAATCTGCAGTAACACATTGATAATGAAACAGAACGTTGTATTGTGCAAGCAATACCACATTTTTCCTCTTTTAATATTATTGTATTGAACAATTATCCACGTTCAACAGCCTTATCTGACTTCTGCTAGTTATATTCAGTGGTCAATGCAACTGGTTCTTCAAATGACCTGCTGTTTGCAAAATAGACATTGGTTCAGGTGTGGTGGTTTGTCATCAACTAATGGCCCCTCGGGTCCATGTCTTCCATTTTGATGTGACCCGTGTGTGGTCTGTTTTTACTGCCCCTGGCTCCTTTTTACTGTGGCTCAGTCTCCTCCTAGGTCTGTACTTAGCACTAAGAATAGACGTATGTGTGATGACAGGCCGTTGGCTGTGATGCTGCGCTGTATTGACTAGGTGATGTGCACTGACATCGTCCACCTGCTCTACCACAAGACTAGTGGCGGCTGGCAATGGCTTCAGTTGACTCTGTGATGTGTGTGGGGCTAGCAAGTGCTGCTCGTCTCTAAACTGCCTTTAGCCGCAGTTTTGTCTTTGCTTACTGCAAGTAAGTAAGCAGAGCCTTGTCACTTAAGAAATACAACAAAAATGGGACGATAAATAACATTAGGATTAGTAAAGATTGTTCGGTGGCTACAAAGGTTCTGATTCGTGTGTGTTGTTGTCAAAAAAGCCAAATGTGTCATAATTTTAGCTAAAGAAAAAAATCCAGCAGTAGCTATTGGTTGTCTCCTGCTTATTATCACAAAGAGCCATTGGATAACAACTAAATATGTATTGCTATCATTGTGTGTGTTTGCAATGTTCTGAATCACAATGTGAGACTTATCCATTCCAATAAATGCTTAAATACAATTGAAATTGATTTGTTAGCTAGACTGGATTCATCAAGTCCAGACCACCATGATTTGTGATAATGCTTCATGTCATAACACACATAGATCACATAATGATCCTTATGAATGATGGGGAAAACAATGCCCCACAACACACAGTGATGAATGGAAAGGGAAGGGGCATCAGTCTCATCTTGTCTTAATAACAATTCCAGGACGAATCCATCCCTGGGAGTGAGAGGTTCCATGAACACACAGTCCACATCTACAGTACAGTATATAAGGGACACAGAAGGAGTGTTATGGCTACTGAGAGATGGAGAGACAAACAAATCATACCACTAAAGTCTAGACCTATGGCAAAGAGAGAGATACTTACAATGGGTGTGTGAGGATGAAAAATGGAAAAGGAAGCAAAAAGGGAAAAGGAATACAGAAAGCCCTTGGCCCCCTGCCTGCAATCTGCAATCTGCTGATGGCGAGCCTCGTGACGAGGAGGTGCACAGCGTCCATTTTTAGCGATGAGGTCATCTTTAATTAACAAAACAAAGAGAGTCAGCTGTGTCACTCCAATCTGTTATCTGCACCCATGCTCAAGGACACCGTTTATCTCCATATAATTCAATCTCTTTGAATGAGGGCTTATCGACGCATTGGGGGGCATTCTTGGTCTCAACCAATAATGGAGCTGTTACATGTACAGGGGTAGGGGATACCGCTGATCTCAGAAGAGAAGGGGGGACATGAGGAGTGGAGAGGTATTTTACAGAAGAAGAGAGTAAAACAGAGGAAGATCCACATGTCATATATCCTAATAAACTGTGAGCTGGAAGGAGGGAATTGGAACTAATATAAGGCCAAAGATCAATGGCTAATTTGTTGCAGTGGCAGCATGAGGTGACATCATTGCTGTGTAACCCTCTGCTGTTCTCTGCGTCTCAATAGCCTATTTTTTCTCGTCCTTTATTTACAGTGTCCTACAACATTTTCATAAAATCTCTATATGTTTTTCTTCTCCTTCTCTTCCCTGTGATTGATTGTTCTCCATACCACACAATCAGGTATCATAGAGCAGTGACTGAACAAAGAGACTAACAGGTTTTTAATTACCGCTAAGTGTGTGCATCGGTGCGAGAGTTGTGGGAAGCACAGTGGCTGGCTGATGAGCGCATTCACAAAAAAGTGTCACCTCAGCATAATGCGTTTTAAGGACAAGCCACGCAAATTGGCAGCCGACGAGGGATTGTAAAAATGTGATAATGGAAACCACAGGCATTCTGAATTCAGCAAATAAGGGGTACTTTAGGTTAACCTTTAAATTAGACAAATGTTATCAAATTTTTGGCGCCTTCAATTTTTTCCCCATGGGAACTCCCAGTAGTTAGACAGGAAAAAGGGCTTAAGGATGTCTGACATTATAGTGTAGGTAAGCCACTAATTATTCCCATACAGTCAAAATACACTCTTTCTTCCTTTTGTAAGCAATCTGAAGTTGTGGCCACTGTATAGTGTTCACAAAGTAGAAGTTTCAATGGAAAAGGTTGACTACCTGACTTTGGTATGTTTAAGTGAGACCAGGTGAGGTTCTTATTTTTGGCCCAGTTACAAATGCCAAATCAAAATATCCTTAGAGGGCTGTTTTGGTAATCTGATCGTACAGTAGGTTCAAAGCACAGGTTAAATTGACATAGCCTCAATGCCACTAAAAAATAACTTTAAGTTACAAAAGCTTTTTTCTTCTCGCTTTGTCACTTTTTTTTTTGCTGATGCAGATATTACAGATAGAGGTTTTCAAAATGTGTCCATTTAATGCTCTTATCAGATTTCTTAATATCATCTGTGATCCTCAATATCTTCTTACATATCACAGCTGGTTTGACCTACTGCTGTAGAGGAATGCTGAGCCCCACACAAATACATCGCCTGGCTTCTGGGTCTCTGTGAATGCTGTCTTTGCCTTGGTGTGCCATCTAGAGGCCTGTGTGAAGCCCAGTGAAGCTGATCACTCATATTCAACACTGGATGAGAAGGAGATTGTACAATTAAATATAAAAATAACAAGCTACAGAGACCCCAACAGTTGGAATGATAACCCAGAAAAATTGCCTAACTTCTGAATTGTTACAGAAAAATACAAATGCAAAGTTAAAAAGAATAAATGTAGTAGCAATACATGACACTAAATTAACTGAAACCACTGTCGCCAATGAACAGTAGTGATTACAATGGAGTCATTAACAACCATAAACCCTTCTATTTGACATTTTTATTAGATATGGCTGTAAATTATACTTTGTTAAGAGATAAAGTTTCCATGAAATTATGCTTTTCCTTAATGTTGGTAACTTAGTCGAATCATATCTGCATGCCAACATCCATAAGGGATTGATTTTACTTTTACTCCAGGAGTAAAAACGAAGGGAGGGAGTGTATTGTTTCCTTCAAACGTATTCCTGTTTCACACTGTAAGTGCCCTCTACAAGCTTAATTATCTCTTCTGCAAAGCAGGTCACCAAAATTAATATATGAATTTGACTGCCAGTCAGGATGAGTTATCATGTTTGGAGACTCTGTATGGCC
Source organism: Trematomus bernacchii (assembly GCF_902827165.1). NCBI lineage: Eukaryota > Metazoa > Chordata > Actinopteri > Perciformes > Nototheniidae > Trematomus > Trematomus bernacchii. The sequence goes on along the minus strand of NW_022987547.1, from coordinate 4,677,500 downwards.
ATTACTGTAAATATCACCTTTGCATCTGCTTTTTGTCAGCCCTCGAATACACCCTATTGAGACAATTAATTGCGATCTGGGATGACCTCATTTCCACCTACACTTCATCTCAGTGAGTCACAGCTCCTCTTGCCTTACTGGCCTTGTAGGAACAGGTGATCCCTCTCTGTCGGCTCCATCTGTACATCTGGCACTAGCTGCATTCAGACTGCTTCTCTGCTCCACTGACGCGGCGGCTGTTCTCGACACCCTGCATCAATTGCTTCCTGTGCGCATGCTGACAAGCTATGTTGAGCACACAGCCTCCGTGAGCTAACAGCAGGTGTTTATCTGCTATGGCAACAGAGTACTTGGGAACCCCCTATCAAATGAAAATTGGTTTGTGTTTTTATCTCAGAAGCAGGACACTTTTCCTTACATTTAAGTACAGTAAAATATGATATTTGTTAGTCTGCTCAGTTCAGTAGATTTCTGTGAAGAAATGTTGTCTGACTTTTTATGGTGAATGTACGTTCCTGTGAAGAGATCCCTCGCCACTTACTTCCCCAAACGATATGGCTTTATTGCCCTCCCTTTCTCTTTTTAAGGGTCTGTTTTATCTATTAAGTAGAGCGGTTGATGTCACAGTGTCCCCACCTTCAACTTTGCTGCAAGGATGGGTCGATTGTTCTGAACCGAGATGATCACAGCCTCTCCATGGACCTGCCCTGGCTGCCATCTTTTTAAGTGCATGTTTGTTGGTGTGTTCGTGATTGCTGAGCGTGTATGTCTTAAATCTTGTGTGCCTAACTCCCTGCGGGCCTACTACATTGACAATGAACAGTGTGTGCTGAACAAAGCTTGAGTCCCTTCAGAGACTAGAAGCAGTGGAAGGCAGCATCCCTGAGTTTTATGAGCAAAGGTTGAGAGTCCCCTTAATGATGCTTTCTCTGTATGATGGCAGGGTTTCATCCTATTTCCTCTGATGTATAGAGCTTCTTCAAGGTTATGGGAAGCCACACATTTAATATATGTATATAGCTGGTTATGATTGACTGGCAAGACAGCAGTAAAATGCCTGTGTGTTCAAGCAGTATATTATGTATCAGTAATTCCTAAGAATAATAACACAACATATGTATATTGTAGGGTCTCTTGCAGTTAATACTGGATACTACAAAACTGAATGAAGATACTGTAACCGAGGTACAATTTGTTCAAGTTCATGACCCCCATCCTATTAATAGTAATGATCCTTTATTCATTATTTTATGTTTTTAGTAGTTGAGTTTTGTAGTCATTACTTCATAAACATTTCATTTTTAAGAACTTGATCCTGGGACATGTGTTCATATAAAAAAATCCTCTCTGTGTAGACTGGGCCAGAATTCTGTAGCAGCCGTCACATTATGAGACAGGATTAATTATGGCTATGAATTCTCATTTTGATGGGTGTTGCTCCCGGGATAATAAATTATATTACTCTATATAAAACTAAGTGTTTATGATAGTCGTAGTTGAGTCCCATAACTCTCACCTCTCACTCTTACTCAACCTTTGGACCAAATCACGTGTTTGTGTTATATCATTTTGAGTTATTACTCATAAATACATCTTTTGAAATTCACACTTGATTTTCATTAATTTTTTTATGCAGGAGGACAAGGGTAAAAAAAGGGTCACATACATATTTCTGTAAACTGCGCCTGCTTTGAAATCTATATATTTCCGACGTTTCTGTGGTATAAAGTACACAGCAGATCATACGGTGGCCCTGAAGTGCAAGTCAAAACAACATTTCACAAAACACTACAGCATTTCACAAAACACTTCAACATTTCATAAAACGCCACAGCATTTCACAAAATGCTACAGCATTTCAGAAAAACGCCACAGCATTTCAGAAAAACGCCACAGCATTTCAGAAAATACTACAGCATTTCACATTTTACGGAAAGGGTATTCCTTTAGGGAGAACACTTCTTGTTTGTGATTGGACAGAGCCAGCCAGAGAAGCACTGCTGTGATTGGTTGTTTTTGCTGCCAGTCAAGAAATTACGCTTCGTGATTGGTCAGCACCCGGCCGACAGCACCACGTATTTCCTGTTTGGTACTGCTCAGCTGTTTCTTCACGAATTTTAAACTGAGTTGGAAAGAATGAAAGAAAAGATGGAAATCTTAAGGGAATATTTTAACGAAGGATATACATACAATGTTATCCTGTGCTGTCAACCCATCACAACATCAACATGTCCCTTAGAACCAGGGGTGTAGTGCTGCCGGAGCGCTGCTCCGGTTGTTAACATCTGGTTAGCTAGCTATGCTAACGTACATAAGGAGTTGTTTCTACAACAAGGTGGAGGAGAGTCCTCTCCTGTCAGACTGAGAGGATCTTATAACTACAGCTCAGTGAGGTCTCCTCCGTCCTAACTCTTTAAACCGCGCTTTCAGGGTTCTAAGCAGGGGTGTAGTGCTATTTTCATAAGTGCAGGAGCGCACCTATGACCAACAAAACAGCAACATATGGACATTGGTTACTATATCAAAAGTGTGTATTTAGAATCCTATCCATGTGACCCTTTTTTTTTTAGTGGGTGGTGGACCTAACACCCTCTAGGGTCCGGGGGCATGCTCCCCCGGGAAGATGATTTTTTAAATGTTGAAGTTAAATGCATCAAACTGGTGCACTTTGAGAGCAAAGTTAGGGACTAAATCTATGGATACATCTCTCAACAACACCCATGTGAAACAGTACTGTAAACAGAAGTACTTTTTCTTTATGCATATCTTACTAATCACTCGCCTTTTAAACTGTATTTTAGTTTTACGGTCCTATAGTATGAGTTGGAATTATTTCATACCTGTTTTTCATTTATTCTCTTATTTTGTATAACTATAATGATCATAGGTGAGCCTTGGAAATACTTGTTTACGTAAATGGTGATCAAACCATTTGAGACCCACTGAGATAATATGTATATACACTTGTATGTATATCCTTCGTTAAAATATTCCCTTAAGATTTCCATCTTTTCTTTCATTCTTTCCAACTCAGTTTACAATTCGTGAAGAAACAGCTGAGCAGTACCAAAGAGGAAATACGTGGTGCTGTCGGCCGGGTGCTGACCAATCACAAAGCGTAATTTCTTGACTGGCAGCAAAAACAACCAATCACAGCAGTGCTTCTCTGTCTGGCTCTGTCCAATCACAAACAAGAAGTGTTCTCCCTAAAGGAATACCCTTTCCGTAAAATGTGAAATGCTGTGGCGTTTTGTGAAATGCTGTTGTGTTTTATGAAATGTTGAAGTGTTTTGTGAAATGCTGTAGTGTTTTGTGAAATGTTGTTTTGACTTGCACTTCAGGGCCACCATAAGATCAGATTGAATAGCAGCATTTATCATGATGAGCGGAGGTTTGCATCAGTGATAGAGTTCAATCAGTTGTCAGGAGGTTGACCAGGTATATTTATGCTCACATTCCTGGTAAACGAAGCCCTGGCTTTATCATGTGAAAATGGGAAGCAGGCATTCAAGGACAGAAAGGAGATGTTTCTGTAACTAACATGTGTTTTAATTTTTAGTGCCAACGAGCATAACATCTCATGATTTACTGCTAATATAAACCCTGAGATTCACCCTGGTTTATGTCAGACTACTTAAGAGGACACAAGAACTTACATAAGGTACTGATATGCTGAAGTCTGTTGATACTGTGTACACACTATAAGTGTTACCATATGGTACTGAGAGCAGTGAAATATCCATAGAAAACAACACCCACTGAACAGATTCCCTATGGGTCTCAGTATTTGCTTCAAGGTCAAACTCTCGCTGGTCATACAACTTTAAGATTTCTTGTTCCTTTAAAATGTTCAGATGAATTAAATTGCAAAAACTTTAAAGAGGTGAACTATCAGAAATCGTTCAGGTGTTGCATATTACCACGAATATTGCACAAATAGTATCTCTCTCAAGTTGTACAACCATGCATGTATAGGTCCATAAAGTAGAGCATCATGTCCATATACAAAATAAGATATATGAACCAAGGTCTTGACTGCTCTTCTTTTACATCAAAGCCAAAGCTTCTCTTGACCCCAGAGGGAAGGTTTGAGAAGGACCAGAGAGACGAGGACTTTTTCCCTAAACAGCACTGATAAGTGATATGATATGAGGTGTTTGTAGACAGGGACATGATAGTTGGTACAGATGTGAGAGGAACGGGGTGATCCTTTTTAACAAACTGATCCATTTAAAGCCTCACTGAAAGAAGACAGAAAAAAGGATACATATAATTTAAGAGAGGGGAAATAGTGAGAAATGTCGAAAAGGGATGAAAAGAGTGAAAAATGTAAGCTGGTGGTGCCTGGTTTCAGAGGTCATGTGAAAGATGTTGGTACATTTTCAGGAAGTCATGCTGGTTGAAAAACGAGCATGAGATCCAATAACAAATTAAGCTCTTCTGCATTTTCTCTACGTATTTTGTTTCCTACTTTTAATTTTAGGAACTTTTTTCCTTAAATGAAGGTAAAGACACAGATAGAAGTGCAAACTGTCTTACTCTAGGTGGGAATAAGGTTTTATTTTTACAACCAAGTTTGTCTTTAGTCAATGTGATGACTGCAGAAAATAAGATTCTGATCAAATAAATGATGATGGATGTGAAGTAAGAGTCAAATCAAAGCCACAGTATACTTAGCAAGAAAAGAACAAATGGCAAAGAGAAACAGTCTGTGAGCTAACAAGGTTGACCCTTACACCACCCAACATATTGAGGGTTTTTATCTGAAGAAGGCACCTGTATACAATACACTACAACTTTGACTTCATTTTTCAACTCAGCAATGGTACCGATTGCAAGAAAGTATGCAGCCCTATGATATTTGACAAGCTGAGGCATAATATCATCTCTATAATTTACATAAAGCAAGAGGGAGTCACATTAGCAACGTTTATGGATATTAGCTTAGAAGAAGATACCATTCACTTTCAAGATTGTCAAGGACCTCATGATTGCATCCATTCATGCAGGAAGCTGGGGGGAAAAACCTGAGCCTGAAGAGTTGCATCATTGGAACCAGCTTTTTAACATGGATAAAACTGTCATCAAGATTGTGTAAAATCTCACTGAACGTGAAAACCTTCCTCGTCTGCCCTGATAACTAGAGTGATGATGGGGGATTTTGAGGTTTAAAAAACCCCACAAAGGTAAATGGATCTTTCACCGTTTATGTTGATGGGGAATTTTTGATGTCTATGTTAATTGAATAAGCAAAGACATATTCACATACACAACCATTAACGTGTTGTCTGATATGGCTATACAGTATATACTTATATGGCTAACCAAGGCATTTTCGTGCTACTAAACTACATTTTTTATTACATATGTACACATTCCCATAATGGACTGGTAAGCATTAAAAAGCAAGAACCAAATTAAAGTTAGAACACAGCGTTCTCTTGATGAAATTAATGTTTTGAACTAAATCTTTTAAAACCAAGCCAGAAACTCAAGATTGATTTATTCTTATTGTCTAATGACTGACCTAAACACTATACTGTATATATAGATATATTAGAAGGCATGTAGTATCATCTTATATCCCTGTCTAGACAGCACTGACATAGCAAGATGGCTTGGGAACCCATTGAGAGCTGAATCCAAGTGTCTGCATCTTCACACTGGCTCTCTGTCTGTCATCTGTATGAGTGTGCACATGGCTGAATGTGTGTGCTCCGAGTTTGTGACTCATGCTCAGCATGGCTGAATGTCTGTGTGTGGCTGCCTGTTTATCTTTCCTCTCCCTCAGACACCAGCCTGAAGCAGTGTTTCAACTTAGCAATGGATGTGGATCCCCTGGATGCAGTTGCTGCCCTAACTACTGTAGATGTGTTTTATTATCCAATGGTCCCATTTCTCCAACACACTATGAAATTGTCCATGTAATTGTCCGGTGTACCTTTTTGTTTGTATGTACTGTATACAAAACAATAATACTGTGGTTAGCTGTGAGTACTGCTGATACTGCTCAAACCCTTGTCTGGCATCAAACTGGGTGAGCACAGACCAGTTTGTTTAAATGATGGAATTTGATCACTTTGTGAAACAGTGAGGAGGACCATCAACTGTAAAATGTCAGGTTTTCCATAATTTTCTCTCCTTAAAATCTGAACACCTCACACTGCTCTTTATTCCAAATACTGTATCAGCCCTTAAGCTTTGGATCAGGATTTTCCCCTATGATTGCCTAGATTGTCAAATACAGTTTACTTGAAATCATCCGACTAATCCTTCAGTGTGTACCCACCCAAAGATGTTGGAGAAGAAGGCTTGACTGCTTAACGGTTCAAATCATTACACAGTCTTGGAAAATATGATCAGGGAAAATGAAGGAGAAACCCGAAAACAACCAAGGTGCCCTCGAGCAAAGTATTTATCCCCAAACTGCTCTATTAGAGTTGCTCAGTAGCCAACGGTAGAAGACTGGTTTCACGCGCAACTTAAGTAAGGGAATGTGTGTGTTTGTGTGTATATCTGTTGTTGTCAAGCAGAGAAAACAGAAGTTTGTTCTGAAGCCGCACAAGGTGAGCAAGGAGCAAAGCCAAGGTGGACTTCATTTTGATCTCATCCTATGGTTTTATTATATAGACTTCGATTTTCTTACAAAATGCCTCAAAATTGGTGCTTGAATAAGAAACCAGTATTGGCTACAGGGAGTACAAATCCAATAATTTCCAAATAAGTCAGAGTAAGTGTGAGAAAATGGCACTATGGCTTTTCTTTGCTGAGTCCAGAGAACAAGATCTCATCATTTTAAGAGGCCCCTATTATTTCATAAATCGATCCCTGCAATACCTTCCAAGTTTGTATCAGCAACCTTGATCCCCCCGTTTTGGAGAACAATGAGGGGTTTGAGTAGCTGCAGTTCGGAGTATTTGCATTGGAAGTGGGAACTATCCAGATACATATGCCTGTACAGTTTATAATACATGATGTTTCCACTGAAGGAGAACCATAGTCTGCCAGTTTCCTGCCGATTAACATACTCCTCTCTAAGAGGGTCATATACTGAACATACACATATCAATGTACTCAAGTAAGTTCACTTTTTTCCTTTCACTAAAGTTCCACATCAACTTTGTCCAGAGACTTGAACAAAGTTTCGAATAAACAACACAAACATGACTAGTTGGAGATAAACAGTGACAGACAGTGAAGGGAGATCAAAAAGACCAAGACAATCCCTTGTAAATCTATATTATACTGTCTGATACGACCTGGTTTATAGTGGTGATTGGCACATAGCAGAGTGAGTCACCAACACCATCTGCCCCTTCCTCTCTCACCTCTGCCTGTGTCTAGCTGTCTGGACCCTCTCTTCGCTCGCTGGTGCCCACGCTTCATCAGCACTCCTCCCTGGGGTGATGGATGGCCTGTCCATACTTCCCAATGACTAAAGCCAGCTTCTTCCAGGCCACCTCATTTCTTCAACATTATTAAATTCCTTCCTATCACCCTTCCTCTGACTCACCGCAGCCCCTCGTCACCACCATGGCCAGCCCAGCCCTACGGTCAGCACCATTTATGGCACTTGATAAATTGCCGTACGTCATTTTTTCTACCATCTTCAGTCCGAGCCCTTCCTTCTTTTCTGTATAAACAAAACTTTACCATCACCGTCACTCTAATGATTTGAGCAATATATTGAAGTATCTTAGTTAATAGTTATTCATTAATTTTCTTGCCGTTTTGTTTATTGTAAATCTACCTTTTATTTTTGTGTAATTTTAGTTATTACACCCAATAGGCATATGTTTTATTACCACAGGGTACGCACGAGACAACAGCAAGATATAAGAAAACTGTTGTACTTCCATGATATTGGATCAAAGAAATAAAATGCACAGAAACGCCTCTTGCCTGGACTTGGATCTTCAACCCATTACTTTTTCTATTTGCAGTTCAAATATGCTGTGGAATCTTGTGAAACATTCCCTACAGTATTTCAGCTAGTTACAGGTCTATCGATGGACTAACACACTTAATAAATTATACGATTTTATGGACGTGAGTATGCATGGTTATGGCATGGAGGAAAACTGTTTCAAAAACATTGAAAAAAATAAACAACAATTAAAAGACAGGGTTCCTTCACATCATAGTATTTAGAAGTAGAGTATACAGTTACACAAATTACATGTGTTAGATTTGAGTGTTTCTACCTGTGTAGACCTCTGCCTCTGAAGGATCCTCCACTCGTTTATGCTGGATGATGTAGTCAGAGACTTTGCAGCCAATCAGAGGCTCCACGTCCATCCACTCCACGGCCACCATTGTGCTTGAGGGCTCCAGGTAAGGGGCTAGGCGCAAACTAAGGACAAGATTCAACACATATTAATAAGATAAATATTAACAATGATATCAACAGGTAACCACAAACACCCTAATTTTGAATTTGTATTAAGTGTGTTATGTGCCTACAGGTATGGATATAAACCCTAGAATTGATGAGTAAGAATCCCATGTGGTAATGGTTATGTTAGAGTACAGACTGGCACATCTCTGCCTTTACACTACAGCATATCATTGGACAACAGGATGGCAAACAGCAGCTTTAAACAAAACAGCATTCCAATGCCACCTGTTCTCCAGAAGTGTTCCCTGTGAGTTTTCCCTCTAATACTTCACAAGAGATAAAAGAACAATATTTCCATTTTGCCTGCCCTCCAGCTGTGTCTGTGACAATGGCTAGGAGAGGTAGGTTATCCCTCTTTCATAAAAAGGATGCTCTTGGATTTACTGTATCTTCACAGACAATCATAAAAAGTTCTGCAGGTTTTTACTGGCCTTACACTCCGGCACTGACCAGATTTGGAGATTTGCTTGCTGCAAGTTCTCATGACTGGCCTTTTTGTGCCAGTATGCATGGGCCCAGGGAAAACCTGACCAAAACTCTGGTTGTGGCACCACCCCCATCATCTACAATTTCCCCACCACAATCCTCAAACCAGCCAATACCCAAACCACCGTAAGAGTCCACTTGTGCATGACTTGTGCAACATATTTTTGGTAAAGTATGGCTTAAGAGTTAAAAAAAACAATCAAATCACAAGGTCAATTTTCTAGCTGTTCTGGAGTTTATCAGGAGTCTGCCAATTTTTTGTAAGTTGAGTGAATTTCAAATTTATAAATGTTGTTTTTCTTCTCGTCTATGTTGGCTTAAAAGCTAAGGTGCCAATGTTAATTTGATCCTGGAAGCAGTGGAAGACTGGGAGCCAATTTTGACCCTGTTGCCACAAACTCCTTCATAAATATGCGTCATAAATCCAAAATCTGTGATATTTTAAATAAAATATATTCATAATATCCAGTCAGTATCCAAGGGATGGATTCTATTGACCAATACAATTGAAAATGCTTATGTACCTTGTAAGTACGATTTGTGCGATTGTAACCTTGTGATGAAATGTCACTCTTTAACAACAATAACAGTGAACTTTTTTTTATTTTATTGGCAACCATTGACTTAGAAAGCATTATGCCACCCTATGCATTTAGGTTCTGTAGTCAGTTATAGTTGTTAATGTAGGAAGACCAACTTTAACCAAATGTATAGGTTTTGCAAGATTTTGTCACATTGAATACAAATCTTCACAATATTTTATCCTTGTAAAGCTTTGATTGTTTTTCTAGAGTGGTGCCAATGAATGTTGCCTCAGATTAACCCTGGCATGTTATATTCTAATAGCCATAGTTTTTCATTCTTTAAAGACTCTTTCATTGCAGCCTTAAGATCTGAATGAATGCCCTCAGTTCTCAAGGCAGCAATGGGCTGGATGACTCAAGAGTATTATTAGGACACCTTGACTGAGAGAATGTTCTTTTCAGAGGGGTGTAAAGGCAGACTGACAGCTATTAGAACTTCTGGGACTGTGCTGGTTTCTACAACTTTCTCTAGTGCCCCATGAGTCAGTGGAGACAGGTGTGCACGTCCGTGTGCATATGTGTAGGCCTGCAGTTCTGTGGGGCATGCATCCATGAAATATCTCTTGTGCATGAATTACTAGGTGTCACGGTGTCACCTCACACTTACATTGGCTGCCTGAGGGGACTGCAGTTAGGCAGGCCATCTTTGCTGAAGGCACTCAGGTCACAGCGACACCAGTTATCAATGACATCGCCCTTTCCAGCACACCAGTATGAGCTCATTGTGGCGCTCTTGAAGGCCTGTAAAGAGTAACAGGTGAGAGAAATGCAATTATCCTGCGCCGCCTGTCCATCTTTGCTTACCCCACCCCCATCTTCCACCAAGACCACCCTCTTCACCGGTGCACCCATATCCCAGAACACACACACAGACACACAGACACCCACACACACACAGTTACACATCCATCCATACATTGGCAATATTTATTTCCATTTCCCCATCCCCCTAAAATGAACCATAAACAACAACATATCAAACCTCAGCCTTCACATATGATTTGTGGGCATTCCAATATGTCTTTGCTTTGAAAGAAATGTCCTCTCTCGGACTTATAGAACTAAAGCAGGTCTCACAAAGATAGTAGCACAGGTACACACCCACACACCTACACACGGAGTGACCTTTTCAAACCCAACGTTCCCAATTACCGGAAGGCAGGAACATCTCACTAACATTGTCAAGCTTGGACTGTGATATCATAGATGCACTGTGACTTTTATAATGGAGGTGTGAAAGCTGTGACACTCCCCACCTCCTCCATTCTATGCGTATGCTTGTGTGAGGATCTGTCGGTGTCGATGTGGGTCTGTCTGCGAAGGGGACGGGTAGGAGAGGGGGAGGGGTGCTAGAAGATGACATCATCTCCTAACATCCTAGTGCAGCTTCATTAACGGGCGAAAGAAAAATCAAAGGCAGAAGCTCAGTCATCCTCTAAAAGGAAGGAAAATGCCAATAGAACCGTCAAAGTAATAAAGTATAATGTAAGGGCTTTCCCTTAAGCCACAGGCATGATAGACAGTGAGTTCAAGGGAGTTTGCAAGAACTGTGGCTCCCCCTGTCACACTATGGATCAATGGAGCACTCAAGTTATGTATGCGCTCTAACTGGTTGGCAGTGCTGCCTCATGCAGACAACTTTGGAGATGTGCTTGATCATGGTCCCAAAAATAAGACGCTGGAACCATGCGGAAACATTATCACCCGGTACCAGGCACAGAGAAGACACTCCTTTGTTCATACACCATGACATTCACTTATCCGAAAAGCAAAAGAGTTGTTGAGAACACACACAAATCTTTAAGATGACTGGTGTGTGCATGTGGGCACGCACACACACACACACACACACACACACACACACACACACACACACACACACACACACACACACACACACACACACACACACACACACACACACACACACACACACACACACACACACACACACACACACACACACACACACACACACACACACACACACACACACACACACACACACACCACACACACACACACACACACACACACACACACACACACACACACACACACACACACACACACACACACCTCTGCAGTGTGTTGATTAGTGAAAGTGACATTTGAGATGACTTTGGGCATAGTTCTGACCAGAGAGGCAGACCATTTGGCCACAAAAAGAGTCAGGGCATGCACTCAGAAGCTGATGTTAGCATTTCCACAACACTGCATTGTTAGCTGTTAAGGAGGCTCAACAGTTTTTCATGGGAACTGACTTCTTCCAATACCCCTTGTTTCACTCGAGGCAAAGGATCTTGAGGTGGGAAAGTAACCACCATGAGCAACAGAGAAAGGAAGAGTGGCGTAAAGGAAAAGGACATAAAAAACATCAACAAAATGAAAGTGTGAAAAAGGGAAACTCAACGCATTCCCCACCTTACTGTGGGACAGTATCAGGATCCTTCAGCAGTGAAGGCTTCCCCAGTAGTTATCCTCCAACACAAGCCCCTCTAACTGAGCGTGCTGAATGAGCAGTTATTATAGTGGGTAATCCATGGCCATATAATAACCCCTTGGAAAACCAAAAAGGGGAAAAAGGTAATTACATTTCTCCCTCCTTGCCTGAACCCATGTGACTAACTGCTGCCAGAAAACAACAGCAGCAGGGGTTTTCGCCACCTCATGTCAATTTGAAGCAAGCCACAGACAAAAGCAAAAAGAAAAAACTGGACTCAAGTCCTATGCACGCACACTGACTAGACAAATATGAGGAATTAGAAATGACCGCTGCTGGGGGCAAAAGAGAGAGAGAGACCACAGGACCGCCATGCATTTACCAGCACCAGATTCCTAGAAAAACCCCATATGGGTCTGCTCGCTTGATTGCATGGCTGCACATGTGAAAAATAGACAAAGCGATTACCGCCATGTTTATGTTTGAAGAGTAATGCAAGCCAGTCTCCACTGGGTAAACAGGGAATCTAATTGTGGTTTAGAGAATGAAGTAGGGGGGGTGGGTGGGGGGGCACAGGAGGTAAAGCAGAGATGCAGATTTAGAGCAAAGCTAAAAGAAAAGTGATACATGTAAAGTGATACTATGTCGGATGTGTGGCCGTAAAGAAAGCAATATGTCCGACTGTTGCAAGTGAAGTGAACAAAAATGCTTGTGTCAGTGAGGAAAATCGTTTAGTGAGATGACACACACGCACAGTACTTCTGTGTTTAATGCAGAGATAGGTCAGAACTGAAAAGAGGAGGATACCCTATACTGTATTGATTAACCACAGATCATACATTTCCCAGAAATACTATAGATCCATATACATTCTGTTACGGCAAATGAGGGGTAAGCAACCTTATCTATTATGCTTCATATTAGAAAAGTAAGTATTTTGATCAGAAAGGACCAATCCGAGCATTGACTGTAAGACAGACTTTATGTAGTCATGACAGATATGCTTTCAGGAATTGGCAATACCGCTATGGTAATAATACCGCAGGGTTCTACAATTTAACAAATATACCACAATCCATTTCTATTGACCTTATCGATATTGAACAAATTGAGCTGAAATGTAATCACCCCCTGCTTACTGAAAACAACATCAGATCAGCAACAACTCCAAGCCTCGACATCATCTAAACCCAGCAGACTCACTGGCACCAAAAACTATTTGGACCTTTCACTTTCGTAGAAGCCTGTGGTGACTAACAAGAGGACAAGGAAGGCCATCGTGACCTCTTAATGTATTAATCTGTTTGTCTAGTCTAAGCTGACCGTATTACTGTCCATCTTCAGAGGCTAATACACAAAAACACTGTCCAGCTGGCCCACACTATTGATTTATAAGATGATCACCAGTGGTGGTAAAGAGTCTGAGTCAGCATCAACATCAATGGTGACCTAAGTGCGTATGTATGTTTGTGTGTGTGTGTGTGTGTGTGTGTGTGTGTGTGTGTGTGTGTGTGTGTGTGTGTGTGTGCCATTTGTCTAGCCTTTCCAATCATTCAGGGCTAATGGTGTTAACAAAGGAACCAATGGGCTGCTTCTAAGAACCTTATCAGAAGTAGTACTTCCCGGAAAATGGAAGAAGTTTGGTTCACCCAGAGGTTGATAGGGGATTGCCGGGTCACTGGAGGGCCCTCAAACAGCACCAATTGGGTTCTAGTTGGGCTAACTCTCTGTTCGACGATGGTCTGACCTTTCCAGCAAGTGGATTGACTGTGCTATTTGACTATGTGTTATCAAATAAAACATGGTGAATAAACATTATAAATTATGAGAAAAGTTTGTCAATTTGGTTGTTAAACTGTTCTGTAGCCTAAAAGTCAAGTCTGATCTGCTGCTGATGTAATTAATGCTTTGTGGACTAAATGTTCACAATAACATAAACTCAGTTGCTCAGTTAATCCTACCTTCAGGAAGGTTATGATGTTAGGTATGTTCTGGCAGTTGTATCAATCATTTTGTCCACTCAACTTCTATCAATGAAGGAACAAAATAATTTTTAATGCAATACAGTTCAACAGCACCACAAACTACAACAGCCCTGTACACTGTACAAATGAACAACACAAGACTAATCATTGCATGAGGATATCATTTATTGCAAGGTCTTGTATTAGATGTATTATTTATAGTTTGGTGAACCTAATAAACTGGAGGGAGTGAAGTATTTACTGTCCAGAGAGAGTTGATATGAATCTGTGTAATGATGTGTAAATTGTAAAGCACTTACACATCACTGTACCCTGTATGCCAAGGCAGGTTTGCCATCACTTACTGTACGGAGGCTCAGTCATTGGTACACGTTTATTTATAAAGCTTTGTTGGGTAAACTCCCGTATTATATCTGCTCTCTGATAACACAGAGAGTTGCAAGCAGCTATTGTCTGAGATCGCATGATGTAGTATTGTTAAATGTGCCAAGAGAAAGGACTGTCTTAGGTAAGACAGCTTTTATGTGCGCAGCTCCACTTGCTTGGAACAATCTTCAGCAAGAATTGAAACTGAACAATCTCATTCCTCTGCATGTTTTTAAAGCTAGGCTAAATGAAATGCTCGTTGATACTATGGGCACTTGTAAATGTCTATAACTATGTAAATGTATCCTGTAAATATAATGTATGATGTCCTTTATTGTTTTATGTTTCATGTGGAACCTATATGCTGCAGGTCTCCCTTGAAAAAGAGATCAATGATCTCAATGGGACCAATCTGGTTAAATAAAGGTTTGAAATGAAATGAAATGAATGATCTATAGGAGTGTGCGCTCTCCTTGGTACTGAAGGGATGTCCCTGGAATCAAAACTTGTATTTTTTCTTCCTGTGTGTGCATTAGATAATGAGTCCTGCTGGAGGTGTGTTGAAGACTATCACCCTGAGTTGGCAGAAACATTCATGCTGTGTTTTTGTATTTATTTATTTTTTCTATTTTTAAGTATCTTAAATGATACATTTCTAGTTGCAGGCTCAAAGGACACTAGGGAAACTTCTTTGAATTGTGTTCAATGTTATTTTCACTCAATCTATTACTGGATATTGGACTGGATAATAAGGTCCAGCAAGTCCCCCTCCCCATCGTAAATATACCTGTCCTGGTCTTGTGGGTAATGCTGCAACCTCTTTGGTTTTTGTGCAAATATGTAGTGTTCTTGTGGTTCTGCACCTACTCCTGCCCCCAATGAAATGCCTTAGACACGCCCCTGCGGGGGGCTGCAGTAGTGCGTTATGGTGAGAGCATGACAGTGGCCATTGGCAAGATATAGAGCACTCTGACCCATTAGACTCACAACCAATTTGTTCAAAAGGTTTGCCATAACTCAGTCACAGCATCACAGGACATAGGACCACTGGCAAGCTCCACAAGCGTTAGATTATGTATTTATCCACTGAGGTATTTTTTCTCTGGCACTAAAACAGGGGAGTATCTGTGTGTATTTGCGTGCACACACCAGGCCTGTAAGAAAGACCACCTATTAGACGAGCCAATTCCAATTCCAAGACCAGTTCCAGTCAAATTCAAGTCAAGACCAGGTTCAAAGCAGACCAGGTTTGAAGCAGGCCAGGTCCTTGAACAGAGCAACCTGATAAATGTATCAAGACAAAGGTGGAGCAAATCTCCAACATTTTCTATTAAAAGAAACTTAAAAAATCAATATGCTTTTACCAGAAAAACAATCAACAAACAAAAGACAATCCACATGCCCTTACTAGTTATCCATGCATATATTTTTAAGTTTTATTTGCTGAGGTTTTTGGACAAATATAACATGGAGATGAATGGAATGTTATTGTGAGTGTTAACGGAAACCAAAACATTACACTTAAAACTAAAAAATGATATATTTTAACCAGAAAAAAGTGTATACTTTACTCTACAAAGTCCACAAACCTCGGTATGGCATTCATCCAACAACTGTTGGACAGTGAGACGTTTGGATAAGCGGAAATAGTTTTCATTTCTTTCTATTAATCTCAATTATTAGTCAGCTCCGCACACACATTTTTATTCAACTTCATTGTAAAAGGTTAGAAGGAAATATATCATAAAGCACATCTTAAAATCTGCGCGATTCAATAATAAAATAAGAGGTAAGTGAGACAAAACATTATTTTTCTATACAAGTACACCAACCCTTTTTAGGAAACACTATCCTATATTGGAAAGGTGAAAAGTGTCCCAGGTATTTTTTTATGCAAATCCTTAACTAGTCATTTTTAATGTCAGTACATGTACAACAAAATACTTTATTCTCCCCTTTGACAAAGCCACTTTGAGCAAGCTATTACTTCTGTTTGATTCTGTTTCTTTGCAGTCCAGGTTGTGGTATTTTCAATGAAGTGGTCATTTCCTATTGTAAAATAATTCCCTCTCTGGCTTCATAATGAGGAGATTGATGTGGAACGGACATGACGTGTCCTGTCAAACAGTCCGGCCGCCAGGGAGAGGCCACTGAAAGATGCAGCTATTGAGAAATACGGAGGGGAAGGAGCCAAAGAGAGAGTGACAGGTAATGTACGGTAAACCTGGTATTATGCACACATAGACACATGCATACATATAGGTAAACACGTAGAAGGTATGACCTCAGTATATCTTATAATAAGCTGGACAACTAAGCTGCTATTTTGATGGCTTCAGGGGATTTAAGGTAAAAAAAAAAAAAACTTCATCTCTGAGAAAGCTTTTGCAACATGGCAGCTGTCTTCCCAGATAGACCCAGCCAAGTAGAAAGTCGCAAGAAAAAGTGTGTGAGAAAGACACACACACAAAGACAGAGAGAGAGGGAGAATGAGCAGTGGCGTGTGTATGCGTGTGTGTGTGTGTGGAAGGACAGGTTGTTGTGTCGCTTGCTTCTAATGCAATTTACGTATGTGCCTTTCAGACTAGCAGCAGCAGTTGCAGCCAAGAGAAGAAGCGAAGGAGAGGAAAAAGAGGAGCAGAGTGATGGACTCCCCTCCCTCCCAAGAGGTCGATGACATCAATAAGAAGCTAATAATCCTGCCTCAAGCTACCTCAGAAGGGCTTGCCAGAACTATCCACTGCAGTCCACCCCTTCTTCTCCACCTCATACATCTCAGTCTCCACATCCCCAGAAGACCCCGGGTTGGGAAGGGGGAGGGAGAAGGATGGAAAGTGAGGTGTTTGGAAGAGAGGGAAAATAGACATTTTGCTCTTCCTCACGTTTAGCTATCGATGAGGCCCACTAGGGATCGTCTGATATTGATTGTGCCTTCTTTTCTTTGGGGCTCTGGTGCTTGTTATGGGCGGCACGTACAGGTGGCTTTGTAGTGTGTATGTGTGTGTTTGTGAGTGCATGAATGCATAATGTGTGTTTGCCTTTTTGCCTCTGGTATTGTTGCTGCTTGCTGTAATTTCAGAAGGGAAGGTAATTAGATGCTTGATTGGGGGGAGCATGAACCCGTCTGCTCCCTATGGCGTGTGTGTGTGTGTGTGTGTGTGTGTGTGTGTGTGTGTTGGGTGTGTGAGTCACCTGCAAACAGCTCTGCTTTGGTTTACACACGCACAAAGAAGAAATGTACCGGATGACATGTAGCTAGACAATGTCAAGATAAAGCCCAAACAGAGCTAAATGTGGTAAACTAAATGTCAAGTGAAGCCACAGCCCCCTCCTACATTACCTTATGGAAAATGAATCTGATATGATTAACTTTCACTGCATGAAGATCCAAATAGTTTTTAAACAGGATGAATCATAATCACAACATGTGGCCATTAGGCTGATATTGCATTCAGCTGTGTATGCTTGTTTAGACACACATGCATTTCTTACACATCGACATCCCCACAAGAGGAGAAAACTATGATGTCATCTTTTTATGCCCTCTGAATTACAGTGCTCATTTCCAGTGGTCAAATTTAACCAACTGATGCCACCTAGAGGTGATTTGATACAACTGCATCAGGTAAAACGCTTCAGAGGACAATGGATGTGTATAATGTAAAAGGATCACAACATGACTACATGGCACAAGATTGTATATAAGTGAAATATAACACTTAAATTATTTTGCGTCCTACACTCCGACGCAGAACAGATTGCACCAGGCAGAAAAACGTATAGAATAGAATAGGGAGGGATGAAACCCTCTTTTAATGGTCACACATGCAGAGCACACAGCACACACAGTGAAATGTGTTCTCAGCTTTTCACCCATCCTGGTACCAGGAGTCTAGTGCTAGGAGCAGTGGGCAGCTATTGTACAGCGCCCGGGGAGCAATGGGAGTGAGGGGGGAAGGGGGGTGTCCGGTGCCTTGCTCAAGGGCACCACGGCAGGGCGGGAGGTGAACTGGGACCTCTCCAAGTAGCAGTCCACACTCCATATTTTAGGTCTGGTCGGGGACTTGAACCGGCGACCCTACATCTCCCAGTCCAAGCCCCTACTGACTGAGCCACTGCCGGACAATGTATGTGGAAATGCCTCACATTGACAGTACAAATCTGTTTTCAGAAGACCTAGTATAATCACATGCCATCCAGTTGTACATATTTTAATAATAATATGCCAGCCTTCACCTCTGTATTATAATAGTTACGAATTTAAAAGAGATTCAGGCTTTAATGACATTGTATAGATTGTCATCATCTCATGCAGAAATATTGTGGATGTTACATTAACTTCAACTATTATTTTTGCTTTATGCTTCCAACTCTATGGGTTAAAGTGGTTATGTTGCATCACATGTCTTGACTTGATTCAATTTGTCACTCTAGTTTTTACTGTCACTTTCTCAGTCATCCCTCTCAAGCAAACAAGCGCAAACACACACCCCCTCCCCCCCACAAACAAATCGGTTTCTCACCTCTTTGGTGACGTTGTCTTGGACCAGGCTGTAGAGGGGCACCACGCGGCTGACTTCCAGCAGCACAGGGATGGGGGAAGGCGGCTCTCCACTCCTGCCATTACCGGTGCGGCCTCTCCCTGACAGTCCTCCCACCACGGCCTGGTGATGGCACAGGTGGCAGCCAGCTGGACAGCTGCCCTTCTCCTCGCAGCGGATCTCCACGCCACTCACCATGTCGTCAGACAACAGCTGGCTCTTCTGCATTGCCGACAGGTAGCTGATGAAGGGGACCGACTTCAGCTCACGCCGCCCACCGCCACTAACCCCCTGGTCTGTCGCCTCTGGAGGGTTAAACAAGAGAAGAAGGGAGGGTATGGGTAGGAGGGGGTGCAGATAAGGATAAACCAAGTTAACAAAAACAAGCATTTACTTTAGGGGATGAAGGGAAACAGCTTATTCTTGTTATATGCAAATTGTAAAAACAATCCCTGTTTCCCGTACTTTCTGTAATCTTTATTACCATACAACTATTTATGTATCTTAAAGTGTAAAATCTAAAAGAAGAATCACATTCCCTCAGTTACATAATGCATCCACATCTGGATTTACTTTGACTTGCTGCCAAGGGGAAGAAGAAAAAACAACAACTAATTCCTTACTGTCATCAGCTTTCATAGACAAAGGATGAATGGGGTGGGGGGGGGGTGTCACTTGCTTCTTTCAATTACCACTGTTTGATCTTATCACTGCCGATTTACTCTTTCAGTGGGAAAACAACACACCATGCGGAAAGAAGAGGCAGTGACAGAAGCAGGGGAGGAGTAGAAACAGGAGGTAATGCTACTTTGGTGTCGGGTGTTTCATTTGGAGGACACATCAGGCCACATGTTACAGTGGAGCAGATCTGCCATCTGGGCTGATGTGGCAGATGTGCTTTTGTGTCAATTTGCTTCACAAGAGGAGAGGACACATGTGTGAGTTTTAAGTGATAAGGTGTCATTTACAGTGAAAAATAACCATATTAAAATTGGAATTACTGTATAATGATGTATCTTTGAGACATGACTTATCATATGTGAGTGGAAACCACACAGCATGAGAAATGTATTGGCACAATTTGATTTCACTCATCAAACCCTCGATGTTGCAGTTACATACACTGAACATGTCTTATATACAGAGGTGTAGGTTGCCAGAGTATTAAGTAACATACACCCTATGTAGATTAATGAAGCTTTTTTGTTTAAATTGAAGAAAAAAACCCTCAGCCCCTGACACAAGAGTATAAACACACAAATCTGCAAATGTTTAGGTTACAATCTTACACCCCCATTGACGTTCATACAGAGGCACATGGATGTATGAAGGAGATTACCCATGCATACAGAATTTCATAAGCGTATATATGCACACACACAAAACGGACAACATATACACACAAAGACCAAGAAAAATAAGGGAAACCCTAAACCCAAAGGAAATGGGTAAGAGAGCAGGAAAAGCCCTTGACATTACTCAAGGTGGGGTAATTGGGACCAATTAGGGTTAATATTTTAAATGACTTATTTCCTGTTAACCATTTTAATGACAGTGAAATCCAACATCCTTTAAACTACTGGCAGTGGCAGAAATACAGTGCATGAACCCAAATGTGTTTGTTTGAGAGACGGAGTGAAACTTGTCTAAATGTTTCTGCATGAGCAATTTCACTTGGATTCCTGTAACATCAACAATATTAAATACGTTGCCCCAAGACATGAAAGGGGTGTGTAAACTTTCAACCATTTGTTTCTCAAACACAAACACATGCGCTTTACCAGCAGGTATTTAAAAGTTACGAAAAAACAGAACACGGATGGGGGTGTTTTCAAGGATTCTTTTTTTGTAGTTATATTAGCAGGAGAAAAATACAACTATGCAATGTGAAACCAAAAGGCTTTGATGTAACAACAAATGCTAAAAATAATAATTCATGTGATTACATAGCAATACTGTAAAAAGTACGTTATATTGTACAAACGTTAATAATTAAAATGTGCATAGGAAGTTGTTCAATAATTTATATTTTTTAACACATTAAAGTATTGTCTAATGAAAGGGATAAAGATAAAGAAAACAAGTAAAGTTGCTTTTATAACATACAGTAACTGAGTTTTTTGACTTTCGTAGAAAATAAAATAGCTGTAGAATATTTTGGGAAATGACTGGGGTTATAAGTCCATTGGCTATAATAGAGATACTAAACATGTTTATCTAACAATAATGAAATAGATAAACAAGTGTCATATCACATTTCTACACACAAACTGAACTTGAGGTCACTAAACATGCCCACAATCACCAGAAAGAACATTAAGGACATGACCCTGGTTTGTGTGAGGGAAAGAATTGAATCAGTACATACATTTATTTATTTATATATGCCTTTGCAGCTTACTCCTGGTGTGCGTATGTAAGACATTGGGAGGCAGTTGAAAGGGTGGGTGGTAACCTCATGTGCAACAGTATGTAAACAGGCTCAAGGGGTGGCCCAAGAGCCCAATTACATGCACTTCTTGAGGCAACACAGACACAGTAAAAAGAGCTGTCTTCACCCAGCTCCTACAATAAAGCCCTGTAGCTCAGGTTGGCTATGGCTGTAGCCATTATAATTCACTCCTACCCCCTTAAACTCAATACAATTGTTTACATCTATGTAAACAAATGCATTTGATGAACGATTTGGAACTGACATGTATTGGCGGAGAAAATAGCCAGGAGAAAACGTAGCCAAGGTAATGTGATTGTCAGTGTTCACATTTTTTATTTACTGTTGGTCTTTTTTTTCAAGACTCTTAACTGTCTTGTATTAAGGCTGGTAGCAACTGCTGTAACATATCATTTCCATCTGGGATTACTATGTAAGTACTTTGTCTGTGTGTCTGTTTATTTATGTGTATGCAATGTAAAGTTCCATCTGAACAACAGTGACACCCTTCACAAGGAGAAATTAAATAGGACCATGTGTATTTTTGGACTGGCATTCATTTGGCCTTTTAATTAACTTATAAACGATGACATCTCTTTGCTATGTGGAGTTATTTGGTGGTGGCTGACACTTGGCTATCATCAAACATAGTGAAGAGATAAATGGAGTGAATTTCCTAGCCATTGATCTTGCACTGCCTTTGTTAATTAAAACGTCTTTGTGGACTTGTTGCAGTATAATTACTCATGAGGGACACGTCGCCTCTGGCCAGGGCTATGTTGCCCAGGCAACAACAGCAAAGGTGTCAGATGTCTTCCGAAGCAATTTAGTTCAAATGTTGTTAGATGTGGTTACTTTTGGCGTTGTTGTTTTCACTTTATTAAAACAGCTGCTTATGCTACATGTAGCACCGTTTTCCGATTTGAGCAAACCCTTGTTAGTAGTTCATATTATTGTATATAATTGTACAAAGTCTTTCACAATATTGACACATTTGTATCTGTGTGTGACTTGTACAATGTCAACAAAGTCTACTTCATTTCACCTTTGTAATATCTTGCCATTAACTATTCAAACATAATTTACTCTGTGATGGCCAGTTAATAGGGAAATAAAAATACATATACATGTATTGAATATGTTAAATAATTTTAATGAGTAAATAAACTAGTAGTTTAAAATAATTTTGCAGTGGGTTACTTCGAGTTCTTCATTAATAACTTCCCAGTGATTTAAACAGTTGTAGTAATGCTTTTTATATTTAATTTTTGTATGTGACCATTACTTGTAATTTAACCTGTTTAGTTCGGTTTTGACAAGTGAAAAGGGGGCTAAAGATATATTGTAATAATGTAATTTCATTGTAAGTATCCCTTTGATAGCTTTGCTGCAGTTAACTTCTCTCGTGTGCAGTTTCTTAGATTGTGTCAGATTAATTTACTCTTCCTGTGTGCAGAAATGTTGCATGGGCATCTTCTCAAAGACTTATTCTGACATCTAGTGGTCATTTTATAAAATTACTAACTCACGTCTAAAAACAAACATGTCACCACACCTGGATGTTTTAAAATGCAGTACTTCAGGTTCTCTCTAGCTCTCTCTGTTAAAATTCTTTGCTCAGTTTGAGGTCTGTTTTCTTCTTTACTCAATAGACCCAGTTTATGTGTTCTTTGGAGGATGAACTGTTACAACAAGGAAGTCATGTCTTCCTTTTAAACTCTACAGTCATTCCAGGATCAACAAGGACAATTTAACTATATTGTAGCCTACTTATATTGTAACTCTTAACAGGATTAGGGACTGTGCATGCACATATACATATTTTTTATGAACAACATGACAATCTGACTTGTCTGAATATGGGCACATCGGGATTAAGCCAAATGAAAGATAGTCCAATTATATCAAATATATATTCAACATATCCCATGGCCTGCAACAATATTACGAGTGTGCCATCAGGATTAGGACCCTGGCGTGCCCTTGTGCAAGTCCACACAGTAGCCAATCAAAACAGACGTCAGGCTCTGAACTGTGCGTATTGCGTAACACTGCGTACGTGACGTCGTCCACACTGCAGTCTCTTAGCAGCTGCAGCAGTAGCACAAACACAGCCCGCCCATCAAAACCTCTGAACTTCCAACCAGCTAAAATTGAAGACAAGGTAATGTTTTCCTCATGAATATTTGAAAGAGACACCTTACCATTAACCGCAAGTCGTATTCTCGAATGCTCGTTCATCCAAACCAGACGTGTGATGATGACTGACTGACATTGTCGCGTTGTATCAAGTAACAGCGGAAACGTTTGTTGTTTTGTCGAGAGGCCTACAATTAACTTGTCTACAATAAGGATATTCACCCGGAACTTCGTTTATAAGTATGTGCTGCAAGGTCAACCTATTTTTAGGTATCAACAGCACTTTCGTGCCCAGTTAGCTTGCTTATTCATTGCTAGTAATTATGGCGTCGGACGATCGTGTGTCCAAGCTAAATATCAACAATTAGCTTAACTTGCCTGCCCTTTATAACCAGTGTTTCATTGTGAACGTGTATTCTCTTTAGCAGCACTATGATGTAATCAGCTGTAATCAAAATCAGCTTGTAAATAACACATCCTGTTGACTAACGTTAGATAGTTGTCAGTGAATGGTTTCCCAGTTAACTGGTTGCCACATAAGTAATGTTTGTTTATGTCAGCCAAACAGCTACAACTACCTACTTTTAAAAAGAGAAACACTAGTTCGCTGTGCTTGTTATAACTGTCCACATACTCATTGGCATGACATTAAATAGCCTCCAAATTAGCCCAATAACATTAGCTTTGAGGCAATGATTTGCATTGTATAATTTATTTTGAATCACTGGCACAGTGATTGCATCACAGTATCAAACTATGCTACACTAAACTGCTACATGCATTACAAACACAACTCTGTGGCATCATTATTTCACACATGACACATTACAACCCTTTTGTTGTTGTTTTTTGTCACTAAAGGAAAGGACCAACATGGAGGCAGCCTCTTACCCGCTGGACCCAGATCTATTGAGGGAGGTTCTTGAATGCCCTATCTGCCTGGAGACCTACAACCAGACTCAAATGCGACCTAAACTCCTGCAGTGTGGTCACACAGTGTGCCGGCAGTGTCTAGAGAAGCTGTTGGCTAATACTATAAATGGTGTGCGCTGCCCCTTCTGTAGCAGAGTGTCCCGTATGAGCAGTATCTCCCAGCTGGCCGATAATCTCACTGTGCTCAAGATCCTTGATTGCACTACATCCTGCAGTGCTGCTACTGCTGCCTTAATGTGCAAGTCCTGCTGCAACCGCCTACCACGACAGTACTGCCATGACTGTGCCACATTCCTCTGCGAGCTCTGTAAAGAAGAGTGCCACCTGCATCAAGGACATTCAATCCAGCCAATCAGGGTGGCCGCTGAGCAGCGTCGTAAAGAGCTGGGTGGCAAGCTGGCTTCTCTGCGTGATGTCATGAGTGAAATTCAGAAGAAAAAATCAGCTATTGACAACATTTCCAAGTCCTTGAGACTAAAGTACCAGGCAGTGCAGCAGGACTACGTGTCAGCTGAGCTACGTCTTCAAGAGGAACTCGGCAGGTCTCGAAGGACATTCACAACTTCCATGGCAGAAGTGGAGAAGCTAAATGGGCAGGTCTTGGAGGAGCAGACATACCACCTTAACATTGCAGAGGTAACAGTGGTGTCACGCTGTGATTATCTGACAATGCTGGTGAGGCAGAGTGATATCGCTTTGCTAAAGGATGATGGCGAAGGCAGAGATGATGAAGAGATAGATTTGAGTAGCAGCTTGCCCACCATGTTTCAGCTGCAAGAGCCCGAGCTGGTCCGAACAGAGCACACTAAACCTGTAGAAGTGGGCCAAGTTACCACAAATACTTATACTGTCAATACAGAGGATGAGGAGAGTGGGCTGGAGGTTGCACTTGAGGGTGATCTAGAGAGTGTAGCTGGGGCAATGGGGGCTACAGGTGGTGGAAGGGGGGCTCCATTGGACCTTTACAGAGACATTGACATGTTTGCCACTATAGAAGAGGCAGTATGTGGTTCACCAAGCAGCTTTAAGTCAAAGTCCATGGATGCAGGCGGGGGGTCACCTGGAGGGGCTGGGGCAAGTGCAGGCCCCCAAGTCTGCCAGTTTGTGAAGAAGATGGGCTGCAAGGGAGCGCTACCTGGCACCTTCAATTTACCAGTCAGCATCTGTGTGACTCCACACGGTGAGGTCCTGGTGGCTGACCGTGGAAACTACCGCATCCAGATCTTCAACCGCAAAGGTTTCCAGCGTGAGATCCGCCGCAACGCCAGTAGCATCGACAACTTTGTTCTGAGCTTCCTCGGAGCTGATCTGCCCAACCTCATCCCCTTATCCATTGCCGTCACTCCTCAAGGCCTGATTGGGATCACAGACAACTACGATAACTCAGTTAAGGTCTACACTATGGATGGACAATGTGTGGCCTGCCATAAGACGCAGCTGATTAAACCCTGGGGCATTACCGCCACGCCATCAGGCCAGTTTGTTGTGTCAGATGTGGAAGGGGGCAAACTATGGTGTCTAACAGTGGACCGCAATGTAGGTGTGGTCAGCTACAACCGATTGTGCTCTGCTGTGCGGCCAAAGTTTGTGACATGCGATGCGGCTGGAACAGTCTATTTCACCCAGGGTCTAGCCCTGAACTTTGAGAAACGTCACAATGAGCCCTACCTCGAAGGTGGCTTTTCTATTGGCTCTGTAGACAAAGATGGTCAGCTGGGAAAGCAGCTCAGTCACTTCTTCTCAGAGAATGAGGACTTCCGCTGCATCACCGGCATGTGTGTGGATATCAATGGGGATTTGCTGGTAACGGACAGTGGCAGAAAAGAAATTCTCCAGTTTCCCAAAGAGGGTGGATTCAAAGTTCTCATCCAGGAAGGTCTGACCTGCCCTGTAGGAGTGGTCACGACCCAGAAAGGACAGCTGCTGGTGCTTGATTGTTGGGACCACTGTGTCAAAGTCTACACTTACCTTCAGAGGAGGCACTCCTCCACTTCCTAGAGGGACAATTCAGTCTATCTGGACATGAGCATGAGAGATGTATTAGGTATGTGTTGGAAAGTGTGTTTGAAAAAGGTAGACTCACACTGTAACCTGTCACTTTAGTTTGGCTGCAGACCAAACAAGTCTTTTTTGGGTTATTAAATGAGAATTATAGTCAAACTGGTTCAGTTTGAAACCCACTGCATTTTATTTTAATCAAATAAAATGATGCTTCTTAAGCTGCCTATTATCTAATAATTTAAATGACAAACAAAACTTGTTAAATTGTTTTACTACAAATAATACTTGCAATAGTTGTCAATAGAAGCCAACAATTTTGAGGCTGCTGCACAGTCACAGTTTACTGATATATGCACCATTCAGCCGGAATGTGTGTGATGTATGGCTTTCACTAATCTGGCTCAGACATGCAAAAAAGAAATATGATAAAGAAAAGCTGACATATTTGCATATAAAATGAAGCATACCAAGGCTTTGGGCCTGTGAAGCACTTTATTATTGACACAACACTGTTTCCTAGTGTGAGGTTTTAGTAGCACAGGCTAACATCGATGTTGCTGAATGCAGCTTTAATGTTTACTGTGCAGTTAGCTAATGGCAAACAGTAAGAAAGTATACAAATTGATTGGATTTCATTCAGCAGCATTCAGGGAACATTAAGCTTAGAATATGATCTTACCTACAGGATAGAGGGTTGAAAAACTAAATTACAACATGATAGGCAATGGTGTCATTTTCCTGGCTGCTGCGGGTCAACACTTCTTTGAGGGTAATGCAAACAGAATCAGGGTTACTGATGTTTAATTTGTAGGCCACATTATTATCATTTTGTCCTGGTACCTAATTAATACTGCCTAGCTAGCATATGTGCTGTGTATTTTTGAATCAGCGCACCAGCTTAAAAAGCTAATGTATGATCTACAAACAAAAAATGTTCTGTCCATTCTTTCATTCAACCTCTCCATGTGAGTTACAAGCCACTGCCTCACTTGTGTCACTAGGAGGCAGGCTAACCTTCTGCAAGATAACATGTCATCTGCCCCATACTGTATCCTATTTTAGTTGTACTTCAAACGTATACAATTTCAGGCCTCTACATCACCTTCTGTTTGCCTTTTATTTAACCTGAACCATGAAAGTAGCTTTGATCACTTACACTGTAGCTCCTTTTTCTAATTCCCACTTGTCAGACATAATTGTGTCCATTGTTAATAGCGTACCAAATGTTCAAGATAATTTTTATGACATGAAAGGCTTTAAATTGCATAATTATTTTATTATCTAAGGACTAACCTTCAACTAAATCATGCAATCTTCTATCAATTAGTTTTTTTTTTTTTCCCAGTAAAGTCGACACCAAAAAATAGCTCTAGCACCTGGACCACATAATCACACATCAGGTATTTTTACAACCTAAATAATCTTTAGAAACTTCGTTCAAACCTCTTCCAGAGAACTTTTGCCTTGCCATTGTTTCCATACCTGGTCTGTGGTTACACAATCTTTATGGGAAAACCTGTAGGAGTGTTCAGAATATCATTGCAAATATAATAATATGAGGTGAATACTCACACACCAAACCTGGCTCTGTTACACGGGGATGTTGGTTGCATGTTGCTATGTCACCATCAGGTCTTTATTTAACACTAGGCAACCTGAGACAACAGCCATATACCGTGTTCTTGAATAAGTGGAAGTCAACATTAAATTCATCTTCAGCTTAACTGATTTCTGGGTCCATATGAAGCATTAGAAAGCTGCTTTTGTCAGGTAAAATACAAATTAAAAAAAGACACTTTTAATCGTAATATTTTGTGAAATATGGGGAATCAAATTAATCATTGAAACCCTGCCTTGTTTGTATCTGATGTCCTTAAATTCGTAGATAGTTAATATGCCTTCCTGCCAATACGTATCTTCTTGATATGCTCATAAGAGTTTATCATATACTAACTCAGCCTTAAACATGGTTTCACAAAACTGACCTTAAATCTGCACCTGGAGCCCTATTTAACAGAAAAATACAAATATATATATTTAAAAAATCTGACTGTTGTAAACAATTGTGTGTGTGATATTTCAAATAAGTAAAGTGTTGAGGTTAAGGAATACATAGATCTGAATTTGAGTACACGGTGAAGTTACAGTTATTTCCTTGTGCTTTTTCCCTTTACATTACATATTTGTTTTAATTGTTATGCCATGTAATATCTCAACACTAAAGTAATAGATTGTGATTCAAGATTGTCTCAGCTGCATGTCAACCTTGCCATAAAAAAACCACTGTTCTTGAGTGCTTTCACTTTATTCATGGTAAATAGAAGTAGTTATCACTAGAATAATATAAGTGTCCTTGTGTCAGTGTACTGAACTTCAGTGTTTCACATCTGAATACGTATTCTTCCATGTAATTGAAGAGAAATGTTTCCCTTCGATGATTTATACCAATGGATCTTAATACCGCCATGGGTCCACAACTTATGTTCATGAACCAAACTCCCAAGTGTTTCAGGTGTATTGACCTTTGGAGGCTGTGCATTTTACAATGTGTTGAACACAGCACAGACATCTTTATGTAGTCATATTCATGTTTGTATTGTTGATTATCTGAGTGCAATAAACATTTACGAAACAACTAAAATACATGGATGATTATTGTGTCCTCATTTATTAAATATGTATGTTTTCTTTGTGACTGTATTTAAAGCATACCTCTTTTTGGTCCATAATTTGAGTTCCATTCATTTTCAGTTTATGCTGAGAGAAGTGGTGGGTGACAATAATATCCAGGATGATTCTAAGTTTCTTACACATTCACTTTAAGGCCTAGTCATGTCTTGATGTCGGGTTCAAAGAAGTATTCAGATCCTTTACTTCAGTAAAAGTAGAAAAACATCAACAAATAGATTTCAATGAAAGTACATAAGTAATATCAGCAACATAAGTTAATGTAGCTAAAAAAACACTGCTTGAAACAGCGTTTTGTCAATCAGATTTAGTGATGCATTTCAGAATTGATTTTTTCATAATCAATTTGGTTGAAATTAAATCTAATCCCTGACACATGGATAATGTCCCTTTCATAAAGCATAGTACTTCTCTGTGAGTTTTCAATCCTGGTCCTCCTCGACCCAAAAATATGTTTTTCTTTTTACAACAAAGTAAAGTTTTTTTTAAAACCCAGTTTCCAGCCATACTGATTGACCGGACTGAAAAGGAGCACTTTTTAGGATAACGGATGAACAGGATTAAAAAACACCATTTAAAATGGAACAGTGCTGCTCCGAATATTCTTTCAGGCTGTTCAGTCACACTGATGTTTAATTCAATCCATGCAGAGCTTGTGCTGCCTTTTCACCAGAAGGAGAATCTGGGCAGGATACAATCTTTAAACATAACCAAGTTTAATTCATAGTCTGACAAAGTATGACCTGGCTCTACTTTTTTTCAGTGTGTATTTGTATGAAATGGAGTTCCTTGACTTAGAACATGTTTGCTTTATTTAGTTACATTTGAATCTCCTGGAGGCACCACAATGTTTCCCTTTTTTTTTTTTTATAAACATAGTGTTATCCATACCCACACATTACAATTATATGAAAATGTTCCCCTTTGGCAGATCCCCCTTTCCTCTAAAATGAATATGAAAAGATATCAATTCATCCCTCTATAATTCAGCACTAAATCTTTTTGGCCTTCTACCTGTGTGTGAGCACACACTCACCTTTCTGGTACTGCAGCCAGAGTTGCTGCTGGGCCTTCTTGCTGGGAAAGTAGATGCTGCAACCGAGCTCAGAGCCGTACAGCGCCTCAGACACGTAGTGGCTGCCATATTGATGGAGAAAAGCCAGCAGCTCCTCGCGTGTGCTCTCAGCTGACAGTGTCTTCAGCACCTTAGAAAAGCCTACCAGGTCAAGAAGGAGATGGAAGAGTAGGGATTTGTGTATGGGGTTGGATATTCAGCCTAATGGTGCACATGTGTTGTGATACATCTGAAAATCAGGATTATTGAATGCAGAAAGCTTCACAAATAATGAGAATGAAAGGTAGGTTGACTAAATATGCAGAATATACTATATATTAAAGCTGTTTAGTCTGGTAGAGGTTATTGATTCATTATGATCACTTATATTGTGGTGCTTTGTTATGCTAGGAAATCACAAGGTCACATTATTGAGGCACTGACCTGTAGATAAGGTGATGGAGCTGAGTTTGACTTTGTACAGATTGCTGCGCACTCTCCACTGTTGAACCATAGGATAGCCTGCTGCCTCACTGAATTGGGCATCCCCTAAGAATAAAAACACATTAAACAAGGAGAACAATTAATACCAAAAGAGAGATGCAAGAAATACAACAAACAGAACAATTTAAAACACATTATAAAACTCAGAAAGCAGCTGGAATTCAAGATAAATGAGTACATAAATAAAAATCCATAATTTCATTTGGAACCTATTATTGCCATTTCATTATTTATTATCACAGCCTATATCCCAGCTGCTCCCGGATCAATGGCAGATATATAGTGCAACTCCAATTGGATTGCTGACATTAGAAGAGGGAGCAATCTCGCCTTTCACTACAATTCAATTACCAAACTTTCACACCAGTTTAGAAATAAAGCCACAAAAGTGAAGAGCAAGGGGAAAAAAATAAATAAACTGCTTACGCGAACCTTGATCCTTTACCTCTGCAAAACGGTTTACACCCGAGACATTCATGCACGGTGAAGAAAAGGCAATTTAGTTTCTAAAGGTGTGTGTGTGTGTGTGTGTGTGTGTGTGTGTGTGTGTGTGTGTGTGTGTGTGTGTGTGTGTGTGTGTGTGTGTGTGTGTGTGTGTGTGGGTGTGGGTGTGGGTGTGGGTGTGTGTGTGTGTGTGTGTGTGTGACCAATATGGTGAAAGCAGAGCCCAAGTATAAATCTCAGGGGTCAATTTGGATCAAATGCCAATTTAGCTAATGGAGGGATTAAGGAGCAGAGTTGGGGCAGGTTTCAAGCCAAATGTCTAAGTGACTCTTTTCCCCCCCAAGATGGGGTGGAACAGTCACGGAAAGGATAAAAGGATGAAGCAGCAGGTCCGGCACACGTGCATGTGTGGAGAGTTTATACTTAATACTTTGTGTTTATGAAAGTGTGGCCCAATTCCAATCCACCCCTACCCCTACACACTACCCCTCCGTTTGCGCGTTCGTGCGGAGGGTCCGCCACATTAAGTGCTGTTCCAAACCTACGAGTGTGGAGGGGGAGTGGGTTATCAAGCCCTCAAACAGCGAGTCTGCATCGTTGCTGACTTCACCTGCTGCCCTACCTGACCGGACTCAATGCTGTGTGTCCCCGTCAGGAAACAAGCTGTTTACAAACAGTTCCTGCAAACATTCACTGATAAATTGTGATGTTAACCTCATGATAACCTCATATATTTTTTAACTTAGGATCATACCTGTATTTAGTCATACCTATGCATTTTATTATAAAGTTGTGTATATTTACAGACTGTTGCAAAAACTAAGAAGCTTATAAACAACAGGTTTAAAACACAATTAAAGATGTTTGGAGTTTTATTTGAGTTATTAATTTTATTTTTTGTCCAAGAGATGCTGATTTGAAACCGTTGTTACATACAGTTACGGTATTTCCTGTTTCTGCCGGAGAGAGGGGAGTTTGTCCCAAAGCTTGCCGCTGTATTTACTCCCTCCATCTGACAGGAGGGAGCCTCTTTTAGCTGCGAGTGTCACTCCGCCACGGAGTGGGAGTGGGTAGGGTGTGATTTGGAATTGGGCCTGTATTTCCAGGTGAGGTTTGGGGTTTAACAGTGCCACAGACGAATACTCAAGGACATGCCCATATCTTTTGTAAATGATCTAGCACTGGCTGTAGTCAGTTCTGAATAATATGACCAGTGACCATGAATAGAATGGGTCCTCGAAAGATAATAGAGCTGCCACCTGATAATGCAATGACTCAAATCTATTCGTCTATAACTTTCAACAAGAGGGATACCTGTGAGGAGCTGCATGTTGGGCAGGGGCTCGGACAACACCCCCCGACATTGTTCCTCGACTGGCAAGGGGATGACCATGAGACCGTCGGCTAGCTGCGGAAAGTCCTTGATGAAGTTGTTGTCCCTGATGGGGAGAGAGAGAGAGGGAGAGAGAGAGAGAGAGAGAGAGAGAGAGAGAAAGAAGGCCATCATTTATCACTCAAACATGAGGTAGCAGTTTACTTGACAATTAAGAGATTCAATATTACAAGGCTATCATCTTAGTACAAAGAATTTGTATAAAAAACAATAAAAAAGACTGACCCTGGGCACCTGGGCCTGTATATTCGTGGTATTTTGGCTGCACAATACTTAATAATACATGAAAACAACTCAACAACAATACATCCAGACAGGTTTCCGTGCCTTGGCAGCTGCTCGCCTCCTGAATCATTCAGAAACAGGAATTCAATGCGTTCACTGTTTTTTTTCCGGAATGTTTCTCTATGATACTATTTTATTTTATCATTAAAGTAATAGGCTCATTGGTGGCTAAACATGAGTGAGAAATATAATGTATCTACACATTAAAGTGTAGACTCTTGTCATGTTGGTTATTCATTCCATCCACAAGTGACAGAACTAACTCACTGGTTGGGTTAACATCAATAACATGGGTACAAAGTCAAAACGTGTGTGTTTGATGGTTGGCAGACAAATAAAGTAAACAGTCGTGTCCTCATATTTGAGGGCTGGGTAGAGAGCTGCAGGCAAAGATAAGATAGACCCCCCTGGAATCTCTCTCTTTCTCTCTGCTAGAGATGATAAGTACAAGAAAGAATTGCAAAGTTAAAGGAAGCGCGAGGGAAGGGAAGAGGAAAACAACACACATAACATCTCTCTAAATGGAGAATATACAGTATATCTAAATGGATGTGCTATTCTCTAAACAGAGCCTGTTTCACGTTCCCATCTATTTGCACTGTCGTAGTATATCACAGTGGACAAATCACTTGCAAAATAAATAGCAGCAGTCCAACAAGTAGAGAGATGGTGCATATTCCGTTCCATTTTTCTTGAGTGGATAGACCGTTCTGGTTGAACCAAAGCAGTTGCAGTTCATCTCCTGTCAAAAAGATGAGTTGTCCTGCTGCATTTTAAGAGAATGGCAAGCAGCAGCAACCTCTCCCATAATCCACTTTTATGGGACCAAGGCTCAGAGCGCAGACCTTGTGCCACAGAGACCCCTCTCGGTTCTCCTTCTCTCTCTTTTTCCTCCTCTTACCACAAAGCCTGTTAGAAGCAATCACAGCCTTAGTGTTACAGTGCAGGGATGGGAGGATTGACTCAAGGGCAGAGGATGAGAGAAAGAGAAGAGGTGCTGTAAAAAGATTACCGTAGCTTATTCTCACAGAAAACATATTGATTGCTAAATTAAATCAGCCAGGTTGACGCTGAGGCTCAGAAAACCTTAGGAGGTGTATGCACCAAGACGTTATCTAGCTTTATGGATTTTTTTGGAGCCCAGATGTGGAGTGCCTTTTTCTTTTCGGCCACTTTGCTGACACCACCCAGTCACATTCTAGGATTTGAAAGACATATGGTATAAGATGGCGATGTATCTCGTAGTTTACTGCATTTGCTGAAAAGTGAGAATTAATGGAGAATAAAAAAAACGGTATAGCCTAGTGCCTCAGGTCTTTGCTGTGCCTGAGTTTACATAACATATTATATCCCTAACCTCCTAATACTTCTTCTTCAATCCTTGAGGGAAAGAAACACCTCGAGCAAGGACAGATTGTTGTGGCATCTGTCCATGTTCGCACAGGTTCAGTTGCGATACAGTACATTCTAAAGAGACGAAGTGTCAATCCTGTATATTTGTGATGTGTTGTTCTGTTAAGGCCACAGTTCCTTTCAGTAGTGTATGAATGTGTATATGGCTAGAAGGGAGCTTAAAGCATCTATTCAGTAGAGTGCTTATTGAAAAGTGTACTCCTTATCCCAGTATATGTATTTTATATAAGTGCTATGTTGTCCTGCAATAAGCCATTTTGTTCTATCTTTCTTTGTAAAGAAAATCATGGTTGGCTTGCTCAAATAATGTATGAAAGGAAAAAAGCAGGAGGAGGAGACATTTATCTGTATTTCTAAAACCCATCACACATTGTGGTGAATAAGATGAGCCAGTTGATTGTCTTTCAATAAAGATCATCTCAATCTTACACAAATGGTAGCCATATGGATTAATTGTTAGCTGGCCATGGCTAACTTATCTCACCTAACTGATAAGATCGACTTTCCTTAACCAGCTTAATCACGAGCAAAAACCTGGCAATAGAGCTAATAGGAAACACTAATGTGTGTGCTAACCCGATGATATCGCTTACTGAGACCTAAATGAGAAAGAGCATCATTATTCATCATTATAAGTTACACCTTTTCCTGCAAGCACAAGTCAAAAGGCCTGCTGTGCAGCCACCAGCATGAATTTGCTTACACAGCTGGGTCTTTTATATATTATTATAAACTCGTTGAGTTAGATTAATTAACATTAAAGCAAGCAATGCTCTGAGCAATAAAATACAACAAACCTTCTTTGTAGCTTCCATGTTTCCACTTTAAGCTCATGATTACACTGAAGTCTGAACAACGGTGAGGTCTGCACTTTCCGAATGCCATTGTAGTTACTGGTGTAAAACATTTGTATTCATTTGTTGACGTGCTGGTCGTTTTCATTCTAACCCTGCACTGTGGTTCACAAGTAGCATTTTGTTTCCACATAGCAATACATTAATGTATGATAGCTGAATTCCAATATCTGTTCCAACATTTTTGAGTCCTTGCATTTGCCTCCTGACTTACTGTCAAATGCCGCACAATGCAATATGTTATACCAATCATAGGCAAGGCAAGGCAAGGCAAGTTTATTTATATAGCACCTTTCAACACAAGGTAATTCAAAGTGCTTTACAAAAATGGAAGACATTTTAAAAATGGCATTTAAAATCAGTCACTAAAAAGGAAAGATAATAAAATAAACATTAAAAGAAAAAATACATGGATAAAAGTTAAAAGTTACAGTGCAGTTTAAGATGTGAATAGTTCAATTAAAAGCAGCGGCAAAAAGAAAAGTCTTCAGCCTGGATTTAAAAGTAGTAAGAGTTGCAGCGGACCTGCAGGTTTCTGGGAGTTTCTAGGTAAAATAACACTTCAGTTTTGGTTTAATATGTGCAATAACCAACATATAATACAATTCACTAGTGAATGTATATCTAGAAAATAACACTCACACACTACACTGTCTCATACCTCTTCCAGGGATAAAGGTTACAATTTGAATGTTGGCTTTTATTCTTCTGCATCATTTTGTCTGATTTACTCATCCAATTCCATCAAGCGTAAGGCCTTAAATCAGGGGTGGGGAACCTTTTTCCTCTCAAGGGCCATTTCAATTTTTTCAACATCCTCCGGGGGCCGTAAAGAAATATTGACCTCTGCTTAAAAATACTAAAATCACAGCCCATTCATTTCGCCTTTCTTTCATTCTGTGCAAAGAAAAATCAACCTCTTAATCCAGATATCTTACCATGACTCGCATGCATGCACGTGCACGGTTGTGGCATGACCACCAAAACAGAAAGATATGGACATATGTGTGCAAATGTATGTTGAAGTTAAAAGCATCAATCTGGTGCACTTTGAGAGCAACATTAGGAGCTCTATGGATACATCTCTCAACACCCATATGAAACAGAACTGTAAGCTGATTTTCTTTATGGATATTTTACAAATCACTCTCCTTTTAAACTGTATTCTTGTTTATTAATAACAACTTTTTTTTAATGTCATATAGTATTTTATATCTGTTTACTTTATTCTCTTATTTTTTTATAACTATAATGATCATATAAAGATGTGCCTTTAACTCACTGGTTGTAGAAAAAGCTTATATTCGTTAGCATAGCTCGCTAACCAGATGCTAATAACAAAGTTATGGAGTGTATGATCAGTATGACAGATGAACAGATCGCCACTGGGCTTACAACTAAAGACACAGCCACGCAGAAACTGCGGCATGTGTACGGCTCCTTATGGGTACTGCGATTTCTGAAGTGCCGGAGCGACGTTCTGGTGCTCTCCGTCAGCACTACACCCCTGTCAAACGAGACATATACGACGTGACGACACGTTAGGCTCGTGTTGTGTTCAAGGACCCTGACCTTGGCCAGGAAAAGCAGGCACTCGCTTGTTTAATTATTTTGCGGTCTAGATTTCTTTAATTATTTTCTTTTTTGCGTGTGTTTATAAATTACCTCGGGTGCCAAACCAAATGGTCTCGCGGTCCGTATACGGCCCGGAGGCCGGAGGTTCCCCACCCCTGCCTTAAATGAAGACATCTCCTAGCGCTCATTAGCAGCTCCAAGCTGTGTGTTTATACTGTGAGGATTAACTCAGGCTGCTGGTATTTTTCAATAGCAATTAAACCTTATTGAGGACTCCATTTGACAACAATCAAATATTAACAAAAGCTTTTTAAACCAGGATTATCTCTTCTAAATTAGGACATCCAGGTATCTAGCTCATTATTTTGAACACATACTCACCTGAACAGCCTCACTACACAACAACCTCCCATACACAATAGACAATATGTGGGTCTGGACTTGCTTGGGCAATGTGTAAACACTGGTGTATTTACTCATGTTTCATTCAGTACCCATGTCTGCTTATTTAGAGGCAGTGGACACTGGGCTCCCTCCTGGCCAAACACTGTGGCAAAAATGTCCTATTTGTATGAGAATCTCCAAAACACTGACTTATAAATTATATCTGGTGCGATACAGATATCCCCGACCATTTCATGCATATATACTAAAGCTCCAACACTGGTATTTTCCGTCTTCTTCTTTCTCTCACTCTCCATGTCTCTCCGTGCCCTCAGTGTACACTATTTACTTTCAAACCCAGTAAATATACACCGATTATTAAAGCATACTGAAGCTCATGTCTCACATGCAAATCGTTTTTGTGTCTCACATCCAGTCATAAATTTCATTATTTCTCCCGAGATAGAGTGTAACAATTGCTCACATTTGTTCAGCCTAGTCCCAAGTGGTAACCCTGTTCTCTGCATCACTTATTCCTACCACCGCTTATTCACTCTCTCGGCTACACCTGTTCTCTCCTCCCAAATCACAGGCACTCTGGTGATAGGCAAAGATAAGAGCTATATACAATTTAGAAAAAAAAACGTTGTGCCTCTTTGTATGTATGTGTTTCAGTGTGCATCTGGGTGGGTTTATAGTCACCTCATTTAAAATCCAACTGTTTTTGTGTCCTCACACATTGGTTAGAGTGAGTATATCTATCTGAGTTTGTGACTGGTACTTATCCAAACAATGTCTGAGGTAATTGGCTCATGTGCTGTTTTGTCCGTGTAGGAACCTCAGCCTCAAATCGCAGCAATGATCGGACACATTAAACCACACTCAGTATACTCTACAACATCTTAGTTCATTATCTACAACTTCAAGACTCATTTCAACAACCATCTAGGCTGCTGGTGCTTTTAGGCAGTGGCTTCTATAATCACATCCGCAACCTAGGTCCTCCATTTATTTCTTTGTCACATTTCCCTTTACCTAGTTTTAAGATTGTGATTCAACTGCCAAAGAGGAGGCTAGCAGGTCTACGAGAAACCAGAGTTCATACATCAATACATGATAATGTTAGCTTTAGGCCAAATACTTTGAGAAGATAAAACCATATCAGTTTATCGAGGGCACATTGTATAAACTTGTTGTAATCCTATTCTGCAAGTTTGAAAGAAAACATATTTCAGAATTATACGTGGATCCAACGTCTCCCGAGATGACTGTGCCTCCTGGTTCCCCAAACAATGAGGAAACCTTACTGTTTCAGCAAAGTGTAAGCCATGCAGTGTGCACTTTTCCTCTAATTTAGTAGCTGCCTTTGTGGACTGATGCAAGCACTAACAAAGACTGCCTGATTCCCAGAGGACATGAGTATTGAATATACATACGAATCCTTGGTGCCAAGCTTGCAAAGGTTCTGATAATCAGAGTCGCTGTTCTGGCTCACAGGCTAATTGAGCACGTGTAACCTTCTTAGGTCAAGGCTGAACAAGAAAGTAGCTATTCATAAAGTATGCAGGAGTCAACAAAAGACAGTTTTGAGGATAATTTCTCATCTATCAGGGTTGTTAACAATACAGGACAGGGGCGATTAATGGGTTGGTCAAATGGCCCCTTGGAGAATCTTTTCTTTATTAACACAAATATTGGGATTGTATCTGCAATATCCCCCAAAAAATATATTTAATCATATCCAATCAAATTGTATGTCAAATGAATTTGGGAAACCAGTGCCGACGCTCATGAAGGGCTTACTCAAAGCTTACGAAAAAACAACAATTCTTAGTTGTTAAACGTTAATGCAAACACACAAATGGATATATAATTCCATTCCTACCAATAGTTTTCCCTCAATATTAAACAGTGTTCCTTTAGTTTATGATGTGGAAACAATGCAAATGCAAACTAAATATTGTTATGCTTGAGTTAAGGTTAGGCAACTTCAGCTTAGAGTAAGGCTTATATAAGAGGGTCATTCAGGTATAAGCAACAGGAGTCAGGTTTTGTTAAAAATAAATACTCATAATGACTGAAACTTTTATTTATTTATATGAGTTGGCATTGTGAACCAAGGTTGGTGGAGTTAAAGGTCACATATATTTCAGCATCCAATTTTTTAATGTCAGTCTATTGCTTTCTAATAGTGATGCTGCGTTACACAATCTTGTAACTGAACTGCATCCTGCCGAACTTTAATGACCACTTAAAGAATGACTCTGGGGTGCAGACGTTATGACACTGAGAGTGTGAGTGAAATCAAAGCTTTTGCACTTTCTGTAATGAGGAATAAATACCTAGTAAATAAAAGAAGGAACGGGAGAAAAAAACACAAACAGAATCGTCACCACTAGAGGCTGCTCTTTCTCTATGCCATAGGACAGACTAATGGCATCATGATCAGTCCAGGAACATCAGTGTTTGTGTGCTTATGTCCCTGCTTTTTTCGGATAGCCTGCAGCGTTCTCTTGTTTTGCTCTGTTGGACTCAAGGAGAAAAATTGCCGTGAGACTGCAAAAAAATTGTTTACAGTCAGGACTGTTAAGACAAACTTGTAAATCATTAACTGCAAAACATGTTGATCCCTCAGCAATTAAGTTCAGTTCGAAAACAGATGGGCTCATAATAATAAAACCACGCAGTTAGAACAACAAATGTTTAGCTTTTGTGCAGGTTTTGGTGATATAGATGCTTCATACAGGTTGGGCACAGAGCTGGAGTTCAGAGGTGAAAACAGGATGTGCCAGATATGAAGTGAGTTGCAGTAGTGTCTGAGGTGGAAAGATTACTTCTCCACTGGGATTCCAGAAGGGGATAGAAGTCCATACCGTGAAGGCGTAGAAGAGTCAGTACAGGGCAGAATGATGGCCAGTTTACCACAGAGAAGGGAGGAGAGTGAAGCAGAAGCTGAGTGTGACTCTGTGGGGGTTGAATCATGATCTGGAGACATGGAGGTGCTGTGTCCTTGGTTGCTTTGTGGTCTAACAACAGCATTTTGAACTGTATGTGAACAACCACTAGGTGCCAGTGCAGTGCAGGCAGGAGGGGGGTTATGTTGGACAATGTCTGGGGGCTGAAGAGGAGCAAGGCTGCAGCATTCAGAGTAAGCTGTTAGTGTGTCTTTGCGTAGCAGAGTGGATGCAAAGAGACCCTAACGGAGCTTACACACGGCGGCGTGCGTTGAAGCTTGCCGGCGGGCGTGTCTGAAACTCGACCAACAACCAATCGCATGAATCTCCCGCCCCGGACACACAAGCACGCGGTTTGATTGGCTAGAGCTTGTACTGGCATATGATTTGATTGGCTGACGCTTCCGTTGAAGCTTCAAAAGTTGAACATTGCTCAACTCTTGAAGCGAGCAACGCGAGCAAAGCGAAGCGACGCTCCCACAATACAGTTCGGCAAAGCTTGACGTCACCCCATTCAAAGTGAATGGGCAGAAGCGTTAAAGCTTCAACGCACGCCGCCGTGTGGACGTAAGGGAGGAAGAAATGCCTTTGCGTGAAATATAGAGAGATCATGCCTTTCTGCATTTTTCTGAGAAACGTCAATCTTTCACATTCAGAAACGTTTTGTCGGAGCAGCCTGCCTTGACCCGATCTTGTTCTTGCTTTTGACATGTGATTCGAAGGAGAAGAAAACAAATAAAGAGAACATGTGAAACACGGTGTGAAATTATGCTGGCAAAGACTGCCTCCCTGAGTGCAAACACCTTGGTAATAAAAGGAAGAAATTACCAGAAAAGCAGTCTCCAATTCTACAACTCCCGCCGTTCTACCAAAGGTTTGATCGTTTTTTAAACATACCATGTCGCCACCGCGAGTGGATTCTATCAGTAATGATTATGGGGGTTTTATTCTTCAGTAGTC
This sequence comes from Trematomus bernacchii, assembly GCF_902827165.1. NCBI lineage: Eukaryota > Metazoa > Chordata > Actinopteri > Perciformes > Nototheniidae > Trematomus > Trematomus bernacchii. The sequence continues at coordinate 4,636,685 of NW_022987547.1, read as the reverse complement.
TCCTACAAATCTTCTCCTTTCCACATGCCCAAAGAGCTTGAACACAACCAACAGAAAATGTGACATCAACATTACCACAGAATGTTTGTAATTTCCTCGGCTGCCATGCTGTTAGAATACATGCCTAAATGGGATAATTATAATTGTCCAGCTTTTGAAAGAGAAGCGTACAATAAAAGGCAGCACAGACAAGAGGAAAAAGGGCATTGTTTCAAAACTGTTGTCTCTAACAGAAAATATGCACAAATGCAAAGTGGCCGATACACGGTGAAACGCAAGGAAAAGCATAGATTGTCTATTTGAGTTTGAATCTAAAGTTATTGCTATTCAGCATCATACAAAGGCCAACTGGCCAAGTGCAACCCACAGGCTTGTAAACATGTCAAAATGCCTTTGGATTTGACTAGTCAGCTGTTACAGTACGAACAAATGGAGGGTTCTCCTGAAAACATACTGCTAGTGCTGCCCATCCAGATAGTTTGCACTTCATTGGGACATTTGTATACATCTGTCGGCCCATGAATGACCGTCATAAAGGTGAATTAATTGAATTTGTCTTACCAAAAACATTATCCCTACCCCTCAGATACAATAATCCTTATAATTAAGGTGTTAACACAGTAGAGAAAGAAAACTGTGCTGTTTGTAATTTGAGTTCAATTTGGCTGAACTGACCATTTTAAAATAAAAGCAAGAGGGATTACATTTCAAATGTAATTAAATTCATAATTAAATGAATGTATCCCAATTATACACTGCCATATGAACCCTGAATTAAACATGTTAATGCCTCTTATCACAAAATCAATCAGTCTCCTCCTGTCTTTCCATCCCTAATTTAAAAACTCTTACCACACTTGCCCTTGAGAATTAGCCCACCAAAGTGTTGAACTGCACTGCCCAATCAAAGATTTATGAGAGCTAGGGTGCGCAGCCGATCCAATTGCATGTAATATGCTTAATAGCTGTAATATTTGTTATTTGAATAAACGCTTGGCGCGCATTGGGCCTGTCGGATGAGTCATACTGTAAGAAAGATAAAGCACTAAATGTCACCCAGGGACTAGGCCCCAGACATCAAATTAGAGAGTTGTTAAAGGACAGCAGCCGAAAACAGGCTAATTCGTAGCGTAATAAAACAATCGGAGATGTTTACCTTGAGATTTGTGTTTCAATCTCTCATTACAGCTGCAGCCATCGCTCACTTGATAAATGATTCCACTGAGAGGAGGAGATCTGGTGACTTTTCATGGCCGCTATTGATTAAACTTGGGAGGCAATGCTGTCAATGACACCGCCTCCGGTGGAGAGCACACTGTGGAGTTTGTGTGCAAAACTGATGGTGTGCATGTGTGTTCGTATGGGAGCTTTACCCTACAGACTAATAATAAGTAGCAGGATTCCAACCCGCCAACCAAAATCAGAGGTCATTACTGTTGTACCTAGGAGATTTAATAGCATATTTCACACAGAATCTAGATTGTCACATCAAATTTAAACTGAAAATGTGTCTCGGTGTAGGTTCACAGAGAGATGCATGTTGTTGGTGTTATTTGTTGTGCAATATTACTGAACTCATTGTATTTTCCACTCTGTCCCCTTTACACACACATCTCTCAACCTCAATTTTATTCCCTGGGATCGTGGAAACAATTGTAATGCAGCGTGAGTGGGCATAGACATGTTTTTTTGTACCTTGATATCTATTGGGCTGCCTAAAGAATATTGTGTAAATGAACTCTCGTGGCCGGGAGCATTACCATAGAGATGAAGCTCGGTAATGCAGAGTGAGTGGGCCTGCAGTCCAGCTAGTGGCAGAGCTGATTAGAGCCATTGCTTTCCTACTTTTCATTACTTGTCTTGCACTTTTTCACTTTATCTAAACCCCCTAAATGTGTTCATCCATCCAACAAAACTCAGTCTCTCTCTAAAGCCCCTGTACCCTCTGTCTGTGTCTCCCGTTTTATTTACTCTAAGACAGACACAACAGTTTTTTGAGGAGCCCCTTATCGGTAGTTAAAAAGTCTATTCCTGACAGACTCATGTCATCACACTGAAAGCAGAGCAGCACTTCTGAGAATTTGATAGAAGACAACATACTTCAACTGAAGGTTATGTTTCCTTACTTCTCACAAATATCAAAAGGCAGAGCACTTTGACCATCTATTCTGACAAATAAACACAACTCAACAGGCAGGTAACAGACAGAACAAATGTTTTCCTCAGTCTTCTTAAAAATGACATTTAAATAAATTGCCATAATGGCGACCGTACTGAGAAATGTACAAGGAGCCCAATCACAGATGCATACAAATAACCTGCTCTGGGAAGAAGACTTTGATGTTTTTTTATTGTGTTTGTGTTGTGTATATGTGTTTACTAAATCAATTGTTTGAATGTGCATCTATTACTGAAGTAAAAATCCTTCATCTAACATATCTAACAAAGAAAACAAATTTGTATCAAGGCAAAGTTCGTTTTTTGCCGCTCTGATAAGTTTAAAAGATAAGTTTAAGAGTATCTTATCTCAACCCCCTCAGTCCTATCGTCTAGTATTTGATCAGCAGTAATGGGCCAAGACAGCGGCGCAGCCTTTGTATTCTCTCATTGTACATTGTAATTACAGAGTGATATGACTGACATGAAGGCGTGATTAAATGTTATTATGTTATCTGCTATTCTGTCCATCAATCTGATATGACTAACTGAAGTAGAGCCACTTTTTTGTAGTTCAATCTTAAAAGGAAGCTCTGAAAGTTACATCACAGAGGTTTTAATTAACTGCTTTATATAGTAGAGGTGAGTGTGGGCGAATCCTCCATGTAGGAAACTTCATACAGCTGAATAAAACAGAAAAATGTCTTGAAGCTGGCATCTATTTATGAATTGATATTTATGAATAATTTATGAATGGTACATTTACGGCACATGGAAACGCAGGGCATAGTGAAAGGGTAAGAAGGGTGTGAAAGGGGAAGAGTTGAGACGGATAGTCCAGAGGGGATTCAAACTTACAAGTGTTGCCACCCCGCAGTTTCCTGCTGCAATAGAACTCCATGAATCAATACTAAAAACATCCATCCACTAATTCAGGATTTAGCCCTGGTCCACAAATTACTCCATGCGGTTTTTTACTTCAGTGACAGAGGGAGGCAGATGAAAGCAGTTTGGAGGACTGGCATTGTTAGCTGCCCCCTGTGAGGCAACACAATCTCATTCTGAGGCTGAGGGTTTAATGCTTTATGCTGCATATTCTCATTTTTCACCCTCCAGTCTACTATTGATTCACTGGCTGCTGCACATGCAAGAGATTTTATCTGCCTAGCACGAGTGCACAACAGCATCACCAGCTAATCCAATTAAACACACACAATCATTGTCTTTCTTTCTGGTTGCTACTCAAGCATTATTTATGTGAAAAATAAATGAAAAGGTTTACAAGGTGAAGGTTGTCAAATGTTCTGTGTAATGGCAGAGTCTCTAAACAGAGAAATACAGAGACTGCTAAATCGATACCAAAATACACTTTCATTTTATTGATAAATTAAACTGTTATTTGTAGAAGATTATGTGAAACTACTTCAGCAAGACTGCATGTAGGTGGCCAACAATTGGAAAAAGATGAACAGCAATAGTTGCAAAGAAACTAATCCTAAAACTGTTATTCAGAATGAGGACCAGGATGGAATGACATTCTGGACAAAAGGGTGTTTCTCAAGATTGTTTGCAGTCTCTTTTCAATTGACATGACATATCAAGTATTCTATGGATTTGGGAATATTGGCTGACAGGCAAAGCAAGCTTTTATGTAAACAAGGGCATCTGTAAGTCGTCCTTTAGAGTTAGAAGCAACATATTTTCTTTATCTTATCAAAATGTTTAGAACGTTTTTTTCTTAATACCTACTTAAATCAATTAAAACACTTTCTCGGTCCAAGGATGCGGAAGTCATATAGAAATATACATAATAAAAAGACCTGGATTCATCTCCATGCAGTCTCTTCATATGGCAATTTGTGAAAGTAAGTACCAATGTTCTTGGGAAATATATCTATCATATTATAAGCAAAGATAATTACATTTTGTGTGAAGTCCTAATGGTTGTTTGAACGTGGTTGAATGGTTACACAGTAGATACTATATCACATGTATTTGTAATGGAGCATTCAATTCAAATGATCTTCTTAGGGAAATGCTAACAGTGAGCAGGTGAATCAACATCAGGCAAACTACTATTAATTCTCAATATTATTCTGTAAGGGTTGACACATGGTGGAGATTGTTTGACCCAAAGATCCATCATGGATTGAAACATTTTCGTTTAATGTTAAATACATATGAGACATTAGTTTTGGTAGACAGACTCTGCTTCAACCAATTGTCATGCCTTGCTTGTACTCCCTTGCATGATTTAAATATGTCCGACTACTGGCTCACAGTCCAGAATGCTTAAAAAGCCTCATTTGGTACCCTAATCTTATCTGTTTTTTTCCCTCGTTTGCATTTCTCCCACAGTTACATTTTCCTAGTGTTTCGCTGTCTAACTTTTGCTCAGCCTTGCTCTTTTGGTGCAGCCTTTTCTTTTTCCATTTATTTTCTTATGCGTTTTCCCTTCTCAACCCTTATCGCTGCCTCTACCAATCCACCTCTCTCGCTCGCTCTCTTCAGTCAAACAGCAGGTAGTCAACTATAATCCCCTCTGACATTAGCTGATATTAGGCTCGGGTCTATTAGGTCCTGCCTTGCCATGTGAGTTATTGAGCGGGGAGCGACTGCCTCAGGAGTGATCACACTTGTGTATGCATGAACACTGATTCACACCGGCAAACACAACATACAAAGGTAAACACAAGCCCACTGTAATGTCTGAGCGCACACAAAGCCTCTGCAATCTCCCAAACATGCTCACCTTATGTCTACTAAGTCACAAAGATGGAGGAATCACTTGAGGGTTTAAGAACCTCCTTGTACACAAAAACCCATCTGCTAGACACCTGCTGCAGTGTGTAAAGAAGAGACACGTTTTTTGGTTAAAAAGTTATTAAAATAAACACCAACCTTTTCAATCAGGCCCTAATTGGTGAAATATGAAAAAATATGTTTACATGTATTAATTTTGCAGAAGTTTTGTCCACATAAACCTGACAATGACGTACAATCTATATCTAGATATGTGACTTTATTTTCACAATGACGTCTGATCATGGGGTTTTACATTTATATTTTATTCATAACACGCTTTCTCGGGATCAGGCAGTGTACTTATTTTTACATAAACAAGGAAGGGGTTGTCTAGAGCTTTTTCCAAGACTGCTTTGAAGATAGTGGGAAGAAGTTACCAAGTGTCCAGACCTATGGTCCAGACTGTATAGATTGCATTAACTCCTGGCTGAGATCCAACCACCTTCACATGGGGTCTGCTCCGTCCAATACTATCGCAGTACATACTCTACACTCAGGGCTATTCAATTGGCGGCCCGCGGGCCAAATCCGGCCCGGGGTGATATTTACTGGCCCTTTGAGTATAATGTTAAAAAGTAATGTACTTTTTATTTTATTTTTTAAAGATTTTCTTTTGGGCCAGAGTGCCTTTATTCCAGAGAGGGCGTTACATTGAGAGATAGAGGGGAAGACATTGCCTGAAAACTTCGGCGGGCTGAAGCTCTTAATATGATTGCTCATATTTCCGGCCCCTTGCTTTGGATAATTTTCATCAACCGGCCCCCATTCCAAACTAATTGAATAGCCCTGCGTCTACATTTACAGCTGGAATAACACGCTTTCCTCCTTCCAGATGTTATCCAGATACAGGGTATAATATGTGTAGGTGTAACAGGGGTCTCAGTCTTAGTATGGGTCAATGTAAGGTCGTAAACTTCCTACAATCCGACTCGATAGCATATTTACAAAATACCCTTCCAATCTGGTAAACACCCACGTATTATAAATGCCATAACGCCAGTTTGTAATGCATAATGTATATACTCAAAGCATAGTTAACACTGATGAAAACCTTATGGTAATCTTAGCTTCAGAAAACTTCCCCCAAAGTAGCTTCAACGGTTTTTGCAGGTTAAGGAAAATGCGATGCATGCATAAACATGTTGGATCAGATGTTTAAACTCTAACCAATTTTCAATATTCAGGCTGGGGTGGTTGGCGGATTTAATTTTGCACATTTATAAAGAAATGCAAGATCATTATCTGAGTATCTGAATGTGCTTTAATGACTGTCTTTGCAAAGTCTTTATTTGAACCGTTTGGAACCCAGAAACAAACATTTGCACGGGAAAGAATGAAAGTGTAAACATTACATTTCACGTTTGGAGCTTAGGAAGAAAGGGCAAACATACCAGCTATTTTAGGCACAGTATTAAGACGCTTCTCATCAACCTTGAGTTTCTTAACCCTCCACCTCAACGGTCTGGCTCTCTGTCTCGTGGATACTCAGTATGTGGAAATTAAATTACCTTATAATGTTTGTGGACTCAACTACCCAGTAGAAGTGACCGTCTGTGTAGCAATGAGATAATTACATGTATTAATTTTGCAGACGTTTTGTCCACATAAACCTGACATTGACGTACAATCTATATCTAGATATGTGACTTTATTTTCACAATGACGTCTGATCATGGGGTTTTACATTTATATTTTATTCATAACACGCTTTCTTGGGATCCGGCAGTGTACTTATTTTTACATAAACAAGGAAGGGGTTGTCTAGAGCTTTTTCCAAGACTGCTTTGAAGATAGTGGGAAGAAGTTACCAAGTGTCCAGACCTATGGTCCAGACTGTATAGATTGCATTAACTCCTGGCTGAGATCCAACCACCTTCACATGGGGTCTGCTCCGTCCAATACTATCGCAGTACATACTCTACACTCAGGGCTATTCAATTGGCGGCCCGCGGGCCAAATCCGGCCCGGGGTGATATTTACTGGCCCTTTGAGTATAATGTTAAAAAGTAATGTACTTTTCATTTTATTTTTTAAAGATTTTCTTTTGGGCCAGAGTGCCTTTATTCCAGAGAGGGCGTTACATTGAGAGATAGAGGGGAAGACATTGCCTGAAAACTTCGGCGGGCTGAAGCTCTTAATATGATTGCTCATATTTCCGGCCCCTTGCTTTGGATAATTTTCATCAACCGGCCCCCATTCCAAACTAATTGAATAGCCCTGCGTCTACATTTACAGCTGGAATAACACGCTTTCCTCCTTCCAGATGTTATCCAGATACAGGGTATAATATGTGTAGGTGTAACAGGGGTCTCAGTCTTAGTATGGGTCAATGTAAGGTCGTAAACTTCCTACAATCCGACTCGATAGCATATTTACAAAATACCCTTCCAATCTGGTAAACACCCACGTATTATAAATGCCATAACCCCAGTTTGTAATGCATAATGTATATACTCAAAGCATAGTTAACACTGATGAAAACCTTATGGTAATCTTGGCTTCAGAAAACTTCCCCCAAAGTAGCTTCAACGGTTTTTGCAGGTTAAGGAAAATGCGATGCATGCATAAACATGTTGGATCAGATGTTTAAACTCTAACCAATTTTCAATATTCAGGCTGGGGTGGTTGGCGGATTTAATTTTGCACATTTATAAAGAAATGCAAGATCATTATCTGAGTATCTGAATGTGCTTTAATGACTGTCTTTGCAAAGTCTTTATTTGAACCGTTTGGAACCCAGAAACAAACATTTGCACGGGAAAGAATGAAAGTGTAAACATTACATTTCACGTTTGGAGCTTAGGAAGAAAGGGCAAACATACCAGCTATTTTAGGCACAGTATTAAGACGCTTCTCATCAACCTTGAGTTTCTTAACCCTCCACCTCAACGGTCTGGCTCTCTGTCTCGTGGATACTCAGTATGTGGAAATTAAATTACCTTATAATGTTTGTGGACTCAACTACCCAGTAGAAGTGACCGTCTGTGTAGCAATGAGATAATTACATGTATTAATTTTGCAGACGTTTTGTCCACATAAACCTGACATTGACGTACAATCTATATCTAGATATGTGACTTTATTTTCACAATGACGTCTGATCATGGGGTTTTACATTTATATTTTATTCATAACACGCTTTCTTGGGATCCGGCAGTGTACTTATTTTTACATAAACAAGGAAGGGGTTGTCTAGAGCTTTTTCCAAGACTGCTTTGAAGATAGTGGGAAGAAGTTACCAAGTGTCCAGACCTATGGTCCAGACTGTATAGATTGCATTAACTCCTGGCTGAGATCCAACCACCTTCACATGGGGTCTGCTCCGTCCAATACTATCGCAGTACATACTCTACACTCAGGGCTATTCAATTGGCGGCCCGCGGGCCAAATCCGGCCCGGGGTGATATTTACTGGCCCTTTGAGTATAATGTTAAAAAGTAATGTACTTTTCATTTTATTTTTTAAAGATTTTCTTTTGGGCCAGAGTGCCTTTATTCCAGAGAGGGCGTTACATTGAGAGATAGAGGGGAAGACATTGCCTGAAAACTTCGGCGGGCTGAAGCTCTTAATATGATTGCTCATATTTCCGGCCCCTTGCTTTGGATAATTTTCATCAACCGGCCCCCATTCCAAACTAATTGAATAGCCCTGCGTCTACATTTACAGCTGGAATAACACGCTTTCCTCCTTCCAGATGTTATCCAGATACAGGGTATAATATGTGTAGGTGTAACAGGGGTCTCAGTCTTAGTATGGGTCAATGTAAGGTCGTAAACTTCCTACAATCCGACTCGATAGCATATTTACAAAATACCCTTCCAATCTGGTAAACACCCACGTATTATAAATGCCATAACCCCAGTTTGTAATGCATAATGTATATACTCAAAGCATAGTTAACACTGATGAAAACCTTATGGTAATCTTGGCTTCAGAAAACTTCCCCCAAAGTAGCTTCAACGGTTTTTGCAGGTTAAGGAAAATGCGATGCATGCATAAACATGTTGGATCAGATGTTTAAACTCTAACCAATTTTCAATATTCAGGCTGGGGTGGTTGGCGGATTTAATTTTGCACATTTATAAAGAAATGCAAGATAATTATCTGAGTATCTGAATGTGCTTTAATGACTGTCTTTGCAAAGTCTTTATTTGAACCGTTTGGAACCCAGAAACAAACATTTGCACAGGAAAGAATGAAAGTGTAAACATTACATTTCACGTTTGGAGCTTAGGAAGAAAGGGCAAACATACCAGCTATTTTAGGCACAGTATTAAGAAGCTTCTCATCAACCTTGAGTTTCTTAACCCTCCACCTCAACGGTCTGGCGGATACTCAGTATGTGGAAATTAAATTGCCTTATAATGTTTGTGGACTCAACTACCCAGTAGAAGTGACCGTCTGTGTAGCAATGAGATAATTACCTAAATGTACCAGGGAACATAGAGATGTGGTTGTGTGTATGCCTGTGAGGCTTGTGGGCTGCCAGAATCACAAATTATTCATGTTGTGGTGTCATCTTAGTTTGGGAGGTGAGCGGTGATGAGGAGTTAGCACAGAGCGCCTATCAGAAGCAGTTTTGTCCCTTTTCTTACTGTCGCTTTTTCCTTTTCGTTAAAAGCTGCTTTGGCATCAGATTGACAACGTTGGCAGCATCACCCTCACAAGCAGGTGAAGCTTCTTTTTCTTCTCCTTCTCAACCATTGCCTCTCATTTGTCACAAACCCCACACTTCAGACAGGCATTCACTACGCTGCACTCTTGCCATGTGACTGTTTGGACAGGATTGATTCCTCAGGGCTCTTTGTTCCATTACATATTAATCCTAAATTACTTCACTCACATTTAGATTTGTATTTGACATATTTTAGAGTTATTGTATTTACATATAACAACGTTTTTTTTCTTCTCATTCTGGGATAATGGCATATCGGCATATTGGCAATTGTATGTTAGAGAGCTCAAGCTGGGGTTTCTCTCCACTCTCTCTGTAGCCTGGCTCATGTCCCTTTGCCAAGTTGTTTGATATGCAAAAGGATTCAAGCAGACTTGCTCTTATCTCCGATCATGCGATGATAGCAGGAGAAGAATGTGTTTTCTGAGGATAGACAGAGTGTGAGCAGTGATGTGCAGTAGGGATGATATGTATTATTACTCTTTCTACTGCTGCTGCTGCTGCTTATTAGATGCTGCATCATGCTGCTGTCAGGGTTTGTTTTCTCTCTCTGTTAGGGTCAGGTCAGGATTTATTATTGTTTGGTCTTTTTGAATCAGGTCGTCCTTACTTTTTGTGTCTGTGCCATTTTTGCGTTTATTTGAAAGAGGACAGTGTAGAAATGGATGAGGAAGAAAGGTATGACAGCAGAGGTCCTAAGGCTGGATTTGAACCTGTTTTTTTTTCCATTGTGGTTATATAGTGTAAACTGTAATTACTCAAATATCAAGGCACTCCAGGTCTCCCTTTGAAATCAAATTACGGTTGAAAGCATGTGAGTTTTCCAAAGGACCTTTATTTTGGGTACTTTAAAATGTCAAATGTGCCTGTCCTAGAAGGAATCAGCCTTTTGTATCCGTTCCTCCACTCAATGATTTAAATTGCTACGTACTACTCACTTTATCAGTGTGTCAGTGCACTGTTTGTGTCTGGTTATTTGTCTCTCTCCAGTGAATGATATCATTACTGCTGCCTATCTGCTATTTTCTCTAGTCTCTGTTTACATCTCCATTTAGCACATGCCATATGTGTTTACGTTTGTATGGTAATTCATTTGACATTGTCAAATCGTACTGGTGAGGCCATTATCTACAGACAACCATGAGTGGCAATATGTTATTACAGAGCAAAGGATTAAACTGAATAAGGACAATACACTAGGAACAAATCTGTATTTTTTTAGCAAACTGCAAACGGTTGCCTTTAAACGGAAACATTTTAAAATAAATATACAATAGATACATTCTCTGTTGGGTGGACCTCATATCTTTAAACAGGGACATTGCGATCTAATGGAATTGTTGTGAGTCGTAACGTTCACATCAACACATGTAACTATCACACAAACGCATGCTTGCATAACATTGCATTATTTTGTAATTTCATAACAGCAATTTGCAAACATTCATTCCCCTGGTCTGCTTCAAGAGGCAAAGTGAGATTGATTTACAACTTAATGTATGCAATACAGTCATACATCACAGGTAATGTTTCATATTAGGACAAAAACTGTGATGCTGTGACTCAAATCATTCTATTCATCTTAATAATCTACTATTTCACTTCGAACTGCTGATGCAAGGCAATAGGATGTGTGTGAGAAAAAAACAGAGAGGGAGAAAAATAAAGAGAGACAGATAGAGAGCGAGAGAATCGGTAGACCATGGAGGTGAGAGACTGAAGGGGTGCAGGATAAGGCGGCATCTGCATATCAAAGACTTCATGCCGGGAAATGATGAGAATAAAAACTGTAATATTGCTATAAATATATAGTGTATGTACCTACTGAGTGTGATGTAGGACCATATGGGAGCAAGTCATTCAGAGGACAAAGGAATCGTTCTTTTGACAAAACACAGTGGATTTGATAAGCAGAGTGAGTCCTTTGGAGAGATGACATGCAGTATTACACGTGTTTAATTAGAGGCACGGGGAGTCAAGTATAATACTCCTGTGTGCTTAGCTTGTCTGGGTAGACTTAGAGTGATGAATGGCTTGAGAAAAGTGTCACTTTCAAAATGTTAAGTGAAATACATTTAATCAAGCCTGTAATATAAAGATGGAAACACACAGGCGATGCATACTAAACACATTCTGTTCTTTTTTTATGGTATTAAGTTGAATAATGGATTCAGAAAGTTTTCTTACTTCCCGATTTCCTTTCTTTCGCCTACAATGACTGCTGAATAGTAGGTCTGCTTGCCCAAATGCTTTCTGCATTTCATTTCAGATGTACTCGGCACCTCCAGACACATGTGTTATTTTTCCAAAGAGGCACATCAGCGGGGAAGTGCACTTCGCCTGTCGTCGGCATGTAATCAGCGAAGTATGCCTCTAACTGCAGGGAACATGATAAGTGTGACACAGTATCCATCTCGCAATTAGTATGGAAATGTATCTAGCTCCAAGGAACAGGTGCAAATTGCCCAGGTGTAAAAAAATGGGGAAAGTGAACATTTTGTTTGTCATCTGCATTTCACAGACAGAGTGTAAGTGCATCACAAAAAATAATGCAAAGTATTAGCACCAATTTACATTCTTAGGAAGATAAATAGACACATTACCTGACCGATTTATCAAACCAGACAAAGGGGGGAAGTAGAGCTGTGGCAGAGCACTCAAATTAAATGTGTTCAGAGGGTGGAAGTAGTGCACTTCTAATAAGACATGTATTAAGTGCCTTTGACTGCAGTTACATTGAGACAGTAGGAGGGCAAACATTTAAATAAACATTTATAAGTCCAATTTTATTAGGCGTCTAACTAATACAAAAAAACAAGTTCTCAAATAGAGCAACATTTTAGCCACAGTAAATGTATTAAGAAAGATAATTTATTCTGCAACATCACATCATTTGGAATATTGGTGATGTACAGAGGCCTCGCCAAACAGACTGGACCAAAGTGAAACACTAAAGCAATGGAAATGGAAGAAGTTATAGAACTGAACTGATTTATTACCCTCTGTTTTACTGGCTGATGTATTATTATTATTTCTTCTTTGACGGTGACTTTTTAGGCAAGACGTCTTGAAAGCCGCAGAAGCCAGAACGTGTCTGTTAATAAACAGTTGAATTAACTGATTTATGTTTGCAGTGTGCCATGCAGTGTATGCACTTTTCCACCCCTAGAAAGATTCTGTGATCTTCGCTTTGATCACGGCTTGTCTTGTGAGTCTCGGGGCTGCCAAGTTGTTTGACTAGTTCAAACCTGTCGTGTGTATACAACCCTCCCGGAGCCCTGGCTTGAGTGCAAATCCCTTTACAGGCCGCAGTTTGATGTAACCCAGTGTGTAGAGCTGGAGTCTGGGGGCAGAAGACCCAGTGGGCTCTCTTTTGCTTCAGGGCTAATGGATCAAGACTGTCGGGTTCCCCTGGTTTCAGATACACACATTGTGCCTTTGTTTTATCTTTCAAACTGTTCCCTGTTTGTTGTATAAAGGAAAGTCCCCAACTGGTTGAGCCTCTTGAACCTTTTGGGAACGAGAGGCTCTTACTCCTTTTTACTTATTAGGCTGTAGAAGTGTACACATTCTCTTAAAATGGATTGCAAGCCCCTTTTAGCCAACAGCTTTTTGCTGATCAAAGCAAGTAATCCCCCCTTAAATGCTCAGGTCGTTATGTCAGTCCTAGCTGCATAGTGTCCCACCTTACTGTGTGCAGTTCTTTATTACACACGCTCTATACTCAGCTAAATGGTTGCAGTCTCTTCAATGTATAAAAACAAGTCTATGTGTCTCATGCAGAGACTATTTTATTCTCTGAGAATGATCAGTGTTTATTAGCCATCTACAAAAAAGATCAATAGGGCATCTCAAATGTATCTTCAAAGAAAAATGCAGAATTTGTACAAGTCTCAAGACTTCACATGGCAGACCTTCATATTAACAATAAGTTGAAAGGAAGGCATTTTTTCATGCTTTCTTTTCTGCAAATTACACAGCGAATGGAACTTTGAGGAATTATGTGAAATGACTGTTTCCGAATTATAGTACAATTCTAAAATACATGGATCTCAAAAGGTTTTATCATCAGTAACACACATTTCTAAAAGGAAAAACTAAAGCTTGGGTGGATAACATTGGAAAAAACAACAATAAACCACGGGCAACAGCATAGGATCAAACTCTCCTCTTGGCAGGTTCCCCTTCGCTACAACCACATCTATACCAAAATAATTGCGGTGACGTCATTATTGTATATGTACTACTTTGTGCACTCCACATTTACTAATGATAAGTTAACGGAAAATCTTTTTCTCTTGTCTCTTTGACGTGTTCTATTTTTCAATGTAGCTTTAGAAATCCTGAATCAAAACAATAACAATACAGAGGACCTTGAAGACCTACAGCAGACACACAATCACGCAGTGTTTAGCCAAGCAGAGCTATCGTGACCCATAGGGCAGAACTAATGAAAGGCATTTCATGGGCTCTTGAGAAACTGTGTATGAGAGATATATATAGTGTGTGTGTGTCTGTGTGTGTGTGTGTGCTAATAAAATACACACACGGAAAGTTGTCCGTGCGTGTTTGCCTGTATTTGTGCATAGATAGACCCTCATCATCTCTCTGTGATTACAGGAGCATTTCACCACAAACAGCATGTGACTTATCAGAGTGAGCCAGGTTTTCAGAGCACTGACAGTTTAGGGAGAGCTGCAATGGGATAAGTCTCAATCCTCTCTCTGTCATCCCCTTCTCACTCTCGCTCTCTCTCTCTCTCTCTCACTCTCTCTCTCTCTCTCTCTCTCTCTCTTACAAACATGCAGTATGTACACACACATCTGTGCAAACACAGATGCGGCACCCCAACGGCAAACCCTGACTACGGATTCTAAGAGCGTCTCCGCTGAGCCCTCAAGCCTTTCTATCTCTCCTGAAACGCAACACTGATAAAAGACGACCATTACTCCTCATGTCTTCAGAGACATAAGAAGATGTAAACGGTAAAGATGTGAAACAACAAGTCTCAGCGGAGGATCGTCAGTGTAATCTACACTAGTGGAAATAAGAACATATGGCTTTTTTTAGTTGAGACAATAAGGCAAAAGAAGACAAAGCCAAAGAAAAAAGGATTTAGACAAGAGTCTGAATCAGATTTAAGTAAAGCTTATAACAATATACACTTTATCAGCCAACAACAGATCTATTACTTAATTCTGAACATGGGCATGCATCAGTGTAGGTGAAAATGTGTGTACTAGTTACCTGAAGGTCATTTGGAATATCTGTCCCAAGTTGACTTGCTGGGTTTTGTTGTTGTATCCATGCAGCATCTCACCAAACAGGGTGTCATTGAAGTGGACATCCTGCCGGGGGCACTTTGGTCCCTCACAGTTGTCTGACAGCAGGAGGCAGGAGCGCCCCTCCCCTGACAGTTTGTACTCCTGAACACACCTGAGGAGGAGGGAAAACATGTCTATATCTTGTATAACATGCAATGAATGTGAACATAAATATATTCAAGATAGTAAAAAGAAAAAATCCATCGCCAAAGGTGCCCTTACTTTAAAGTGAGTGCAAATCAATTGTGCTGATGGCATTAAGGGAAATGTACATTGCTGCAAATTGTATTTTGTTGCAGGCTTGTTCACCCTTTGTGTAACTTAGTCTTACGTTAAAGAACAACTATAAATGCCATTTCACATTGTGGAGTGAGAAACAAATACATTCTTCATTTTTCTTCATACTTCATAGTTCAATCATTACTGTACTGGGCCCATAATGGCATAAACATTAAGTGAGTTGTGACCTGGCATGATCAATATTATTAGATCTGCATGGTTATCAGTATCTCAAAACTCCTCTTGGATTTTCCTACACTACAGTTTTACTATTAGAAGAATAAATCCCCTCATAAATGACAGAAGTAATGAGAAAATAGAAAATGTGCTGCAGTGGTGCTAACAACATTTCTGCCGTGAAATCCCACTGACAAGCATGACACAAACAGCTTGATCCATCCTTCTTGGCGTATTACTGGTAGAAGTGTTGCGATAATGGTGTGAGAAATGATTTCTTGCCACACATTAGGAAAAAACACAAACTGTGGGGATGCCACAGTGTGACACCGCTGTTGATCAGCTTCCTAAGCCATCATTGCCACGGTATAACTGTTTTCAAATTGCAGATCCCTAGGGATTACTATCCCACGTGAACCAATTTAGTCCTAGAGAAGTTGCGCAAAAAAGCTTTTCCTAGCCCACATACAGTGTATCATCACAGTGGAACATGTGTAGGGTGAGGAAGAGGGCGTTTGAACTGTTTGGCTGAATAACGTGCAACAAATAAGAATGGTTCAGCACTCCATTTTTCATGTTGGAAAAATTGATCTTAGAACAGCAAACTCCCTTGAAACGTTTAAAAGCAAATTAAAAACAAATATTTTTAATATGGCTTTTAATTTGGGTTAACTTTCAATTGTCACTAGTATCATTGTCCATGTTTTACTGTATTTTATTTATGTTTAGCTTTTATTTTACATTTTATTTTTTAAATTGTTTTATTTTAAAAATATTAACACTGTAGATGTTTTATCTTGTTCTGTATTAATTTTTACATTATTTTAATATTGTTGTTATGTTTTCTGTAAAGCACTTGAGGCTGCTTTGTGCATAAAAGGTGCTATACAAATAAAGTTTATTATTATTATTATTATTATTATTATTATTATTATTATTATTATCTTTCAGATGTCTTTTTTTACTTTTAAACCACATTGAAAAATCCAAGCTTCTCAATTGTAGATTCTAAAAGTATTTGTAAAAGCCATCATAGTTAACCAGGTAATACTACAGGGTTGACTAATTGACATTGTAACACATTAATAGGATAAGTAAAAATGTTTATATAACATCTTGGGCAAATGTCTTTCATCACATTTGAATGGTATTTGCTGATTAAACACCACCATTTGCATATCTAATTTCCTTCATGTGGGTATTTGCCTGAGGAAGAGTCTGATTGAAATATCACTCACAAATACGATTCCATGAGCCGGCAGAAACCTTTCATTTTTTTTTCACTGTTAGTTATCCTCACCCGCAAAACATTAGCACGTTGCTTGAGCTAGGGTCATCTTCAAGGGGCACGAGCTGCTGGAGACACAGCTGTTCACAGCCTCCGTTGAAGCCATCCGTGCAGTCAATGCCCCTAGAGTAGTCATAGCAACCTGAGCCATCCTTCATTGGCCTCAGCCCCTCAGGACACTGCAGGAAAAAGAGAGACAGGGAAAGAAGGAGAGGTGGTGGGAGGGATGACGCGAGAGGGTGAGAAGGAAGGCATAAATTAGGGAGAGAGAAGAAGAGAGTAAGGCACGGAGGTCAGCATGTGCATTTTAATCAGGATGAGGCGGCACCAAGGGTGTAAAGATGGGAGAGATGAGAAATGGAGAGTGGGATATTGAGAAATTCATAGAAACATTTATGAAAGATGGCAATGATCTTATTTAATGATACAGCAAACGTTGAGGTCTTTATGTGATTAAAGATAAGAAAAGCTGGAAACTGGCAGCTTGGAATCGCCCTTATAGCTTGTCTCACTACTTGAGGTCTTTGTTTGCTTATTTCATGTCAGACACAAACTCCACATGTGTTTGTCTCTCCTGGTGAGACTCCACACTGACAGGTGGAAAAGAGTGGCAGGGGACGCCATGTTTATCAGAGGAGACATGAGTTGTCGACACGTTCCCCAGGCCAACATGGTGAGTAAGCAATGAAAAGGAAATCAGTTTGTCCCTTTTACAATGGAGAGAAGAATGGTATCAATTCACTTGAAATGTGT
Organism: Trematomus bernacchii; assembly: GCF_902827165.1. NCBI lineage: Eukaryota > Metazoa > Chordata > Actinopteri > Perciformes > Nototheniidae > Trematomus > Trematomus bernacchii. The sequence continues at coordinate 4,619,227 of NW_022987547.1, read as the reverse complement.
TTAAAGGAGAATAGTTATATATTATAAACATGGGCTTTGAGGAACAGACATATTTCAATTGCATACAGAGAGCCTCAAATGAGAGTATCAGTATCAATGAAGATCAGGCATATATTTACTAATATCACATTTAATTACTGTTTTCAGCTGTACTTCATCATTCAGTTTGAATGATTTTCAGCTTGGCATTGACACCCAGCAACTCCACACATAACACATCACATTTACCTGAGCATACACATTCTGGAGAGAAATCTGAAGGGAAACAGTACGTCCAAAGTTTATGCTGGCTAATTGATCGTGCAGCACTGAGTAGTTTTTTTTTCTTGTTAATTATACTTAAACCGGCATAATAAATACAAATTAAGCATGAATGCAAAAACAGCAGAATCATTCTATAACAAAGCTGAACTCTATTAAAATTATAATTTTGCTTGGAATTAATAACTTGTAGACTTAATAGCATACTGTTCAGGATTATCCATATTGGATGTTAAAAAAAAAAGAGATTGTTGCCCAAACAAAACAAGGAGGTTATACTTGACAAACTTTTCTGCTGGCACAGCTTTTGTTATAGAGGCATGTAAAAAGCTGTTATGGTCATATTTATTTAATATCCTCTTAAGGTGTTAGCATATGATTTAGTGTCTTAAAGAATTAAACATGAACTGTTGTGGTAGAGACAGCAGACTCAACCCGTACAGATATGATCAATTATATTTTATTGATATTGAAAAGAGCGATTGTTTCACTCAACGCTTCACCATACAGTACTAATTTAATGATTATATGGTATGTTCGTGACAGTGTCATATTATAGGTACTGCATGCATTTTAAGTACTACTGTCAAAGGTTCTCTAAAGACACGGAATAATCTGAAAGCTCTTACATCTCTTAATGCATGAGACATCTTCAGACTGTTAGCGAAATATTTACTACAAAGCTTCATCAGAATTCCCACACCGAGAACAGCGGTTGCTCGCATTATTACACTGATGATATATTCTGTTTCATTGCCTCTCAAAACATCACTCTGATGTGTTATTTCTGATTTTGCCAGTTCATCCCACTAGAGGCTCGAATGTGAAACAATTATATCTGGAAGATGTGTTGATGGTGCATTAGTGTCTTAAAAGAACAAGGGTGCAGAGAAGCAACATTCCACATCCAGGCGTTTTTGAAGTCGATTTCTCGCCTTGGAATAGCGTCTGGATTCACATATTGGTAATGTGCCAACACTGTGTCTGTCATGTTTTATATTGTATCCTAATGAGGGAGGCATTAGATTTCGGAAAACAAATCTTCTACGAGAGTGATTGAAACTATCAACAGTTCATTTTTGAAAAATCGCTCATATTTGAATATTTGATGGGTTTTCTGGCACTGGAATCCAGCAATCAATTTACACCTTCAGACAGCCATATGCTGAACATGTGTCATTTTTAATAACCAACACATCACTTTTCTCAGAGCGGCAAGTGCTGCTGTAATTTCTGTTTTGTGATGTGTTTATGTGATGGTTTTCTGGATTCAAAATGTAAAGAGACTCTTAAATTACATGGCAGTTTGCAGAACAGTGTTCATCACTTTCACTGACGGCCGCTGTGACTCATCTGCGAGTTCGTGTGTTATGTGTTTTCTGCGTGGGATTGATTGTGGGTGTGTGAGGCATGATGAAACAAAAATGATAGGTGTTTGTGTATTTCAGCTATTTGCAAAAAAATAAAGTTGGCTTGCCATTGCCCAAGGTTAACAAGTGTGCTGCATTTGAAATGTTCTGAGCTATTCTGCTATTCTGTGAGCAAAGATGTCAATCAGGAAACACAAAAAGAGGTTTTGAGACTGACTGACACGCTGTAAAGAGAGTACCCTGAGGTAGCTTTTGCAGCTCATCAGTGTATAAGGGTCAACAGGCAAGGGGGGACATTATAGGGAGGGGGTGTATGCCATTGACAGTTCAGTAACATCTCTGTATGTGAACATTTAAGCCTTCTGGGCAGAGGTATTGGACATCTCACTTTTATCTGGTATATATTTATAGTGTACACAAACCCTAAATAAGACACCCAATCTGTTGTAGGCTTTACATTTACAGATTGTCAATATATGCTGTATATGTCACCATAGCCCCAAGCTTTTATGATGTAACTTAAGGTCAGTGATTAACAGTTTAATCAGTTGTTGTCACATGTCATAAACACCACTGAAATATAGTTGGACCTCCACTCACCCTAATGTTAACCTCTTTTACCCCCACTGTGCCAGAACACATTTAATAAGATGTGGCGAGTATGTCTTCCTACCCTCCAGCATTGTTGTGACAGTCCAGACTGGACACAATTCAAATAATGTTCATACATTATAACTAACTGACAGATCATAAATGTTCCTGAGACCAGTAATAAACAAGATTTCCCAGGTAAGAAACCATGAGTCACAAAAGCAATTAAAGGCTCATATGGTGGGTTTTAATAACAGTTATGTAATGGAGGACAGGGAAATTAAGTCAGAAATGAGAGGAGGCAAATGAGATACAAAAGAGGATTGGGCAAGGGCTTTCCAATGTGAAATATATTAGAAAAACATGAATGTTATTACTGAGGCCAGGACAAGAGAAATAGGGATGTCAGCCTGGATGTCAGTTCTAGCTGTTTCACTTAACGCTTTTAAAGCTGCAGGAGTTAAGTGGGAACAATGTTTTTGTAGTGTTTTAAATACTGGGAAAACACTTTTCTGCCTGATACATTGTGAAGAGCTCTAGGCTTGATAACATCTGTTTCTGGGTGCTTGGAACGTGTAGAGAATGATTCCCCATTGTTTTTCCCATTGTTTTTTTTGTAAAATCTCATGAGCAACAACATACTGTATCAAACTGGAAAGCCTAACATTGCTAAATGTGAAACCTCCAAAGTCTTGAATCATGAATGCCCTCAGAGCAGCAGCTGCTCTCCAGTTATCAAGGCCTTTGCAAACAATCTCAAGCATGCAGACAGGGGACAAACTGGAGAGATAACAGGTGAGCTGAGGATTATGCGTTTTGACATTTGGAAGACCTTCACTTACACTCATGTCAGGCCTGAACGTACAGTATAGGCTTATATTTATTTTTCCAACCATATTTTTCTCTCTATTTTATAGACTAAAAATTACAAAAGCAGTTATTGGATATATCCTGATTCAGTTGTCAGCTTAGTCAAATGAGGGGTGACAGGTCATTGGACTGGTTAATGTTATCAAAAGCTATTGCCCAAAAGCTATTTGATGATCCACACGGTGATATGCAATCCACCACCAGTAGTGACTAAAAGTAATTAAGGGGTTATTTTCCTTTAATTATGATAATTATCTCTCTCAGAACTGCTACATTATGTTATCATATCCAGATCGCTATCTAATGAGATTGAATGATGGCTGATGGTTTTCACAAAAAGGCTACAAATGAATCCTGAAACAAGGTTACATCAGCTCTTTCTAGGCAGTAGAAAATGCATTTTAAACAATACAAAACAACATGTGAGCTATAAACGTTGAATTGTACATTGTTCGCATGTGTGAAATTGATAAAATCCCATGTGTTAAACATTTAAGGGAAAAGCTCTCTCGTCTCAGATCCATTGATTGTATTGCACGAAAGTGATGCTAACTTCCTCACCAGAACGGAATTGGAGCCATTCATCACACTGAGCAGGGAGCAGTGGGAATAGCTGCCTGTAATTCAGAATTGTCATGCATCACTCTACGGTTGAATGACAAGGACTTAAGGTTAGCCATTAGCGCTGGCCGCTGGCTACTTGCTCTTTCTGCTCCAACCACTCTCCAGACAAAAGGGCTGGGGGCGGTGGAGTATTTGAATTCCAGATACATTCTTTCAGTCAGACCTTGGATACTGATGCAAAGGCAGAGAGATCCTTTAGACACTTTTGGACAACACGGAAACAACTTTATTGACTTATAAGTTGTTACTATAATTACGTGAGAATACATTAAAATATAATTATATTCTGGCAGTATAGTAATGACTCATTATTGAATATGTTTAAAAGAAGAGGCATTAGAGCAGGGGTGTCAAACTAAATTTCATCGCGGGCCACATTCGCATAAAGGTTGCACTCAAAGGGCCGGTTGTAACTATATAAATATATAATATATATATAAAATGTATTATATTACATTATTGCCTTTGAATTGGATTATTATCGGATAGGATAATAACTTAGTAATTAACTACGTCTGAAAGCAGAAGTCCAGGGCAAATAATTGCAAGTCTCTTCAGTGCGCATGTCACAAAACGAGATGCATTGTGGGACATGTAATTTATGGGCAACCTGCTTCTGTAAAGTGGCATGTAACCGTATAATATTATATTCTTTGCAAGCTCTTGCTGGGCCACATAAAATGAAGTCGCGGGCCGGATTTGGCCCCCGGGCCTTGAGTTTGAGACCCCTGCATTAGAGACAAGTTTGGCTGTGTGTGTATTTATGTACACATTTGCAAAATAAATATAATATATTCAAGTATAAGGATAAATGTGATGGTTTAGCTGTTTACATGTTATCTTCTCTCTCTTGTACACCTGTTTGTCTGCTTTACATATACCATTAAGGGTTGAATGTGTATGAATTCTCTGGGGGGCAAAATATAAATGAGATTTGTATGACACCATTAAGTAGCGGAGCGGTGGTATTTAACTTCTGTATATGGGATTTAAATGATAAGGCATGTTTGAAGACATTGAAGAAAAATGAAGTAAAGTAAGTATGCATGAAATATGACTGCACATGTATCTTCTTGCACATTAAATACTGCACATATATCACATAAATGAAAGTTCACACATTCTGAATGAATGCTATTCATTTTCCTAATTACCATTTTCTATCATCAGCCTTAATCAGGAAATGAGCATAATCTATTGAGGACTCTGTCTCTTAATGATCTTGTCAACATTAAGATGCCAGATGTTCATACTTAGTGGCCAGAACACATTTGAAAGAGAGAAGAGATAGTGAAGGAAGTGTGACAGTGATCAAAGGACATTTTAACTGTACTGCCCAATGCAGCCTTTTGGATAAAACAGGACATTCAAATGCTGTAAACCACAATCAATAGAGATACTAAGGGACGACAATATGGATATAGGTAAAACATATGAAGATGTGCCCCAAATATTTTAGAAATACAATACACATACATGACTAAATCTAAACGTGGAGCTCTGAATCACAATGACGCATGTGGGGGGAAATCAAATACTCTAAAAGCATATTTGACAGCATCATCTAGTTTAGAGGTGGCAGAGATGCATGCCCTGCAGCACTGCTGATCAAATGGGTTAAATTAAGAACAACAGTTTTATTGCTGCAAGAGCAACGGAAACTTGCGAGGGTGCATTGCAGTCCCCTGGTGAGAAGAAGTCTCATCCCAGCTGTTCTTCATGTGAATTCATACGTAATCTTCAGTGAGGACGACACACACTTATCTGTCAGCTTTTCGGAATGAAGGCAAGAAATAGACTTTGCTATTTAAAATAGATTTAGCTGGTCTTCTTTGGATTTGATCCGCTTATTTCTTTGTGTGTGAATGGTTTACATTATGCAGGCATACAGGCTGGATATACATAAAAACAATCTGACTTGTTCTATTTTGCACTTCACTGTCTAACAGGATGATTTAATCTTGAGAGCTGATATTCACACGTATGCAAAGAGAAAATCGGCATTTTTGTGCTCAGTTAATCAGGTTAAGTCCATTCCTCACTATGGGGACCGACTGTATTTAAAGGCCATGTTGTCTCTATTGCTCTTCCACCTCTCTTTAGTGGTGTCAACACAACAGATGAGTATGAGAGTGAAGGATAGCTTTGTGGCAACTCCATCAGACTCCGCTGCTCTCAGCTCAGTTTAATCGCCAAAGGCATTTAAGAGCTGCTGTTATTTGCTTTCTTTGTTGATGAAGACAACAGTGACATTAGACATCAGTCTGTTAATGCTGGCTTATGTTGTTTTTTTTTCCAGGAAAGCAAATAAAGAGTACACAACCAGTAGTTTAAGTGTTGTCAAAGACAAAACGGTAACCTATTGATTCAAAGAGGATGCTTTAAATTAATCATTTAATTCACAAAATCTATAAGTGTCGATATATAGATTTCACTAAATTAGCTTCTGGCAGAAGAGATACAGAGATAAAGAGGGAGGGGGAGATATACAAATGCGCCGCCTTGGAGATTTCACTGAAGGTTATTACAACAATGGTAGCAATATACAAGAATTTACTGCAACAGGAGAGCAATAACTATTTTCTGCTCCTCTTGATATTTCAATTTTGCCACAAAGAAAAACAGATCTTATCTGTATTTCATGTCAAAAACGGGTCTAGCAACACCTCGTGAATTATTAAAAGCGAGAGGAAATTGAAATACTAATCTTTCTCTGGGTATCTAACCTGTTACCTGGGAATAAAGCCAGTGTGATTTAATTTTCCCTCTTAAGCCTGGGTTTGCAAAAAGGTGCTAGGAGCGTTAACCTGTGGGGGGGACTGCAGGGTGGCCGTTACATTCATGAAACCAGCCTTGGTGAGGATGGCGATATTGGCTGTAAATACCTTTTAGCACAGTGAAGAGCGACGGCCATTAGCTGGCTACACACAGGACTCACATGCACTCACATGCATACAGGCTGGAACAGCTACGTATACTAAGCATGGAGAAGAGTGGATTACGACTCACACAGAAGAAACATGACAACCTTGTTTGTTCAGGTAGATATTACACCCATATACTGTTAACATAGCAAATATCTGTTTCTGCTATATGTATGCTCTTAATATCAAATTGAGAACCTTTAAGCAAAAGCTTCAGTTGTTCACTGATGTTGATAAAACTGTATTTTCACCCATGCCATCTTTGATAACTAGTGACTGTTTACATTAGCTTATATCACATTTATTTGCTGAGCTTTAGTTTAACTATAATGCTGCAAATATTTGTTTATACTTCCCTCTTAAGGCCTCTTATTGAAATGTTTTCCATTATACACAGATCCTTACCCCCACCCTTGGCTGCAGCAGCGTTATGTGCATCTCAGTGGAACACTAAATGACACACTTGATCCAGTGTTTAACCAACAGAGTCAGGGTGGGAGGAGGAGAGAATTATTACAATTTGCTTTAAACCATAAAGCGTTGAATTTCAATGGTAATGAGGCAAACTGAGCAGTGCGGTGCAGCGGTGCGGGGGGGGGGGGGGGGAGTCATGATGCTCAGTGTCAGGAACACAGGACTGTGGGGAGATACAGGGTGGGGTAGGTAGAGGGCTTATAGTGCGTGAAGGTTTGCACAAAACTTTTATTTGGGTGGAGTTGCCATTCCTTCCTCCCTGCTGACTCTTTATGCAAACCGGAGGCAACCAAGCGTAAATCTGGCTCCACACTGACAACTCATCATTTAATTCCTGACTTTTGGAGTGTGCCACACATTGTAATAATGTCTCACATACTGGGACACTATAAAAGCGCCTTAAAATGAGATTGAAGAAAACAGTATCTGTCTTCTCTAAACTGCTATAAACTAATGGAGTTTGACGGGCCAAATTTAAACCTTCAGATGATGGTGGAAGTAAAAAAAATACATCTATGCCAACCCCGCATCTGAAACAACTTAAACAGAGATGTCCCAAAAGGCACATCAACTGATGAAAGATACGCTACTAATATCCTACCATCTGCTCAGCCTCTGAGTACGTCCATTAGGAAGACAGACACCGTAGCCGGATACAATAATATGCCATAAAGACAAACATTCCAGCATTTCTTTAAAGAAGAGAAACCACAGTATGCTGCCGCTGTCAAAGTTACACTTTAAAATGGGCAAACTACCAAGAAAAGCCATATTTACAACGTTTTGAAATTCACCAAGCAGCCCCAGGAGAGTTCAGAGAGCATCAACAATACCCCTTTCTCTCACAAACACAGCGGATAACACGGTACATTGACCACAGGTTCAACGAGAATTTGACCATTCATTCCACACCACTGGGTGAATGCTAGATTGTTCCTGCCGGCACAATCCTCATGTGTCAAATGAAGTTCCCCACACTGCTATGCTACTGGGTTGAAACCTAATTAAATATAACTAAATTCAAGTTCAAGTACTGTTTTGATCAAGAGAGAGTCATGGAAGATTTACTGCAGTGTCCTACCTTTGCTAAGCTTTTGTCTAGTTTCTGTTTGCTTAAAGGGATAGGTTGGATGTTTTGAAATTAGGTTGTTTGAGGTATTTTTTTCATAATCAGTGTATAACTTAGAGAAGATAATGGCTGGCAACCTTTCCAGTTTTAAGTAGCAGACAGGAATATTTGCATGTTAGGCAAGAAATGTATAGCTGTGGGAGGGGCCAGCAGCAAGACAAATACCGTATTAGCCAACCAAAATAAAATACATTTATAAAAATCAGAACCAGTTTGTGTATATCATTGACTAACACTATTTAAACATACATTATACATTGAGGATTCAAGCAAGACAATCGGAATTGCTGTCTTTATTTTGGATCTTATTAGTCTATGTTCAATTCTGTTTGTCAGTACTTTTATACTTGATTTGGTTTCTTTTTCTTTTTAAAGATTCATTTCTGAGTGTTACTTGCAAATTAAATTAAGGATTTTCTATATGGATAATTACAATATTCCCTTCTTGCTTAAGATGACTATTCAGAACCATTTGCACTGAAACATTTCGAGAAGCCATTATCCATTTCACAGAGTTGAAAGAGGTGCCTGTGATCATGGAAACAGCAGTGTTGGCTCTGATGTAAACCGCAACACGATGCTCAGTCCTATCCAGCACATTGCCAGTGTGATGTCTGATTTGACCAACTGGTGTTTGATGAGGCAAGAGATGAAAAGGAAGAGTGTGGTTACAAAAACATTGCCTGACTGAAATTGCTAACCTGCCTTAACAACAGCTGTTGTTATAAACTGAGGTTAGAGAGTACAATAATAAACCACCTGTCATCCTCTCTGGCTCCCAGGCAGAACATGGAATAAGCAATGTCTCCAAAACGTCCGCACTGCCTGAGACTAAAATGTAATTCATTGCAAATGTATTTCAACTGTCTTTAGAGCAGCAGACAGCCTTGAGGGACTGGCTGTGATAATGGATGTTAAACCCTGCGTGTGGCGTGTCACTGCTCTGTATTAGCACCCACTCTGACAGGGGTGGTTAAAATAACACCAACCCAAAAGAGCCAGAAAAGGAAAATAATACCACTGTGTCTGTGATCCTTGAAGTTAATCTTTGAAGTCTAGGCTTTGTCAATATTTTTGTCTGGGTATTAATGAGCCACACACAGAGGAGTGATACTGTTCGGAACCATTTTATACTTTCTAAAAGTGGGAGCTGTGGTTAAATATTTCCATAGTTATTTTGCTTTTTCTTTATTCAAGGTTGTAATTCCTGACAGTCTTTTGACTTGGTTCAGCCACAGCAAATGGTCAAAGATGAGAAAAAACAGTGTGTGTTTTCCATGAGTTCATGGCTGTGTGTGAAAACTGTTAATCAAATGTGTCACAATACGTCCAGCGGCTTGACGTGGTAGAATATGACAAAAAAAATCATAATCATTTGAATTTTGTACACACTCTCTCTCTCTCCATGTCTACTTATTTTCATTCATCTTAGCTGCATATATTATTGACCGGTTTCATTTTAGTATGCAGCTCATAGGGGATGCAAATGCTCCTACACTTCCACTGTGAAATTACATTAAACACGGACCAATAGGGATTTCTCTGTAATTATCCGCTATTACAAAATTGGTTTGAAAAATAAGAAAATCAATTTATACATGTGATGATTTCCTGGTAGAATAAACTAATGCTATGCAGAATTAAAAAGGCTACAATTATCCATATTACAGGTGCTTTTGTGACACGGAGGAAGAACACCAAACAACGCCAGCAGGGTTGTTATTAGGAGTTGTCTTATTTTCAGGAAAACAATAATGAACATTCTGTCAATAAGTATGGAAGAAGGAGGCATCTACCACTATATGGAGGAAAAAACACATATCTTAGTCACAAAAACAAGCCACGAGCTATTACACATGTCAAAGGTGGCTTGGTTCTGATAAATGATGGGGAAAATGAGTCAGGCTTATTAATATGGAGCAGTAGTCATGGTAACACAGTGGGAGGTAAATTGTGGGTGATGATTGCAGAGGGAATGAGCAGAATAAGTGGAATTGCAGGCCTATAGAAAAGGCTTAAAACGTTTTAAGTGCTATGTAAGTATTACGTTTATTCTACAGAGTCTATCAGACAGAAGAAGACACTGTCAGAAGAAAAGGGGTTCCTTGAAACTGAACAGCAATAATCTCTGTCTTTCTGTGTGTGGGTACCCACTTCACATATCTCTAAAACTCTTCATCCGATCTACTTTGCACTTAGTAGGTGTTTGGACCCAAAGCTGCGTCGAATGTGCTGCAATTAGGACACGAAACACGTTCAATAATAATACACTTTTAATAAAGAAGCTAATAGCGCTCAGCGTGGCTTCAGGGCTCTGCGGTCTGAGTCGATCATATCTTTGGCAGCATGCCTTCACAGGCCACAGCTTATTGACTTGTGCTGCTGGATAGACTGTAGTTACCTCGGTGCTGGATATGATGTTAATAATAATGAAGCAAACACTAATAACTTCACTGTAGGCAAAATAGCTCAACCTTACCTTATTACTGCAGTGGTTGTCACAGCAGGTGTTTCTGACTCACTAGCTTCAACTTTGGTGTGTGACACACATATGTCATGGCATCAGGGATCATTTCGGCAGCTTAGACTTAAGACAAACATACTTTAGTTATTTCTATCCATAGTTTAGTTTCGTAAAGAATCTAAATGTTTGAGTCAAATTCAAGCCTAAAAAAAACTAGTATAAACGCTTTTTATTTTTTTATTTTACAGCTATTTTTCAATCTCTAACTCTTGTTGATTCTACATAAGATTTTATCCTTTTCCTTATCATTAAACCATTCCACAGAACAGGCAGAAATAGTGTTGTAGTATTGTCAACAGAAGGTGTTCTTTCGTGAGGAGAGGCATTTTTTGGTTCCAGTTAAAATATAAGGAAAAACAAGAAAATAGCTTTATCCCTGTTTGTCTTCGGTTGACACGAACAACAGAAATAACCGTAAATGTATAGCCCTGTCCAAGCTCTCAATGAGCCAGCAAACAATCTACTCACTGATGCCACTTTACCAGGTCCTATTGGTCCAAATGTTATGAATATAACTGCCCCACCATAGTAATCACAGTGACGGTTTTGGTACTTGAAGAGTGTTGCTTGTACCCTGACCATACTGGAGCAGAAAGTGTCATTTTGTCCACGTCTGTGTACAGTTATTACAGGGGAACACACAGCAGTGTGAGTCATTAGAGCTTCTAACCATAGGTCCCATAGTGTCCATACATACACTAAAAATCCTAGTAACACCAAAGCATACTAATTATGGCTATAAACAGAACATTAAATATAATAGATTGCTTGCAAATAGCACACAAGTCAAACTAGGATACAGCAGATGGAAGGCACATTTAATGAGTAGCATTATCTTGGGAAAGAAACATTAAGAAGAGGTGATTATGTAAATGAATGCATTTTAGAACTTATTCGATACTTAATCATTCTTGTTGCTGCAAAGTCCTGCAAGGACTACTGAGCAGCACATGCACTGGTCATTATTTGAACAGCTTACATATGCTGGCTCATTCTGTTAGTTTGATTAACCATTTTAGGGCAATAGGCTATGTGTGTCAAAATGTCTTATTCTGATTCCTGAAATATGCCTAAAATCTAAGGGAAAAGCTGGAGCGTAGTGATGCAACAATGAATGGGACATGACACGATTGAAGCTATTATGACCAAACAGTTTTTATGAAGCTCCTGTCTCTATCTAGACTCAAGGCTTGGATCTAGCAGTACTATCATGGCTTTAGTCTGCTTTTCCACTGAAATTGGTTGTCAACACCCTCTGAGCTCGGCTAGCTAGTTAGCTTCTACAACTCAGTGCCAGTTCAGCTGACAGCAGGCTGACAGATGAAAAGTGTAACTACTAGGCCTTTTATCAGTTGGTCTCTCACTGGAAAGCACATTTCTCTCTCTCACACACAGATACACATAACCCCTTTACTCCCGATTGCAATGATATTATACTTCTAATCCATCCAATTATTAACATAGAACTTTAACACTGGCCCAGAGCTGAGTTTAATGTGCTCTAGTTAAAACAATAAAGAACACTATTTAATTAGTGTGTTTAACTTGTTAGTTTAGTTTATTTGTTTATAGTATCGTGGACAGTCCCCATTGATCAACTGTCACAAAAAACAGTAAATGGGGCAGCTTTAGCCAACATTGCTAATTTCCAGCTGTTGTCCCCGGCCAGATGATAATGGACACCCTTAAAATCACAATACATCCACAGCATTAGTTATAAAAAAAGGATGAAAGACAAGTAGATACAGGCGAAAGGATAAACGAGAACAATAAAATGCAAACAAAACACATTACTATATACATGTCACATACTGTATAGCAGAAACGAGGGGCAACATCCATGATCACAACATGTAACACACACGCCATATCCAACACAGACTAGTGTGTGGAGGTGTAGTTCTCAGTGAACCATGTTTTTAAGCAAGATGTAAATGTGGTAAATGTATGTATGTCTTTGATTTGAGTGGGTAGAGAGAAAGTTAGCATATAATCTAGAAGCAAAACCAGCATATGGCATCCGCCTTCACTTACCATGCAGCCAGATGAGTCTGTCTGTCGGTCAGTCACACACTTGAAGTTCTTCTTACAACCACCGTTGTCTTTGGAGCAGTCACGGACAGGCCCAAAAGACTCCAGAAGGTCTTCTACTGTCTCAAAGTAAGTAGACATCATGGCTTCTTCCCTGGAATGGAAAAAAAGTTGTATACATTTTTTACAGTGTGAATAAAGACACACTGGTACAAGTAATGACAAGGACAAAAAGAATGCTTGAGCAGCCGAACATCCCTCACCACCTGGAAAGCTGTCTCTCATGACCTTGCTGTTAACCTTGCTGTTTAGTGCAATTAAGAAGCTAGTAATGCTTGTATATAGTGTGACAAAATCGTTGACTGTTGGTGGCTTTACCCTTCCTCCTACTATTAATGACTACTTGTGATGTTCCCAAGCTCATGTTTTATTTCATAAAAGGTTATGAGTCAGCTTTAATGGCTGGATAGTAATACATAGTATACAATAACGAACATTTACAATGACAGAGCTGTTATTGAATAGCCTACAGCAGTGACCATCAACTTGTGGCCCGCCAGACATTCTCATCCGGCCCGCACGGCGGGGGTGACTGTGGCGTTGGCGAAGTGGTTAGTGCGTTCGCCCCCCACTCATTTTTTTTTTTACAACGTCTCGTGAGTAATGTGCAGTACCGGAGTCCAGCAGAGAGGCAGCAGCTGCGGGACAGTAGACTGCATACTGCGTAGCCTTCCCTGCCCTGAAGAAGAAGTGATCCTTCGTTAGCGTGAAGAGTCTGCTTTATGCGCTCCGCAGCAGTAGCCCCGTTGCGAGGCTCCGGCGACTTCACAGTACATGCACCCCCCCAACAGAGTCCAACAGAGAGGCAGCAGCTGCGGGACAGTAGCCTGCATACTGCGTAGCCTTCCCTGCCCTGAAGAAGAAGTGATCCTTCGTTTGCATGAAAAGTCGGCTAAGCTTTATGCGCTCCGCAGTACCTGAGCGTGCTCCACTAGCGCACCCCTCCCCGGTCAACAACTTCAAAATTCTGGGCTATATATAAAAATCGCTGGCCCGCGAAAGTGTCTATTGGATAAATGTTGGCTCTTGGACACACGTAGTTGGTGATCCCTGGCCTACAGGAATGCTTTATTTTTTCCTCCGACATGACAGGTCTTTTGTGAGCTTAGTTTTGTGACTGGCAGTACAAAGGCAAACCGTTCTAAACCTAATCCAATAGTAGTTTCAAACTGAGTGTATTGTGCAATAACAGGCGTTTAGCCTTTTTAAATGAGCTGTTTTAAAACTTTCACCCAAATGATGAATGCAGGGCTTTGTGCTGGTTCATGGAGGGTCATGTGTGAGACTAATTGGTGCATTGGCAGTAATTTGACATGTTTGTCACGGCAGTTTGATGGAGAGCCTAGGGAATCACCACTATGCATCAATAAACTCTCAGGACCCGTCCAAGGCCAATGCATTCAGGCCCGCCTTTACTGGCAAGGTAAAGGTGACAGCAGAATAAGAACAAAGGAAAACAAATAAATGCACACACACTTAAACATGGACACAGGGAACAATAAGTACATTTTCCTCAATCTCATACTCATAATTTATTTATGTATTTATTTAGCGTTTTGACATAATAGGATACCATTTGAAGTAGGTTTTTCATTTGTGGAACTCCATAGAAGGATACTTTATCCTGTATTTTATAAGATCTGAGTTTATTTATTCAAATGCCATTTATTGTTCATTTTTACAGAACTTAGTGTGTGTGTGTGTGTGTGTGTGTGTGTGTGTCACTGTCAGAAACACTTCCTTTGGACATAAATCATTACAAATAACAGAGGAAAGTATCATTTCCAATAGCCATGTCTTTGTGCTTTCTTCTGAGAAATGTCAGCTTGACCATGCTGTATAGCTCAGCTGCTGCGTTCCCTTCAGCATGCTGAGCCATGCCCATACACTGAGCTCTGCATGCCCGCTGTCAGAGAGAACCAAGGGGTAAGCAGCCTCTGTGTTTCTCTTTGCAAAGAAACAAAAGCACTGTCTGATGCAATGGGGCCGCAGAGACCACAGTGTGTTGTGATGGTGACTCGACTCTACAAACAGCAACAACATCTTGAATGATGGGAGGACAGATGCCCTGCTGAGCGCTGGATTTTTTTTGTATTGTCACTGTCACTGTTCTTCTAAGTCTTTTCCTCTGTTTACTTGGGTTGCTTACAAGGCAATGGCGGGGCCTCCGAACGCAATAATACAGCCATCAATGTTGCTGTTTATTTCATTAACATGTTAAATGTGCAAACTCTTTACAAAGTGGATACAAAGTACCACAAAGTCATGTTTTGCAAAGTTACTTCAATGGACAAAGATTGCAAAGTGAACTCTTATTGACTTAGCCTTTACTGTCAAATATGTTTCTGAACATAATTGTACAGTGACCTTGTCATTGGCTTTAGGCAAAGATGAAAGGCAATGTATTACAATTCATCAAAAAGGTATGAATACTCTGTGCAGTGCATTAGTAAAAAACCTTCAGAATTTCATATCTTACTAATTTAAGCAGGGATGTGTTCCAGGTAGATGTGGGCCGTCACCTCCCTCCCTTTTCAATTACAATATACTATCTTTTTTTCCCCTTTTCATCCTGTCTGCCCATGTGTGATCAGCATGTGGAATGCTGTTTAATAAATCACGGTTTTCAGCAAGGTATGCTTTATTTTTAATATTTAGAACTTATAGGCACACCCCACCGTCATTTGCACATCTTCCTTCTGTGAGCTCACATTGGAACTGTCCCCTTTGAAAAATCTAATTTGTACACTCTGCTGTGCTGATGGCAAATTGCAGTGTCACACACACTGGATAAAATGATATGTGTACCAAAAGAGCACAGACAAGTAACATATTTTTCCAAAATGTGTGTATATTCAACGTTGTTAATGCTAAGGAGTTTCTTTTATGTTCTTTGTTGAACAAAAGTATATGGGAGCTCTCTGGCTAACTGTGCTTTTGTGTTTTGAATGGTAACCTAATTAAAGTAATGGTCCATTTGATTCGAGCATTCATTTGAATGACATTCACTAAACAGGAAAACATTTATTACAAAAAGGATTTAGTATGTTTACCACATGAGCGAGAGTGACAATGTTTAGCATACCATCTTAAAACAAATATGAAACAGTCCTTTTGTGTAAACAATCCTATTCAACTTAACCTGTTAAGCCCTGAGCCTGTTTTTCAGGTCTCAGGCTCGAAAATGACATTCCCAGAACAAATGACCATATCTTCCCTTCTAAAAGGGTTAAATTAATAATCTTTTTTCTCAAAGTAATGATAAACCTGTGAGTTGGATGTAGAAAAGTCAGAATCAATATAGATGTTTTTTATTTTAAAGAAAATTCAGATTTTACATAGTAAAAAACTGTAAATTATAGTGTCCGTCCAAAAATTCTTTTTTACTTATAGTGAAAACCACCCTTGGATGATGGGTTAGTAGACTAAAAGCTTTAGGAATCCAAAGTACAACATATAATAAGTACCCTGTATCAAGATTGATGCAAAACAAGTGACATTTGACCTTTTTAGAGAGGTTTAGCCAAAACCACCCCACCTCTGAGGTGATTTGGGTGAAAATGTTTTTTTTTCCATATCTCTGGCCCCCCTTGCTCGATTTGGATGGTTGACACCTCTTTCTGACCGTTAGAGCCAATAGAATCGAAGGGGGAGGCTCCCACACACACACGTTGTGAAGAGAAATGGTGGGGGCTGCGCGCATGTAAATGTGCAGCAGAGTGGAGCTATCTCTAGCTCTGGCATTTGGAAACGAAAAAGCAGTTTTATTGCTTATGGATTATCAGAAATAATTTCATAGAGGGCACAGATACATTGGATTAACCTATGGATTAACTGCAGCATCGTTTTTTTATCGTTTTAATGCCATTGAAGACCAGTTTTGACCAAGGTAAGCCATGTTAGCGTTTCTAGCTACCTAGCTCCACATGTTATGATGTACACTTTCGTTTATAGCGTCGCAAATGTTTATCACTGAGTGTTGAGGTTTTTTACACAGATTCTGTGTCTCCAGGAGACCAAAAACGAGTGGTTGGCTGTGCATCTAGGATAAGTAATAAGGGAGTTATTGTGAGTTTAGTTGCAGAGATAGGTTACATGTTTTTCGCTCGTGGCTAATTCAGAGGCTGAGTGTTAGCATTGTGGGTTTTTTTTGGAAAAAAAAATTAAAAAGATCAGTTAGCTGAGTTTCTTCCCGTTACATGGATATAAAACATTGATAGTTTATTAAATGAACATTCCCTCATACACTGTTTCCTGCAAGATGTTGCGGCAGTGCCCCGGTACCGGGGTCTCTCGGGCTTAACAGGTTAAACATTTCAATATAATTGAAGTATCGCCTTCTGTTTGCTGCAGATAAAGCAATATTTCATGGTTCCTAATAGAAACTGGTGATGTAGTTCTGGCAGACCCATTATGCATGTTAGTATTCTTGTCACCCACTCATTTCCAGCACTCACATTTGATGCACGCATGCAAACCTTCAAAGTCAGATTTCTTTCTGACAATATATTACAGTTCACTGTTTTGGTGGCCCATCCATCAACCCATTGACCCATCAATACATCCATCAACACATCCATCCTTCCATCCATCAATGATAGGTCTCTTTTCCAAACCGTGTTGCTACTGTACATTTCACCCTATATTCAAGACCTCTGCTCTCTCCTCTTTGGTAGTTCTGGCACATCACCAATGGGCCTTAGACTTGGAAATATTGATGTGTCACATTGACACTCATTTGCAAACTGTCTGATGCATGCCTCTGTATCCTCAAGGAACTGGGCGGTCTCAGGACCTCAGCTGAGCCCTGTCGAATATCGAAAACAGAATGCCCACATTCGATGCTTGACTTTATGCCACAAAAGGGAAACACACTTCCCTATTCAACATGAATGATTATAATCTTGGGTCAAACCTACTGGTAAAATGTTTCAGAGCAAAAGGACCATGCAAGCCAACAAGTGGAGCTCAGTGCAATATCCACTGGGTAAAGGCTAGATTTTGCTTGGCAACATAAACGTGCCCTTAAAGATGGAATATAATCACTTTCTTGGGAAGCCGGCTGATTTCAGAGGTGCTAACTCAATTCAGTGGGGCTCATTGCTTTGCCTGTGGATCCACACTCCTTGATAGATGATGGAAGTCTTATTTAGGAATTGTCCATGGTGAGACATGCCAGGGAGGTGTGGAACTACAGAAAAATCACCAGCTGGCTGCAGCACAGTTATTATTTTCCTGATGGATGGGAGGGTTTTCATAGTGCAGATACATAACTATTAGAGTTGTTTGTTTTGAAGTTGCTAAGCAACAATGGCTGGTAAACTGTCACGGACAGCGGCTGTG
Source organism: Trematomus bernacchii (assembly GCF_902827165.1). Lineage (NCBI taxonomy): Eukaryota > Metazoa > Chordata > Actinopteri > Perciformes > Nototheniidae > Trematomus > Trematomus bernacchii. Next base: position 4,601,026 of record NW_022987547.1, on the reverse strand, counting down.
GTCACAGAGGAATCCCACAGCAACACTATACTCTTGAAATTGAGCCTTTCACTGAAGACTGGACAACATTAGCTGGATTTGATATTGATAGTCAGACATTCATGTTACAAATGGGACAAGCTTTGTTATGAATACCAGATCGAGTCTACAATGTCTGAATCATTCTTGATTTGATAACAGCTAGTTTAAATAATGTCTGAGGATTAAGATATTTGTGAATCAATGAGACACAGATAATCAGAACACTCTTGTTGATTAGACCTATTATCTACTGGGTATAATTTGTCAGGATAATGTATATATTTTCACAACAGAAACTGCAGTATTTATGAAGATTATCTTCATCCAGTATCATCTGTGTCTTAGACAGGTAGAGACTTACCCTTTCTCAAACTGATCCAGATCCACCAAACCCAATAACCGTGGAGTGTCTTTGGAGGGCACATTGCATTAAGGGGGAGGGTAGAGAATCAATAAACAGCTAAACTGTGGCGTGCAGACTTTACACTCACACAGGAAGCATCAGGCAGCATGAATATTAAACCTATATTTGATTGTTCAACTGCTGAGTAATTGTATGTGTATATGCATTGTATATGTATCCCTAACACAATCAGCTTGTGCTTTAAAGTACGTTGTGTACACAAGGAAAAGGGGAAGGGCGAGGGGTCAGGTTACAATTGAGACTAATATTGATGTTAAAAAATCATTTTCTGTTTGTATTTGTAGATCCCAAACCTCCTTTCTATGATTTAGTAACTGCCTCTGCCTCCTTCTTACCACAAACACAAAGGAATATTGTGCTGTCATTGTATTGTACCACAATCTTAAAAGTTCATTCTCTGTCTCAGGTCCCGCAGGTCTTATTCTTCTTCTCTTTATTTGGCAACTCAATTTCTTCTGAATTAGACAGGCAACACATGGCATTCTGTGCATCAGTTCTTTCTGGCAGGCACTCAAAGCATTGACAAATGACTCCTTAATTCAGAGGAAAACAGAGGGTGTAGAAGGTGAGGCAGACCAAAATAATGGGTTGCCTCAGATGTGAGGTGCATGCTAACAGACTCGCCTTCTGGATAGAGGGAGTTGAAGATGTAAAAAAACAATCAATTCCAAGATCCCTGTTGCAAGACAGTCCAGAAGGAGGGAAATTGGGGAAACAAATGATGAGGAAAACACGAGAATAAGGATATTGGAAAGTTTCTTATAATGTTTAACACAATAGTAAATCATTGCAAAGAGTGCTTGAAATATAGAGTAAAAGGTTGACTCGTACATAAAGGTGTATAGCGGAGAAAATAACAATATATAATAGCCTTCCTCACGTAGTTACCAAACAGCATGCTTATATCATGTTTCTTTTACAAATCATTTGCTAATCAAGATCATCTCTTTTGGCATTGTGACTGTCGCTTGACCCAGAAGCGCATTGGTTGCATCTAAACACTGACTAATGTACTTGTTATTAATCTCCCTCTCTGCCTCTTGCTTTTCCAGATGATGAATGACCAGGCGATGCTGCCCAAAGTTAGAGCGCTGCTCCAGCGTGATTACAGAGCCCGTTATTGGTCTGCCCCTGCACTTGATTAATGCTCTTGTTCCCGCTCCCCACAAATATGCTGACTCTCATCAAGCTCTGTCGTCATTGAATAGAGTGCATTTTTTTCAGCTTGCCGTAATCACTGAAGAAAATCTAGTGGGCGAAGAAAGCAGGTAAACCATGGTCAGAAAGTACAACATATCCCTTCTTTGAGTTGTAATCTTTTGTGGATGGACGTTAGGAGTAAGAGGATGGGGATTTATGTACTTTATTTTTCTAGCTGTTTCTTGCGGTTGCATAGGCAATGGCACATGTTGATGGTTCACTTGATCGCAGTGAGTCAGGTCATTAATCATCAGTGTGGGGTGTCAGTGGATACTGAGGAATTTTAACAGAAACGTATTGACCAAAAATACTCGACTTGTCGCTCAGTTACGAGTGGCTGAGTTATGGGGTGCTTTAATGTTCATGAAGTATTTGTTGACACATTGGAATTGGTTCAAAAATAAGCAGCAGGAACGCAAAGCTCATATTGATTCAATTTAAATCACTGCTAGTGGGAAAGCGAGTCAGAGAACTCATTCGTCAAATATGACAATTTGATAAAATGTCTAGGAATATAAATAATTGACTGAGGCTCAACTTCTCCACTTTACAGTTGTTGACGCAAACATTATTGTATAGTGCAAGTGCAAGGTAAGCTCACATTTCACACATTATAATAATTGTTCAGCATATGCTATGGTTCCTTGTTTTTCAGCACAACTGGGAAAGAAAATGCGCAGTTATTGGTCAGTTAACTACAGCAAACACTTACACAGCAAAACAGTACAATATTATGTCATGCTTTGCATTCTGTTCGGGGTTCTGCTGTAATGAAAAGAGGGCGAATATTTATTTTTAACAAAAGGTGCCGTCAAGGCCACTATTTACTGGAGGCTAATTCACACACACAGTCCATTTGTGTTTGGCGTAATGGCAATGCATTATCCACTCAAATAATTGCAAATAGACAAATAAAATAATTTAAGACTTTCATTTACTGATTAATGAATGAAGGAGGTTTAAAATGTGCTTTGTAAAGAATGTACTGATTGTCTCAATTCGTACAAAATAAAATCCCTTTTATAGAAGCAATAAAAACAGCATTATGTGCTGAACTATGCAAAAGCAGAAGCTCTGATTTTATTATTTCGACCCAATGTTTCCCTTTTATGTTTCCTGTATTTAAATAAGGCTTCCAGTAGAGTAGGGACATTCACTTGAATTAATCTTCCTCTACCGAGTCTGGCTTTAAATGCCAGGGGCTATGATTGCAAAGTCATTAAAGTGTAAACATAATGTAAACAAATGGATACAATCTATGAGATAGAGCTTGGCTTTATATTCCGTTTTTCTGTAATGATGGCAGCATTTTATTCTTTTGTAGGTAAACAGTAACACAAGCTGATATATTTCATGTGAAGCCTGTGTCAAGAAGGCCATTACCAGTAATGTGTAGTGAGAGTGAAATCATGGAGGCACTTTCTATTTCACACAGGTCTTACCCTCTGATTTGCTCTGCACACTCACCCCTGTGGAGCAGGGAACTGACATTTGCATTCACTGCTTAAGCCTATCAGCCTAAAACATGATCACCTGTGGTCAAGGTTGACCTTGCGGATCTGACAAAGCACTGCCACTATGTTTCAAAATGTGCATAAATATAAAAAAACAAACAATCTTTATACGAATGCTGTGATTTAATAGCTGCAAAACAAATCAATTCATTTCAATTGAAAAAAAAGTTGTAATTGAAAACGGCAAAAAGCAAGGTCTGTAGAATTATCCAGAGACTAACCAAAAGTGCATTTTCAAAGTTTTAAGCAGCATACTATTTTATTTTACTACACTGGACAAATAATACTGAACTTACAGAATACTTAAACATAGTGTGTGCTGCCGAAAGAGGCACTTTTCTTTGAAAATACACCATGTACCTGATAAACATCTAAACATACTGTGTGCATTGGTGCTTATAGTGTAGTCTACATGATTCAAGTTGTTGATGTTGATAAAAACAGAAAAAAACATATCCACTTACAAACTCAGCTTGGTTAAGCTAACACTTACCTTGACACTCACTTTTTTTATATACAATACTTTCCATTGGATTCTAGCCAATGGAGCTGGGATGCATCCTGTTAAGTGCACAGCTACAGTGCATCTCACCATTTCTCGCACACACATGTCTATTAAGACTGACTGATTGTGTCAATGCCTGCATAAACACTTTAGGAAAGTGCATTAGCGAGAAACTCCATAAACAAGACTTTGTTCCACACAAATGCTGGGTAATGAGATGTCTGCATTATTCATGACAATCTGAAGGATCCTACTGTATGTTACATAAAAGTCTCATCAAGCAAATACAAATCATGAACTTATTATTCCAATTAAAACCAGCTTTTAAATCAGTCATTCAATCTGCATTTCTTCTAATTGTAATGAGTTCTTATTTTTATCCTGGTTTGATGTTGTTAAATCGTGTTTTATCTCTCAAAAGCTCAAGTCAGTTAAAGTGGACCTATCATGCTATATTTGAATAATATAGTGTAGGACCATACCTATATAAGGCATATTTATACTTTTTTTTTTTTTTTAAATACCAAACAGATCATGCATTTTAGCCATGCCTCATTTTGCTCAATTTGACATTTTTTAGCTCTTTAGTTGCAAGGGCAGATTCAGTGAGAACAGCACCATCTACAGGCCTGGCATATGTACTACAGCGTCTCCAGCGCTTTCGAACGGCAATGGCCGTGGCTGTCTCCTCCTGATTGGTGGAGTTGGCCCAATAGTCGTAGCGCCACTGTCCTGACGTCAGGACAGTGTTCAAATCTGGATCAGTTTTTATCAGATCCGTTGCAGCCCCTTTTTTAGAGATTTGGGTATGGAGGAAAATAGAGAGGGTTGTGTTTTCTGATACTTGGTGAGTTCCCTGGAACACCGGGGACACATATTCACGTATAAAAGACGTACAAAAGTGCATTTTGCATGATAGGTCCCCTTTAAGCAACAAAGAAACATGACATTCTTCTTATTTATTGCAATGGTGAATATGTCATATGTCCTGTTACCATGAAGAGTCAGATTTAATACCTAAGTTCCCAATATTAACACAAATATATTTGAAATGCCTAATCACTAAATGGAGCTCATACATTGAGGCAGACAAAGTGTATTCTAAAAGATACTGCTGGTGTACATCCAAGAAGTGACAAAATCAGACATGCTCACCACTTTAATGAAGGGCACGTCCTTCCACTGATGAATGGCTTGAATTCCTTTCTCAAATGTAGCTGCCGCAAAGCAGACAAAAGCTAAGTTCTTGCTCAATACTGAAGTGCTCAATATGCACCTGTGTTTGTGACGTAAACCAGCAAGTCTATTCATCCCGAAATAACGGTGGCACTTGAGTGACAGTCAATACAAAGAAAATGTACAAAGGAAATAATTGTATTGAAAGAACCGCTCAAGCTTCTATCTAAAAATAATCGATTACAAATATTCTGAATCTGATCAGCGACATCCTGCTCATGTATTAAAGGCATGGCTACAAACGGATGTTGCTACAAAACATGTCCTGGTTTTTTAGCTCAACGTCACTGATCACAACCCTTTTTCTAAGTAAGTGACATACCTTAGCTAATTAATCGAGAGCCGTACCCCAATCCCATTTACGTCAGAGTTAGCAGATGTTTACAATTCCCTCGGGAGTTCTGTGTCCCTGAGGCAATTTAATAATGCCTGTTAAAAGTTTGGATAGTGGATCAAGTTTGCAACAACCATTTATGTGACACTTAATGGAAAGTCAGTTCTCAGTGAGGGCTGTCATTTGAGCTTTCTGAAATACAAATTAGTTTATTGAATTTGTGGAGTCAAAAAACAACCAAAGCAAGGCAGCAGGGCAAATTCAAATGCTTTATACAAAACATGAAAATATAATTGTCAGGAGCCGACAAAATAGCTAAGATAAAATAGAATATAAAAAAAACCTGGCCATTCCTCCATAACAGAGTTATGGGGAAGGGTGGCGCAGTGGTCTGATCATCAGATCAAGGGGGCGTTGGGGAACTCCAGTTCGAAACCCGCTCCCGCCGCCACTGCGTCAGGCCGTTGTGTCCTTGGGCAAGACACTTCACCCGAATTTGCTCCTGTGGGTATTGTCCACAGTACATGTATGATATTAATGTGTACTTGTAAAAGCGCCTCGATGGCCGGTGTGGCGCAGTGCGCTGTGCAATGATTATCAGATCAAGGGGGTGAAACCCGCGTCTGTAAAGCCGTTGTGTCCTTGGGCAAGACACTTCACCTGAACTTGCTCCTGTGGGTATTGTCCACAGTAGACCATTACATGTATGTATGATCTGTATGTGTAATGTGTATCTGTAAAGCGCTTTGAGTCATTGATAAAGCGCTATAATAAATATAAGGATTATTATTATTATTATAGAGTGCAGTGAAGATTCTGATGATACTTCCAGTCAGGTAAAGCGAGCATGGTCTGTTTGAAGTGGCTAACTGTCATCTTTTTGGCATGTACAGTATTGCACAGTAACAGCTTCTGACATGCTGAGGAGACAAGGCACTTTGTGTTAAAAAGCTGTCTGCAATGTAAAGTTGTCGAATACACTGATAAAGACAGTGATGCCCTGGAATCAGTACAAAGAAGAGGTGCAAGATTCATTTTTGGAGATTATGAATGGGACAGCAGTGTCACAGACATGCTCAAGCGGTTGAACTGGGTGGAATTGAGTGAAAGGCAGCGATTGGCTCGTTTGGTTCTCTTCTTCAAGATTGTCCATAACGTCTCAGCTATTGATGCATCAATGTACCTAGAGCCAGTTAGAAGTGCAACCCGCAAAGCCAACTCTTTGAACTTCAAGCGAATTTTCACTACTAGTGACACTCTTAAGCCTCTTACACACCGAGCCGATTATCGGCGTCGATAGATGTCGATAGTTATCGGGCCGTCGATGGGCGTTGTGTCGCCCTACTCAGATTGGTGTGTACTGCACCGTCGTGCACCGTCGTGTCTTTTCGGCTTAGCGAATCAGTGCATGAGAAGCGAAATGGAAGTGAGGGACCCAAACAAACTGTTAAGAAGGCAAATCTGAGATTTCATTTAACTCCAGCTCTCGACACAGGTTCGGGAAAGCCCCATGAGCTTCTCGCTGTAGAGTGAAAATGGAACGCACACGCTATTTGTTGTTTGTTTATATCACGCAGTCTGTTCTTCTTCTCTCGGTGTATCACGCAGTCTGTCTTCCGGTTGTTGCCTCTTTTGAATGACGAATACACACTACCGACGCCTGCTGGTAAGGTGAGTTATTGCCACTCACGCATGCGCTGTTCGTACGTGCAACTTGGCTGTCGGCTGAACGTCTTTGCGGTGTGTTCCAGTGCGACACATGGCCAAGACGCAAGAGACGTTAGACGTGTTCTTTGGTGTTCTTTGGTGTCAGTTTGGTGTGTAATAGGCTTAAAATAAAATACTTTCTGAGAACAATCAGACAGTGGAACTTGCTACCAGAAGAAGCTGTCATTGCAGAGTCCGTGGAGTGCTTCCGGCAAACTTTAAGTGAAATTTAGCGGGGATCATCCATCCCCCACTGAGCGTGATACCTCTGGGTTCTGCTCAGTATTAATCCAGATCCAGATCCAGGATGAGTCCCTGTACTCTCCACATATTCATGTAATGGCAATTTTAAGGTAAAGGGACATTTTCCTCACTAATCATCTGTACTCATGAAGGCAGCATTATCTAACATGGTTTGTGGACAGTCACTCAACTGTTTTTTTGTCAGAGATGTGAGTGTTGTTGCTAAAATGTTTTCCAAAAGGACATATTGTCAAGAGGAAATATAATTCAAAGAAGAATGGCAAGACAAATTAATTTATTATCCTGGATGGGCATGCTCACAGTGAAGCTGCTGACCAGAGATCAGTGATTCCATCTGGCAGTCACAGCAGGCTCAATGCACTGGTCACTGAGTCAAGCCGCAATGCTTGACAAATGAATAAATAAATAAAAGAACATTAACCTCTACTTTGTGTAATTAAGGATGCTTTACAAACAAGAGTACAACATACTGTAGGTCTAAGATAACACAAATAAAAACCGGGAAAGGGCTTTGTTCCTGACCTCTGACCTTATGTGAAATTCATACATGGACGTTTTTTTTTTTAAATGAAGTCTGACCTGAACTATTTTCCATGATAACGAATGGAATAATAATTGTTTACATCATTTGTTTACAGCTCTACATGTCAGAGTTTGCTTTGCTTTGTTTGCTGAATTTACATCTATGGTAAGGGTTTATATCCAGAATTATTTTTCACTATTTGGTCTCCATGTTGGGCACCACTGGAAAAGCCTTAGCTTAGTTTAAGTTAATTTCACTTTAGAGGCAATTAAAACAAATACATATTTTGTACAACATTTACAGACAGGTGGCTAATCATCACTTCATCAGTATTAATAAATGCACATACGGTGGGGGGTGGGGGATAAGGTGTAGGCATCTTTGTAATCAACACATTTACCGTATTGAAGTTGATATGTCTGCATACAACCTAATACAAATATTTAAAAAAAAATATATATGTACATAATGTCCCTTCATGTGCTCTGATGATTACTGATTACACAAAATGTAACATTATTTTATAGGTAAAGCAATGAGTTCAGTGATGCACAGGCATATATTGAACTGTACTCCTGTATAACAATAGTATTATTTATATTTAAATTATGTAAAGAGTGGAACATTTGTGTATGCAGGAAAGGCAGACAATAGGGGTTTTCAAATCAAATATCACTTCCCAGGCTGGTGTCAGTTGGATCCAGTGGATGGGTGATTGTTTCAATCTGCAGCTGATGCTCTGACGTGCTTTGTGATGTTCAGCTGCACTGATGCATGCCAGCTCGTACTGGCTGGTTGGATGAGAAAAACACCGTTCTGTTGTTGCCAACTTTTTGTTATTGCACTTTGGGATTGCCAAATGCATAACCTTGTTGACACTTCTTGCCTGTTTGGATTCATTTTTTGCACAGTGTGTGCACAGTCAAAAAAGTGTTTGTACTGCTGCTTTGCCTGTCACTTTAGCCCTCTACATTTGAAACCCTATTATATTTTAAATACATAGTCAATGGGTAATTTGCATGTTATTTCATTTCAAGTCTTATGAAGTTGAGTATTAGACTCCAACCTTTCATATCATGTACATACAGTATGCTAATCTTAAATTATTTATTATTTTTCAGTGTTTTCAATGCCAAATAGACCAAAATTAGAAGTATTTGGCTGTCATAAAAGTATAGCCAGGTTATAAAGCAGCCACAAATGATGAAGCCTGTGACATTTCTATATGTTACATGTAAAAGAGAAACACAAAGAATAGTTCATTTGAACCATATTTGAACCACAGAGCACTTCCCCGTTCAACACAAGTGTGGAGCTGTGAGCTGAGTCGGACTGACCTGACCTCTCCTGGGTCTTCAGTAACCAGCACGTCTGTCTTACAGCTGGCGATGGGGTTGATTGACAGCTCCACTGGTGGCACCACAAAGCTCTTGCTGACTGGCAGCCACAGCCCTTGGCCCATACTGTAGAATGATCTGTGTTGGCAACCAGGAGAAAACATAAATATCAATCAAACTACTGCCACTTTCGAACATTTTGTTATTACACACATAGTTGTTTGTACATATATAAAGCTGCATTCACATGAGAAGCGGAAAAATGGCTCTGCGCTGATGTTGTATTTCTATGGAGAGAGTGGTGCCGCCCTACTGTGTCATTCTGCACTCAAAATTGTCGCCTTGTGCTGACCTTTGACGTAGGTACCGCTGACTTTTCAAGGCCCAACCAATCAGACAACAGCTGAATAAGGTGGGGCAAGCCATCAGATGAGATAACCATAGAAACACATCTAACTGGCTGTTCTGAACGCAAGGCTTTGCGCCCTACCTCGCGCTGAGCAAAGAGAAAATCACGTATCATGTGAATGCATCTTCAGCATGCAAAGATATGCAGGAATGAGCAGGAATAAAATAGTATAGTGATAAGGGCTTGATAGGAAGACAGCAATATATATATATTATTGTTGGCATACTTTGTGTAATTTTATACATTCAGGGTAATACAGTCACTGTACATGCAAACATGTTTTTAATTCATTAAACACCCATCTTACACAGTTATATTACAGTCAAGGGAACTTTTTCACTACTGAATAATTGCTGGCAATACTGCGTGACAATACGTTCAATTGTTATTCACATGTTGTCCATCCACACTGATGGAAACTGAAAGAATACATTAGAAGTAGCTGTGGTGACCTGGCTTTTTTATTGCTAATTTGAAAAATTAATTTTCCTGTCTTTAAACATAATGTGCTATGGAACATAACACTTTTTGCAACATGTGTGACCATGGTTCAGGGTGGTTTGAAAATAATGTGGCTCAGCCAGATAAGTTTCTCACGAGTGAAGATTACAATCCTCAGGAGGACGCCCTGGGGGGCCGAGACTTGTCACTTGGGAATAGCAACACCTGGCCTCAAAAATAGCACAGAACATGGGTGTGCTTTGCATCATGGGCTTTTAATCTGAGCAGGTGTGTGGCAATATCACACATTCCTAGAAGTCTAGAAACAAAGCTTTAATGGCCATGCTTGTAAAAGCTTAGAATATAACTCCTTAATGTTAAGCCAATATAATTGGTATACAACGCAAGAAAGGTAGCACACTCCAAGGGTTGTAATGAGATGCTGATCACTGAAAGAAGACTTCAAAGTAGAAAAAACAAGTGGCACCCTCAGGCCTTCTGCAATATGAAATATAAACTCGATAGATCCCATATTACAAAGAGCATATTTTCCTATTAAGTCATGTATACGGTTATCTACTGTTAAGTATTGCTTACATTCATCCTGTCAAACATGCTTTGGTGTGAACTTATTACCGGAACATCCTGTTTTCTGGACTGCTAAACCTCAGCATTTAAAAACGTCCAAAAACGCAACTGCCAGTACATCATGATCAGATCATGTTTAATGCACCTCAAATTTCAAAATGTTGTTTAATAACATTTAAATGAGGAAAGTGTCTCCATTACATCTTTATCCAAGCGATCCTTCAAATCACAACATGTTCATTTTCTCATTGCTCCTAGCATCAAGAAAGAGGTGAGAGACATCACTGGTTTCCCACAAAGATCGCCATCTGTTAAACCAATCTCTCTTAGGAGTGACTCTAACACTGTCACGCTGAAGAGCAGTGCAGCCTTTTCTCCAATCCTCCCCTACACACTGATATATACCCCTTCCAACAGGAACACATTGAGGGTTTCCACTCGGGTGCTGCACATTTACTCATTTTGTGGGCTATCTGTGTGAGTGTGTGTGCAGTTTTCCTTTCATCTTTCTTCTCTCACAAACTCCGGTCTGACTGCTCTCGGCCAAGCAGTAGATTTGGTTTCTGCCTTTGTGTGAGTGTGTGTACTGTAGGCGGGCACCATTCAAGTCCCATCTCCAACATACTGTAGCGCTTTTAACTGGCAGTGGACAGCTGAGAGCTGGAATATGCTTTTGTGCTTAACAAAGATTGTGGATTACCTGATTTCCTAGAGTGGAAAGACGTCGAAGAGCTAACTCTGCAAGGTCAACGCGAGGAGCAGCAATATGTGTGTGACAAAGGACACTTCCTACTTTACCTATACAGACTAAAGGAGTAGTGAGGATAAAACCTATTTGACAAAATACAAATCATGTCCTTTAAAACTGAATCAATGTTCAGCCTTGTTATTTTTTGAAACTGTATAGACATAAAGGCTACATGTGTGTTTGGGGTTACAAGGCATTGCCGTCTTTACTTAGTAACTAACCCAAAGAATTACAGTCACAAAACTATCTGACTTGCGTTGCACATCCAGTACATTTGGCTCAACACTAGAACTGCCAAGGGGGTCATTTTCACCCCTGCATTTTGAAATATGTGTAACTGGTAATCTAAAACGCACACATGACTTTTCTTAAAATCTGTATATTTATCATCGAGTGAATTTTGGGGGGTGGGGAATGAAGAGAACAAAGAATATATGAGCATTTATACCTAGAACTGCCAAACGCGCACCATTTATTGATTTATTATCAAATTAATCTGAACTTTTTTATTTGTTATGATTAGATACTGAAGCAATTTAAAAAAGAACCCCATTTACTGAATTTTAAATCGTTTTTTTTGTATTAAGTCCTACTTAGTAAATAAGAAAATGATGAAAACTAACAAATTAAATGTTAAAAAAATGACATCTCTGCAAGTGCTGACGCTGTTGAGTTAGGGGGTTTTAGGTGTAATGGAATGTTGGCGGTTTTAGTGTTAAAATAGGGATTATTTGTCATGAGTAAATGTATATGAAAACTTAAAACATATTGTTAATAAACTACATATGCTGTAGCTCATGTGTCCTACGTGAATGTTCAGTTGTTGTTAATTTATGTCCACATGGTAAATAACATTACAAATGCACTACATTAAAACCAAACCATGATGTTCTACTCAATCAACCTGACATCACCATTCACCAAATGTTTAAAATGGTGACTGTAATAGAGGAGAAAATATATTTCTGTCAAAACATTATCAAGAATGCAGTTTAGTTATATGTGAATAGACAGGCTTGACAGGCTTGCTGAAAGTGTATGTGATGAGCTAGGTCATGTTGATCATAACTATTTAAAAGGAAAATGAAAACGCCAGAGTGCTACTGAATGATTCCTTAGAGCTTGCAGGTTGGAACAATGTCAGACACAATGACCCCATCAAGAATGAGAAGAGAAACAAAAATGGCAGTAAAAGCATTTAAGGAGTCCACCCAGGACTGCCCCTTTGGCTATTTCTTCACATAAAAGCCCATGGGTAAGACTTCATCGTTGCAAGAGGTGTTTGTGTGTGTCCATCCAACTGTGTCTATGTGTCTCTGCTCATCTGTATGCTCCGTCACACACATGCCAACACTCACACAAACATGCCAAGAACACCACCATCATCACTGTCACAGATGGCCAGCAGAAGTCGTGTACTCTGGAGATGCAGAGGACTCACCTGAAGATCCTCTCTGGGGCCTGCTCCCCTGTAACTAGGTCATAGCCCTTCTCCAGGTCAGCATACGGCCAAGGACTGAGAACACAGATAATTGAACACCAAGTCAAATATTAAAATATGAACGAAAGATCTAGATAATTAATATGTCAGTGGAAAAAAGGATGATTTTTTTGTATTCATAAAGAAAGTATTCAACATAATGTGTATAATACAATATACAAATAACCAAGGTCAAAATCACCATTTCTTGATCAACATGTAGTTTTTCATATGGATACGATAACACTCAGTCAGCTGTTACTCTTACACAAGTGTTAATATATATTTGACATGTGACTGGACTGGATCCAGCAGATGACAAGTGGAGTTAAAAACAATGTGGGACCTTTTAAGCAAATCGATGACTGGCAAGCCAGCTAATTGTCAAACAATGTCAGAGTCAGCGAGGACTCATTTGACTCAAGATCTACTGTGTTTATTTTGTGTTATTATCCATTAATCAGTCTATTTTTATTTTTCCTTCTCTGCCCTTCCCTGCTGTTTTGTTTCAATACACACTATGACTTCCATCCTCCTTCTTTCTGTATTTCTGATTTCTTTTACAAATTCTCCTTCCTCAAGTTAAGAGACCGTTCAGGCACATTTGCATGTTTTAGCCCATTACCTGCAAATTGCTTATATTTCACATTACTGGTGACCATGTTTGAAAGCATACAGTACTCTATAAGATTGATTTTCTACCTTGGTTTCCATTCATTTAACTGTAATACTCTGGGGATCAACTTGCACAGAATTGAAACTTGCTCCAAAGAGCTAATCCATCACGGCGAACAATTCACCCTAATTTCATGTACAGTTAATATTGTGAGCTAATGCAGCTGGGACTGTGGAATCAGCCTTAAGGTCATCTAAGTGCAAGTGAGTTTTTAGATACGAGTGGACAGAGAAGACGGGACTTACCCTTCGTTTCGACCCCAGTCGCTGCGAACACAGAGGTGTTTATGGACAGGATCAGGGGAATAACCCTCATGACAGCTGCATTCTCCTGCGACACAGAGAACAAGAAGGGGCACAGTGGCGGATATTTATTCATCTCAGTTGCAGAATAAATTACCATGTAAGTGACCCTGCCCTGCTCATTCATTAGAGGTCTATCAAATAAGCAGTTGCCATGCTACCTCATTTCCCGGCTACATTTCTTCAGCGTACACAACTGGAGAAGATTAACAGTGACACCAGCTGGGCTATTTCCTGAAAAATGTACGAAACAGTAGAAGTAATTCTCTTGAATTGATCGTCAAGCCATTAGGAATAATTTGCACAGTTCCATGATTGGATAATTAATGGACCTGCGTCTAAATGCGTTTAGCACTATGACTGTATAATGTACCGGTATATGTTGTCATGTGTGAAGACTGAACAAAAAAGCTTTGAAGTAAGCACTCAAATAAACACTGAAAATAAATAAACAGTCATAAACATTTGCACACTGCAGTGGCTCAGTCAGTAGGCGCTTGGACTGTGAGCCGTAGGGTCGCCGGTTCAAGTCCCCGACCAGACCTAAATATGGAGTGTGGACTTCTACTTGGAGAGGTCCCAGTTCACCTCCTGCCCTGCTGTGGTGCCCTTGAGCAAGGCACCGGACACCCCCCTTCCCCCCTCACTCCCATTGCGCTGTACAATAGCTGCCCACTGCTCCTAGCACTAGACTCCTGGTACTAGGATGGGTTAAAAGCAGAGAACAAATGTCACTGTGTGTGCTGTGTGCTCTGCATGTGTGACCATTAAAGAGGGTTTCATCCTTCCCAATTCTTCTTCTTCTTCTATTCTTCACACGGGTAGTCCCTTGGAGTGTCATATATTCTGCTGGCTAGAATCTGACAAAAAGAGACTTGGTTTCTGTTTGCTTGCGGTATCCCTTGAGAATGTATCATCCCCACAGAGGCATTTTTGTCCTTGAGCATTTTTTGTCTCGATACAAGATCTGCGCTAAGCCCTGCTCAGTTGGCCGGACAACTCCCAGTGCAACGAGCAGGGACACTCAGACGCAGCTTTGTTTCCGTACAGGAGGAGGAAGAGGACTCTCTTGGATGCTGATTCACTTGGATGCAATGTGCAGTGTGTGTGTGTGTGTGACAACGCATTGAAAGATTGATGTTAAAACAATGATTCAAGAGCAAACATTCAAAAATGTGATGAATGTGCACTCCTTTTATAGTTTTGTTTATTGTTTTTGCTGAATCTTGATCATTTCTGAACACTGATCAAATAAAACTGTGTCCACTGATCCTCAAATAAACTTATATTGTCCAGCCAAAGCACATTTCTACTTCTCCAAGTATTGGCTTTTTTTATCAGAACTCTAGATAATGTATCTGTTGTATCTGTACCTTTCGTTGCACTTCATAACTCTGTATTGCTACTCAGAAATCATTAAACAAACCATATGTATTCAGTTCAACTGGTTTAATGTACAGGTATGGTTATGAAATATTCAGAATACACATCATGTATAATGTAAAGTGTACGAATGCATTTTTTAAATCTTAAGTCATTGGCAGCTCAACCAACTTTTTCTATTAGCGGTGTTCCCAAAATAAATGTCACTGAATGTTTTCTGTTGACCTATATGGAGGCATAACACTGGAAAAATATGTAATGGCCACCTAGGCAGCACTATTCACATTTTATCACCTACTGTTTAATAATTTACTGGCCGAGTTTATAGGCTTAAGAGTCAGAGCGATTCACCACTAGGATTCAGTCACAGAGAAATAACAAACGTGTTTTTATTTGCTTGCAGTTATTTCATCTGCCCTTTCTAAATGAGAAGCAAAAGCTCTTGAAATGGCTCCACTTTAAGATGAAAACACAACTTCAAATTCAAATAGCCGTTTTCGATAGAAGATGAATGATGAGCACAGATCAAATGACGCAAGCTCCATCCATGATGATAATATATTTTCATCTTTTTATCAAAGAACTTGTATTTTCTTTCGGTCCATAACATAATTCATCTTGAAAATTTTAGACTCACACCATTTTATGGTATAGTAAACCATGCAATGGTTTAATTAGTTTTCTTAGAAATGCCTCTACTGAAGGATGACAGTGTTTGTTAGAAAACAAAGTATTAAGCCATTATTGTTTTAAAAAAAACCTTGTTAAGGTAAAGCGCCCTTAATCTTCATGGTTACAACTAACCCCAATGTATTTAGGTTAGGAATTCACAGCAGTCACAGGTGAAGAAAGCAACTTTCTCTCTGGGTTTGAAACTGGAAATAAACAGCCATGTCGCATTTTAAACACTGACATGTTGCCGACCCATCCATCAACCGCTACCCCTATTATCTGCAGAATTTGTGGCTCTATCAATGTCACTTTACCTTCTTTGGTCCCTTCAAAAAGAGATATAACTCCTACAGCAGCTAGAGGGCTTTGCCACTTGTATGTAAATATATACAGTTTTTTAGGGCATTTACTGAAACGACTGATGTTGTCTCCTTTGATTTCATACTCCCAGGCACAAAAACATGTATTCTGTTCATGTTTCAAAAACACATAAGCACACATACACACACCTCCATTTCCAACTGCTACTTTTTCCATACACATTTAACCTAGTTAAAGTTAATTCTGCCTGACTGCCAGAGGCTCTGCTTAATAAAATCCATCTTGCACATGTGCAGTCAGATCACATGTTACCAGCTTGATTCTGGAGAGGTAGGAAGGAAAGTTTCTCTGTCGTTTTATTTTCCCTTTCTGGTCTGCCACAGGCTGGAATCTGCATTCTTAGTTCTGGTTATGCTAACAAAAGTGCCCCAACTTGGTATGTCTTTCTTACATATGCAATGGAAAAATATTTACATAGCAATCTCAGATTCTATGGTCAAAATGCCTGACTGCACGTCTTATTAATTGGAGAGAGGAAATAGGAGCATGCTGCGTACAGGAGCACCGCTAACAAGTGACTGTGCCTCCTGTTGTACATCTAATTAGGACATGGACAACATGTTTCCTACACACCAAAAGACAAGCTAATCAGTACCTACATTACCAGTGTGTCATTGCTGAACTGCTGGCAAGAGTAATGCTACACCCTGCATTTGGTCTGCATGGCATCCCAATGATGCCTCGAACACCTGTTTGTATCGGACATATCTCCGGGTGTTTTGGATGTCAACTAAAAACACATCTTATCATATAATTGTATTTTTTTTTCTTCATATCTATGAGTAAAAGATGGAATAAAATGTTAGGATGTGGGTTGCAGCTGAAAAACTGTGCCTGCAAATATATATAAAATGTTTCTGCTTTTCACAACAACAAAATATGATAGACATACAATACAATAATTACAAAGTTTGCATGTACAGTATACCCCCCCCAAAAAAAGAAACTGCAGCGGAAATGTTCCTTAGCTCAGTTGGATGGATTTTGATGTATTATTACTGCAAACACTAGAGTCGGTTGATAAGTGATGAGTGCATATTCCTGAAAACATTTATAAATATGTTCACCTTGATTTGCGTCTTAATGTAAGTGTTTTGAATGTAAACAATTGGATCCTTACATAACTGAATGAAACAGCTACGTCATAATTGTGAAGCCTTTGAACTGGGATCTTTAATTTGAGCTTCGATCAAAAGCATTATAAACTTATCCTCTTCTGTTCTTTCTTTGATGATGTGGTGGTGTCAAACGGTCAACATATGTACAAAAAATTATAAATATATATGAGGATAATATTATTCCAATGCAAATGTGCCCTCAAAATAATAGTGATATACATGCATTTATCACCTGAGTTAGAAAAAGGTTAATCTTCATGCTATTTATTTGAGTCAGTCCACACAGTGGATTTAACAACACCGGCAACTGTATTGCATTCAGAAGAGAGTAATCACACTAAATTAAGCGTGGATGATTGGTTTTGATATGTAGCTCAGTATAAGTATACTGTAAATCCACATGTGTGTAGCCTGCAGGCTGCAGAGGGAGACGCTCACTCAAGTCGTTCCCACCTTTTCTCAGGCGAGGTGCACCAGAGCGGAAGCAGACGCACAGTGTAATCTGAGGCACACCTTGCAAGTAATCAGCGGAATGTGTCTCATTCCTTTATGCAAATGCATTTACGGTAGGATCAAGCAATTAACAGGAAGAGATATGGCTGGTTGATTACACATTGAATGGATTGGATTAACTAACCTTTAGACAACTCACAAGAATCTGTTTTCAGTGGCAGTTTCTCTCCTTCTGAAACCCTGGTTCAGATCCAGTGTAGGCATATTAAAATGAAGGTTGTGGTTGAGGAGTGAACAGTTAACTGACTGGCTATTCTTTAGGAGGCTTAGTGGCAGCAGACACAACGTGAATGTACCACAAATAATTAGTTGTGCTGAATTAGTTAAAAAAGAACACTGCCTCTTAAAGATCAAGCGAGTAGTAAAAACCCAAGGAGGAGATAGAGAGTTGGGACTGTATGGTCATTAAACTTGAACTTCACTGAGCTTCTAATGCACTATGGCAACTGCACTCATTTTAACATTTACTGTGTGCACTTGGCTGGAGTTAAGTTGTGATTGAGACATGAGCCATATCAGTGCCATCCATCTGCTATGTTATGAGTTTGGAACAGAATGTGTTGGCTTATTGATGTATTTTCTGTGAGGGTTTATATCCTTCCATGTATTTATTTTTATAATATCTTAGTAATCTATTTTATGTCTCCAATTGAATAAATTATGCATACTTGTTAGGATAGGATGGCAGCATATGTTTATCTTAGTTGGAGTTGCTACATTTAGAATTGCGTTATTGTATGTATTAAAGTGGAGAAGCAAAGAGGCGTTCACTGTGGTTTCAATGTTAGAGGACCAAGTGCAGCAGAAAACATTACGGAGAGATGATCATCGAAGGGACACAAATGGTACACATGTCTCTAGAGACATATGCATTAAAGGGACTATGGCCCACTAAACGACTTGAACTCAATACAATATGGACCGGTGATTCATCCTAACCTGAAAGACTCACTTGAAAAAGCATTCTTCATGGTTGCAATGAAATGCACAAATGATATGAGCTACCGTCACTAAAAGTACCTCAGAGTTAAACACAAGTTGAAGGACAGCCTCCCTTAATAACAGCGAGTGGAGGGGCACCTTTGAAGGGTATGTCATAGTGGAATAAATGGTGTTCTCGTTCTTGCCCATTAAGTTATGTAGGTTCAGCCCATTTATTTTCAAAGTTTGAATCAGTCTTACACTTAAAGAGACACAAAGATGGAATAAGTTGATGCATAATTGATATGGTACACTGTTGTTGGATTGTTAGTTCATTTGATTAAAGTCAAGACCTTGATTTCAACACAAATGTGTACTCGATAACAGCTGCAACGCTAAATCTTCCTACAGTAACGACCAGAAGCTGTGTCCCTAAATGGCTATATATAGATGGTTAAATCTTGTAGGATCACTGATCAAGCCTGCATAAAGAGCTGAGACAAAGGTTATTGCTCCTCAAGGAGCCATACCAATAAAAGCTTTAAAGCTGCAGGGGGATTTACAGATAGACAACACCCCACTCGGAAGGGGCAGATAGTTTGGTGTATGAAAAGTCCAACACCACATGTTTATCAGAGCAGTTCTAAAAACATCTGGTCAGTATGCTTTTACTGCTTCCTCAGACATCCACAAGCTCACAGCTCCAAGTACAAAGAGAGGAGAGTTAGCCCATGCGGGGATGAGAAGGCTCTCTGTTCACTGCTGGATTTCTCAATCAGACCCAAATAAAGATAGGTCATGCTCAATAATAATGTATCAATGTTGAGGAAACAGTAAAAAGAAGATACAATTCATTGCTTGATTGCAAAGAAAGAGCATTACTGACGGTACATACATTTATTTGAAAGGTTTATGTTGTTATGTATATTAAATATCTGACACATTCAACCATTTTATGGACTAACTAAAATACAATTTATCAAATTTGGACTTGCAGACATTGACAACAAAAGGAGAAACCAGACGAATACATTGTTCTGTTTTACAAAACATTGCACTGTCTTTAGCATCACAGGACGTGCAAATAAAACATAACGTTCCATTGCTAGAGTAAATGACTAACACTAGTTCTGAAGTCTGTTACCTCTTTCACACGCGTGATTCAAAAAATGTGTTGGACAAATGTAAAAGTAGTATGTGTGTTATGCACTGATTTGCAGATATGATAGCATCAACGTTGTAATTTCCATCAATACCACAGCTTTAGGGCTACAAATAACAACCCTTCAAGAGGGAAAATAGCTTATTACGGTCATCAATGCCAACATTTACAAAACACCTATTGTATACAAATCCAGCAAACAATGTTGAGGACATGTGATTTTAGCTGCCCTTGTGTAAAACCTTATGCTGTTGTACAAAGCTGCAAAATGTTTTACATCTAGATGGAGTTGGAGACTTGATCAGTTCTGTATATTAAACATGTTTGCCCCAGACTCCTATGTGATTAGTTATTGTAAAGTTCTCTCTGTGAGTGTTACCTATACACCTCTTCTGCAGTTCATTGCCTTTGGAAAATGTCTGGAATCTGTTTTTTTTCATAAAATTCACGAAAATAAATACTATACTGTGGCATGCAGGGAGCCTTTATAGTGATGCCAAAAGTTAGGGCTGACTGATTAGACCATGTTGTCGGCCTAATTTACAGCTAATCTCCTATGATTGGAAATAGCGATTTGATGACAACAATTATCCAACTGTGCTCACCCAGGCAATTTCCTGGTGCATTCAACTCAGGTTTCTACACAGACACACAACCTCACACTGCTTATGGGGATAGTACCCCCCAGTATAAACACCAATATTAAATTGCCAATAAAATTTGTAACCATAATCACACCGCTGTGTCCTCATTCTCCAGCTCTTTACTTTGCTCGCTCACTTTAACCATCCTTCTGGTCTGAATAAAGAGCCAAAAATGTAAAACAGTTCAAGTGGCAATCACTTGAGAACAACAAATCATTTCTCGTCAATTGTATAACTAACCTCATGGTACAAATGACTTGTTTCTTTATAATAATTTAAAGTGTCTCACTGTGGCCACGAGGAGGATCTTTGCATTTCATGTTCCATAGTACATCAACAAAAAGCCTTATTTTTGTCCTGCTGCACATTTAAGCTTGTTGAAACAAATCCAGGATGAACCATTGTGATTTTAAGACATTGGCTGGACTGTGCTTTTTATAGTGTGTGTGTGCATCAAAATACTTTCATTTAATTAAATGATCAAGCAGGTATATATGTTAACACACCAGCAGTTTAATTTCTAATTAGGTGAGGTTGGAGGAATACGTAAATTCAAATGAGGAAAACAAAGACAGCTAAGGCGGTCCCGGTTTCTTTATGAGGTTAGTTATGATGATAGATAGAACGGTTGTGAAGGCAATCTATTCATCTTTAGTAGGGCGTATAACTATATGCGATAGGACACAGTGACTAATAACGTAATAAGCCATAATAATTAAGACTTAACTTGAGTCATGTTAAAGGTCACCTATTATGCAAAATCCACTTTTTCATGTATGTTATACAGAAACATGTGTCAAAGAGATTCTGAAAGAAAAATATTCGCTCTCTTTTTCTCCTGATACATTTACATAAAAACCTGTCTGAAAATGAGCTGATCAGATTTTGGCCACTTTATGATGTCATAACGATGTTTTGGCTTGTGTAACCATTAGCCAATAACCAACCAAGGTAACCCCCCCCCCCCCCCCCCCCCCCCACCACCTTATCACCTGAATCTCCTCCTAGAGCACTATTGTGTTCTTTGTAACCAAATATCTCTCAGAGGGGCGTGGGGAGTGGCTCCTTATTTTAATCTAAAGTAACAGACAGAGAATCAGCTCTTTTGAAACAGGGCTGAAACAGAGAGGTTTATGGGATGCTACAATGTGTGATCTGTTTGGTATTTTGAGCCAAACTATTCAGAGACATGTTTGTATATATCTGAGACCTATAACATATTGATGAAAAACAGTATGATAGGGGACCTTTAAAGGTATTTCATACAATATTCTTGTTACAAAGATGTCCCGTGGTCCAATTCTAGTCAGCCAGATGCCATGCAGCTATCAGGCAATAGAAACAGTTGCAGTCTGCCATTTATCTACTAACCTACATGCTAGCAGCGAGTGAGGCGGCGAGGGGGGGAGGCAGGGAGGATTTATTTTCCAATCACAGGGATACTGTGACTGCTAGTCAACAGTGACAGTCAACCCTCATTACATTGAAGCAGGATGATTGAGACGGCGTGAGATAACTTGCGGAAATGATACAGAGCAAAAAAATAAACGTTATA
The DNA here is from genome assembly GCF_902827165.1 of Trematomus bernacchii. Classification (NCBI taxonomy): domain Eukaryota; kingdom Metazoa; phylum Chordata; class Actinopteri; order Perciformes; family Nototheniidae; genus Trematomus; species Trematomus bernacchii. Next base: position 4,578,968 of record NW_022987547.1, on the reverse strand, counting down.
TATGAGTATGTTTGGGCAATACTGATACATGCAATGTGTTGAAATGTCTAAATAAGTGGATTTATGCTACTACATGTAAAACTAAATGTAAACCTAAATGTTAGTTTTAAAATAAATGACACAGTTGAAAACAGGGATACACACTGCCCACATAGTACATGATAATTGACAAATTAAAATGGTCTGCACTTAATCACGTGCATGTTTTCGTAGTTTGTGTAAAACAACCTACAAGCAACACTAGGACATGTCACCATGTCCTTTTTCATTATTAGAATGATGAAAACATCATGCCCACGGGAAGTAAGAGTGCTGACATTGCTGCAACACACGGTGGATGAGGTAGGCTATATTTGTAAGATAGTGTTGTTGTGTTCTACTTCGCTATCACCTGCAATATATATGTTTAGTTTTTTGGAAAATAACTTAAAATGTCCATCAGTATCCATAAGTCTTAATTTATTTTGCAATTTCCTTTTAAACCTCCAAACTTAACAATGTATGTGCAGTATGGATGCACAAAACACATGATAAAAGTATATTTGTGGAACCACTAGGGACATAGTGTCATATCTTTGTTTTGACTATCTTACAAAGGGTAAACTGGACAGCAATGTTGTGGCAATTCAACAAAATAGTTAGTTGTCAAACGATTTCTGATATTTCTCCTGCCAGTTAAATGCCAAAACCACATGAGTGTGTCTGTCTTTGGACATTCTTTGTGTGTGAACAAGATTTGCCCAAGCAGGTGTTTTCCTGTCACTTGTTAAAAGGTAAAACACACACTTTGACATTGCTTTTTCATGTGGCCAGGATTGCAGTATGCTTGAAAGTTGCAGTGAACAGAGAGCAGTACTTCCCTGTGTGATTTACCCTTTGACATTTCACAGCCAATAGTCCACCCTATTGTTAGAACATCAATGAATGTGCTTGGATAAAATAGTTTCTTTCAGGGAGGCTGTGTGTGTGTGTGTATGTGTATGTGTATGTGTATGTGTATGTCTATGTGTGTGTGTGTGTGTGTGTGTGTGTGTGTGTGTGTGTGTGTGTGTGTGTGTGTGTGTGTGTGTGTGTGTGTGTGTGTGTCTGTGTGCAGGTGATATAATGGAGGGTAGAGGACAGCGACGGAAATAGAGATCTGTCGAAGAACACCTTTATTTTTACTACAGAGTGGATCTGGTTGCCTTGAGGAGATACAACATACTGTACTTGAGGACAATTACTGATCAAATGATCTTGCTGCTGAAAAGGACAAATGAAAAGCAAAATTAATAGAGAGAGACAAGGACACTCCTGCTGACCGTAGTACTAATAAAGTAAAAATAGCGAATGTACTGGCGACCGGATGAGTTAATGACTCAGATAGAATTACAACCATTACAGATCTCTCAGTTAATAAATGTGCAGGGAATGATGGAAGTATATTCACACGTGTATGCGCACACTCAGCATCCAAAAACCGATAAGTGCCAACTCCATCTTTGGCATCGTCATGTGTGCTGACTTAGTTGAGTGTATGGAGCGCTAATACATTATGCATCAGCCCTTAACATGCCCTTGACCAGGGTGACATACATTTCACATACATTACAGATGTAATCCATTCTAATGAGCTTAGACTTTATCTGGATGGGCCCGAAACACACAGGGGAGTTACGGCACTCAAGGGAAGATAAAGATCATAAAGCTTTTGTAGGAATAGTCTTAATGTCAGCACAAGTAGGGCCAACATTGTACAACCTGGATGTGTGCATACTGCAGTGGAGCCTGGTGATTATTTACCTGGATGGGTACGTGCACTGAGGACTTCACAAACACACTAATTATGATGTTGCCTGGATTGTTGTACTATGCTTTGACTACAGCGATGGGAGTGTGTAACGTTCACTGAACACACTGTCACAATTACTAATAGCCTGAACATATACATGGAGACCAGCCCTTGTGTGGGCCCTTAACTGGCAACTCAGCCAATCGCGTCTTCATCATGAATTCCAATGTTTGAATTTGTTTCTGGGTGCCGACATCTGCTCCATTAACTCGTGTTGATTTGGTGTAAATTCAATAATTACATGAAACCTTCCTGATTAAGGCCGCACATTATTACAGTACTAACATGTGTGAAGTGTATTTTTTTGTTACATCATGTTAAAAGAGGGTTAATAAATGAGGTTCTTAAAAGAAATCCCCATCATTCAACCAGCTAAAACTGAATTTTTATAACAAAATTAGAGTAACCAGTGAGATATACTGTAAATAAACAATCAAAAAACGTATACCATACTGTACAATTTCAATTGAAGTAATATACAAATACTTAAGAATAAGAATGTAAAAGGTCAATAGAGATATGCTTGTGGCTGGTGGTAATAACACACATCCACATCCAACTATTAATGAGTTTACTACTGTGCAAACAGCAGTCCCATCAGGCTGATCCAAGGACTTTTTCCGATATCTCAGACAATGAAATACATTTATGAAGGTTACCCTTAAGCAAGAAGAGCTGGCTTCTTTTCTCCTCATTCTGGGGATTGGCCCAATGCAATTATCACAACAAAAAAGGTATTCAATGCCAGTATTTCCTTCATATCTCAACATAATCAATATGGCTTGAACATAGCTTTGAAATACACTTCATATCAGTGAATAGAATTTCAAGTGATTCAATGCCATGTGTGTTTTAATGGACTCACCTGTGTCCTGATCACAAATCTGCTCGCACGGCTCGGTAGTCCTCTGGCCGCAGTAGTCCAGCACCCACTGTGTGGACGAATTGGTCTGATAGTAGAGAGTTAGCTTGGCTGGGTTAAGCCAATTAGAAACATCCAGGAAGCTGCCCATGCTTACCACAAAACTACTTCCTGAAAAAAAAAAACACAACACGAAATTATTTAGCTTGTAAAAAACAATAAAACGGTTAAAACAGTCTCAATTGGTTGGCATTTTGAAAGGCTCTTTACCTGGTTCTATTGCAAAATCAATTGGAGAGTGGTTTACTCTTTTGTTTTCACTGTAATTTCAATCCCCCTCCTGACCGGGCTGAATTTAAATGAGAAAATTAAGACCTATAATGTGTGTATTGATGGGATTTCCTTGGTAATTGCAGTAGAGGGGGTAAAAGAGTTCCACGAGTCAATCAGTAAATGCTATGCTCATTGACGCTGCCTTACCTTTCTTTCTTACTGCTCCCCGGCCAATCGTTAAACTCTGATCACTGAACAAGATTATCCCTAATTGATGCCAAATACTTTTATTTGCAAAGAGAGCAGAGGAGATTGTGTTTCAGCCCTCTGCTGAACACAGAGATTCAGCTATATTATGCGAGCAGTGCTTGGTTGCAGAAGGTATGTGTGCATTAAGTAAACATTTCTGTGTCAAAGTAATGTACTTAAAATAACAGAAAAGGACATAAAGATGGGATCCACAAATGTAATCTGAGTTATGAAGGGAACTCCTTTGAGGGTGGTCTCCAGGCTTTATTTTAAAGACAGGATTAATGCGGATGGAAAAGCTTAGACAGTAGCCGGTAATCAAATCTGAGTCACAGGAAAAGTCCAATGCCCTGCAGTGTTATACGGAGGAGAAATATCAAACAACCAATGCAGAACAAGCAATGAAATCCCAAGGCTCATTCATGTATTTTTCTTAACATTTGAGTTGTTCCAAATTCCTGATAGAATACATAACCATTTGCCTCCTCCTACACACTTGAAATCACCGGCTGCTTCTTTTTGTTTGACAGTCAACAGTCGCACAGGGACAGTCTGACCCAAAGAGCCTTCCAAAAATACAGCGATATTTGAACGTTTTATTTTCTGACAACCTGGCAAACACGAATAGAGACACTCATCTAGACCACAAACAAGCCTGTAGTGTTGCTTTTAAGTACATATTGCATTGTTTTAGACGTTATTTAACTGCACATCCGGAGTGGATTAAAGTAAGTGCAAGAGTGTCTGTCCGATTATTAAGTAATAAAAGAGTGATCAATGAAGAAGTTTCAATACATGAGAAACAAACTGTAAGCTTTCTTTGTTCCTGATATGAAATACAACTTAGAAAATACTTTTTAGATGTTATGCTGTAAAATACAGTTTTCTTGTTTCCACACACTCACAGAAGTCATGATCTAAAATTGATCGGGAAATATTGTAAATCATGAACAATCACAGACCAAAACTCCCTTATAAACAATGGATTGTGTTGCTATTCTTTAAGTTTCCACTATCCACCATAGTGCCAACAAGGTCAAAATACACACAACTCTTCTTAAATGGCATTTCTAAAAGCATCTTCCAGGACAGGCTGGCTGAAAGGTGAGCATAATAAGGCCTTTTCCTGCAATACAGCAGTTAGGAAACAGAATTGCCAGGAGCTCTCATTTGCTGAGGAGAGGAGAAATGTAACGGTCTCAGCTCTCGCAGTGAGGAGGCAATTGTTAGATCATGGGTTGGTTTATCTGGGACCTGTAAGGAAACCCCTCCTGAGCAGTTTGTTCGCTGATTGCCAACAATTTCATTGTGCATATTGTGAATGGAGTGAAGAAGACTGGGGGAACATTATTTTGTTTGAATTGTTTTGGGAACACATTTGAAGTAGAAAGCATCTCACACCTGTTTTATGGCAACGGAGATAATTGGCACATCTGGCAGTTGGTTTTCTATCCAACAAGTTGAAAACATTTACCACCAAAATAAGTCTTTTACACTGACTGTCATTATTTGTTTCTTATTTTGTTGTTGCTGGATTATTGTTTTTTATATTTGCGTTGCATGGCATGGCGTTTGAGTAACAGGATAGACACATAACTACATGACGAAGATTATTACTCTGATACTATTACTATTACTAATGTGTTACACCTGACTACCTTGTTCTTGTGAGGGACTTTACATGAAATCAAACTGGCCCTGGCATTATATCCATTGTGTGTGTATATCCCTGTTATCTGAGAACACACATTTTGAGCGGCATTTCCATCAATAACATTGGACACATGATACAGCTGCTGTTGTACAGTCCTGCCATTCTGGATTCACTCATCAACCTAAGTTCCGGTGAATAAAATACCTTTTATTATTATTTTGCATCACATGCTGTTTTTAAGTTTCGCTGACAAACCACTAGAACACGCATAATCAAAATGACACTGTATCAATGATGACAAGATAAGTTTCTTTACAGGAAAGTACACAAAAGAAACCTTGTTCTGCATACAGGAAGGTTTGCTGGCACACTCTTCCTCGGCCTGCCGTCACTCATGATTTATCGTACCATAGCATTTTAGTTTCTATGCCTGGCCATTGCTGTCCTAACCTAACTCATATTTATATGTGGCTTGCGAGTTTGGATTGCCTTGTTTGTTTGTTTGTCGGATTTGTGTGTTTGCTGTGTGTGCCTGACTGCTGCCAAGTGTATGCCTGGCAGACTAATGGGTTAAGCCGCCTTTTATCACATCTGCTCTGCGTCAGGTGTCTGGTTTTCTGAGTCCAATTCCAGTATACACAAGTTTGCAGAGGAACAACAAAAGTAAAATATCCCTGCTTACAAAGAGGAAATGCTATATTGAAACACACAATATATAGATGGCGTTCTGTGTCTTAGCTTTAGTGTTTCTAAAATGTAAAGTGTATCCTGAAGGTGGCACTCAAATAAAGTAATTCAAATTGAAATAATGAAATTCCTGGTGATCGTGAATATCATTAAACTCCTACCTTTCATTTTTAACATCTTACGTCAATGGTTAAGAACTGAGCATCTAGTCAGAGGTCACCGCAAACAGTATCTAAATGTTCGAGAAAAGTTTTCTCCATGTCTCAAAATCCTCCCCAGTTAGATATGGTAAAGCAAAGGCGAGGAGGTCAGAAAACAAGCAATCAATAATAATTCTACAGGAATTAAAAATATCCATAATACTTCTCACAGCAAACTGACTGACAGTTGAATACATAGCTTGCAATGGACAGCACATCAATAGACCGTTTTTTTTACACTATGAGGCTAATACATTTGCAAATAGCAAAATGGATGCCTGTTAAATTGCCAAAATTGTTGCCAGGGATCACAGAGTGTTTCAGTCTGCAGAGCTTTATGTCATGCTGTCAGAATTCAGCAGATAAAAGGATAACAAGTGGTCAAGGGGACTTGAAGTTACAGAGATAGTAGACAGGAGAGTATAGCCTGCAGTAGGTGATGTCACACTGTCAGGTGTTATGACAGAAGATGATCCTGACATATACCTGATAAAATACCCAGAGGGAGCTGAGTACAGAGTGAGAGAACATCACTGAAATGTACATTTGCCATTAAAAATCATGAAAACTAAAATAAATCTCAACTATGATGACGTCCCTGTGAACAGATTCCATTTTGACTTAAGCTTGTCTTCATTTAGTCAATTTAAATGTTTTTATTACAGCTCAGAATCATTTCAGATTAAGACATTATAACTTTATTTAAAGAATATCTGTACCGGAGTCACAAAACTGGTCCGGATAACCCATGAATCTCTAACCTAAGAACATATTTTATTAGAAAATGTGAGTGCCAGAAATTCTCTTTAATAACTTTTTTTCTAAGAGAGGGACTTGCATACATTTTATTATGATTTGAAAGAATCCAATAATGCTCTGCATGGAATAGAAATGTGGGAGTTAATCATAAAACCAACACTTAACAATAGAACTCTGGAAAACAATCCACACTACTAAACATTAAGACTTTTGCAGTATATTGGCACGTATTATATTTATAGCTGTTAATTGTACATGTTATAAAAAAGTACTGCAGAAGTTGAAGTTGTGTGTGCTGTTGTGCTTTTCTTGTGTGTGTCATACAAATTGCTGTTGTGTGGGCGGACTAAAAATGAGGCCCTGGCGGCAAGAGCACCTGATCGACTGATACGTGAATGCTCTCAGAGATATGGCAATCATTAGTCAAATTGCCTCAGCTCCTCACCCCCTCTTACTTCACTTAACTCCTTGCAGGTTTTCCATATTGGCTTCTCTTACCTCCCAGCAAGGTTTATACTGTGGTATCTTGCCAATACACAGAACCAATTTACAATCATCCCAAGGCCAAAGAAACATTTCAAACACTCAGTAAGACACACTCTAGGCAGTTGCCTGGACACCTATATCCTTGATTATCCTGAATTGATATTTATTTGACAAATCATCTCCTGTCTCCATCCAATGTATGTGGTCAACATTTTTTTAAATCTCTTCACTGAATGCTCTCTGTGCAAAAACAAAGAAAAAGGCAATCATTTGTTGCGTGCACTGCTCTTCATCAGTCTGATAGCTCAAAATGTCATCCAGTTGTTTGTGGTGACAATAAATCATTTTTTTCCATTGGGGGCTTTCAGTGTGTGGGCTTTATTGTCTTGATTGTTGATCATTCTTTTGGTTCCAGCACATGATTAACTTTTTGTTGGATGGATGTATTTTGTAGTTTATCAGTCGTGCGGAAGGGGCAGTGACATTGAAAAGCATCGAGATTGAAAACCACAAATCATGGCTGAGAGGGTGGAGATTTTACTGCAAGCCATTTGTAAATAGAAACAGGGGAAGCATGCAAAGCTTTCCCTGGTGCATTAAATGTTACTTCTAACAACAAAACAACACAAAATACATAATATCATTCACCACTCAATAACAGTGTGTAATAGACAAATGATTATTGCAGTATGCAGCGGTGGGAAGTAACTAAGTAGGGTTAGATAGATTTACTTGAGTTACTTACTTTAATTGAGTATTTCCATGTTATGCTACTTTGTACTTCTACCCCACTATAATTCAGAGGTAAATTGTGTACTTTGACATTTATTTTGTAGCTTTAGTTACTTTGCAGATCTGGATTATAATGTAAAAATATAATCAACACTTAAATCAGACTTTAGTCACAATTCACAATCTACCCTGCAGTATACACAGTAATTAAAACTAGCTGCAGCTTTACCAGATTTTATAACACTTTAAAGGTGGGGTAGGTAAGTTTGAGAAACCGGCTCGAGATACACTTTTTGTTATATTCCATGGAATGCTCTTAACATCCCGATAGCAATGAATATCTTAAGTGCTTTGACAAAAAATCCATAAAAAAATGTCATCTGTGGAAGCCGTAGTACTGTAAAAAGCACGACCAATCATTTTAGCCGGCCTGGCTAAAATAACTGGATGGCATACCTGCCTGTCAGCCTTCCATCTGTGCACAAACTTATCTCGTGCCCTCATTGGTCATGTGCGCGTTCGTGTGTGTTGGAGGAGGGGCTCTGTAAGGAAGTGGCAGATTTTTTCCGGCTGTGTATTTTCAAATGATAGCGCACTCGAGCTGGTTTCTCCAAAATTACCTACCCCACCTTTAATGCATTAGTAATTATAATAAAAACATACAATATTATATATTATTCTGAAATGTTTGGTACTTTAAGTATATTTTGATGAAAATACTTTTGTACTTTTACTTGAGTCACATTTTGAATGCAGGACTTTTACTTGTAACAGAGTATTCCTACACTCTGGTACTTCTAATTGTATTCAAGGACAAGATGAAAGTACTTCTTCCACCTGCTGCTATGCTGCTTGAAGGAAGACTGTATCTGATTATGGTTCAATCAAAACAGCAAAAAAAATACAAAAATAGTTGTTTTATGACGGATCATGACATTACGATAACATGCCATAGAAATATGTATCCTTTTCTAGCATTTAACACACAATTCAACATTGCCTTAGGCTCTAAAAAGTACAAAAGTAATTCCACAGTCTTCCTCACCAAGTTGCATTCTGATTCATGTTTGTAGATTCCACTATTTTTTCCCTTCCTTTCTTTTTCTGTAGTTTTTTTATATCTTATTAATGTTTTTAAAATAAGTGTGCCCCAAAAAAGTATAGCAGTGCAGTACAAAAACAAGAAGGCTAATGGCCTTCAACTTCAGTTTCCATTAGTTGAATATTCCGCCACGGTTTAACGTTTTGAACTTACCATCTGCAACAAAATGCTCAGGCACATGGAGGGTAACCTTGACAGTCAGGGGGCAGGACTCCTGCGTGGCGTAGACAATGGCAATGACACATGTGCTGATGGTTATCAACGTCAGGGTGACCTTATTTAGAGGACTGTGCGGGAGGCCTGGAGGCAGAAAAAGAGAAAAATGGTAAACAGTTTTTACAGAAGCCCTGTTGTTTTTGATCAGGGTCTCAAACAGATTACTGTGTCTGAACATCCTTCATAGAAAATACTTTTGCACACAGCAGATAAAACAAACCTAAAGCTAAATCCCCTACTAAAGCACTGCTCTTTGTTGAAAACAGCCACTGAATCACCCTCAATCATTGGAAATGCAGTTAATTGTACACCTGATACATTAATCTAATGCTGGTTCAGGTTTGCCCTGAGTAAATAAAGGATAACTTTACCCGAGCTTCTGCATAACAGCCCAGAATCATTTGCAGGCGTGATATATGATCTTATTGCCACTGACAGGGTTATAGATTGGTTGTTTTGGTTGCCCTTTGGCTCTGTCAGGACTCCCATTTCCAAGCTAGATACAGGGAATTAAATTAGCCGTTTAACCTCTGTCTATGGATATTTATCATGGGAGGACTCGACATGTTGAAAGCAGACTGTGGATGTGATAGCGCTGGTTTGGAACACTGTTCTTACTAGATATTAACTGGGTACAAATATCACACTGCCGCCTTCAGAAAATGTGTGAACAGCTTCTGCCTGGTGTTTATCTTGCACTACGCAGGTTTGTTTTACAAGTCAGTAGTATTATATGCCTAGACTTGTTTCTCTTTACTAAACCAAAAACTCAGCTATTTGAAAATGATTATAGTGGTTAAGTGACATTCAAAATATTGCTTATTTGCAGATTAGAGTTTTGATCAGTGGAGGAACACACACATCCAGATGTTTAACGTTTTCCAACCACATATATTTTACCAAAATATACAAATGATCAAACTGATTGAATTGCAAACATTTAATTATTTTCTTTTTTTTTATGACTTGCAAAAGAAGAGTTCTGCAAGTTAAATTCAAAGTTTGGAAGAAACTAAATGCAGCTCAAGGTCAACATCAGGCAGAGAATGCTAGGATAATTTATCCTCCCGATCTGAATCACGTCTTGTACAATCACGATGTTTTGAAAGGACAGGAACAACAGTTGTCTCCCAACAAAAGTGGCAGCGCTGCTAATCCCTTTGGGGTGTGGGGGTGTTACTGGGCTTATGAAGGGGTCCCTCAATTACTATAAAAGCCTACTGAGTAGACAAAAGGATGTACGCTCACGATGGCAAACACTTACTTTATAGCAATTCACTCATACACTCACAGAAACACACATACAACAATACACTAGTGAATGTAAAGTAACATGCATATACAACACAGGGCCACTCTGAAGATAAATGCTTATGTTTAACGTACACTTAATTCCTTCCATTTATTTCCCCCTTCCCTTCTTCCAGAGAAAGCACAGCCTTTTTACACAGGCGATAACTTTAACACAATTCACGGTCATAGGTTTAATCTCTTTCCCATTCATGAGCCTACGTGCTTTTTTCTAATAAAAATAAATATAGAGTCTATTTAGAAAGTGCTAGTTCTTTGGACAAAGACCTTTTATTTATTTTTCTGAGAACAATTAAGCTTTATCTGTGATTAATTGCATTTCCAAAATTCCACAGCCGATACATAATTCATTGGTACTCTGTTTGCAAGTCATTCTGAACTTAATTAATTGAAATTAGGAACATTTCAACCTTGGAATTCTAGTTATAATTGTGGTTACTGGATGCCCTGAAGCATTTGTTTCCAGGAGAGAACTACGAATGTAGATTTCAGTGTTGAATGTTAATCCTTGGCAAAACATAACCAGCGTTTTAAAGAAGAACAGCAACAGTTTGTGTTATTGAGGCTTTACGTATAATTAAGCAAACACGATTACACAGAAAAACACTTTATTTATGTATTCTACCTCGGCACATCTCTTAATAACTATACAACACAAATTAATTTCACTTTGTCAAGAAGTTATCACTTGTTTTATCTTTGGGGTTGCCACAACACATATTGAAAATAATGTTATTTTAATAGTCTAGACTAATTTCGACATCAAACTGTAATTTCAAAACACGGGAATCAAGAATATTGTCTTGCTTTCAAATTCCTCCTCTGCAGTTGCATTTAACAAATATAAGTCAAGTGCTAACAAAGACGCAACATAATACAGGGCGACAAACTGTCTCTCTCCTTTACAACAGTAACAACAAAGGAACAGACAGATGCAATCCTTATTAATAACAATCAGATAAATATATGAGGCATGACTTTTCCTCCTCCTCTGATACAGTGCTATAATGAACTGCAGGCAGAGGATTAACATAAACACTTGGATTTAATTATTTCCAATCACTATTTTGAAACCCAAGTTGGAGACTAATTGTATACTATATATTGTAGTGAAGAAAAAAAATCATGCATCTCATCAAAGTAATGTGACTCAGCTTTAGTCATTACTGAGCCTTCATTAACATCAGCTCATATGCAGTATCTGCTTTGAGTGTCATTGAGCTGTGCCATGAAACCGCACTTCAAACCCCACAGGGGACGTGCATGACTCCTTCCTACTTCCAGCTACGCTGACGATACCAGAAGTGTCTGGCCTCATTTCACTCAACTATAGCCTCATATTTAACCAGAGTAAGGGTGGAATATATGTTTTCAAAATGTTTTATCGTATTGTATGACTTCTTGGCTTTGTTGCCTTCTCAGCAGTATGCAGTGGGTAAGATGGTTCCCCAACGTGGAAGATAATGTGTTAAAAAAGAGATTTATTACAATACAGAAAGAGGCACATCTGTACTCCGGCTCACCTTTGCTGCGCCTTCGTCCTCTGTGCTGTTCTGTGTAAAACTTCATCTGGCTGTCGTCTTCGGGCTCAGAGCCTGATTCCCCTTGAGGACCAAACACACCTCCAGGTGCTGGCAGTGAGATATGAGGAGGAGAGTGGGAGAAATGGAGAAAGAGTCAATCAATACAATATTTTTGACAGGTCTGAATGTTACATTGTTAACTAGTATGGAAAACAATATAACACGTAAAAGCAGCATAAGAAAGACACACAAGTTAGTTAGTATGTGAGAACAAGACTGTATAAAAGTAACCACACAGGTTAGTCATGAGAGTGATGGACTTCAGATTACATTAAAAGTCAATTTATTTAAAATGCCACCTAATCCAGTTAATGGATGCAAAATGTTGTCATTAGTTCATTTTTGCGTTTTCAAATTAGCATACATTAGTTAAACAACAGTATACATTCCAGATGGCAATAACAGTGACAAATTGGTCTAATTCAGTATGGGCAAGTATAGTTTTCCAGAACTGAAAATATTTCTCCTGTGAATCAAAAAGCAGTGAAACAATACCAGTATGCTGTTGAGTTATTATCCTTTTTAAAAATGTTCTCCTTTCAAATAGCTTTGCCCTGTTTCCTTGACTGACAGATGACTGACAATAACTAAGGGTTAGAAACCAGAGTTGGGGTTATTGTAATGCTGCAGTTGGAGGATGGGAAAGGAGTAGTTGTCGTTATTATAGGGGACTCATTTCTAAGGTCCATATGTGGTTCTGAAACAGAAACACAACAACAACACCACAATGTATTTTTCCTCCGTAATGTGGCAGCCATTTACCTCCTCCTGTGCTTTTCAACATCTATAGAGGTGTTAAGAAAACCACTGCTCTCCACACTATGCTGTTTCCTCATGGCTGATCTGTTGGCCAGTGTGGGTAATTTGTCCATTGTTACCAAGTCTTTGGAGCTCAATTTGTTTATCAAATTGGGTCACATCCCCAGAGTGTGTGCGTGTCTGTTTTTTAAGTCAGAGAGTAAGAGTGAGGCTGTGAGAGTTAAGAGGCTTTGTTTGTACGGCGCTGCCACTTCCACATCAAAACACACATCCATGCTAAAATGCAAAGGGGCTGCCTCAAAGTGATAATTGCTTGGGATTTGCAAGGTGTAAAGCCACTGATGGATAAATAGGTAATCTAAAATAACCTAAAGTGTTTGCGGACGGCTTTGAACGGCATTCTAAGCCTGATATTAGGGGTGCACCAGAGAGTTTCTGTTAAATATCTTTGTTATTGTATTGGTTTTATTTAGCCAAATGTCACACCCTAAATGACTATGCTAATAGCATCCATTCATTTCCTCATGGTTGTACATATGTTTTGCTTGTATAATCCCCAGGATCACAGTGATTACACTTCCTAATCTCGCAGAGTGGAAAGGGGATAATGGGCAGAGAGAAAATCAATCTTTTTTTCTCTTGACTATAAAGGAGCCTTGGAGGAGAAATGCTTCTTCTGTTGACAGCAAATTAAAAGCAAGCATGGAAACATAGAATGGGTGTGGTGTCAAACCCTTATCCATATCATGTTAAGTTAGCTGATAATGGCTCATAAATATTTACTCTACTGTAAGAGGAAGAGACTCTATCCCCACAGGGATTAGTATAGGTCATACTCAGACCTCTAAATGCTGTCAGTTGGTAATGGTGGCTTTCGTGGTACGTGATCTTAAAAATGTAGTCAGTATAGAGGTTGGATATTACATATAGTTGCATATTAATTTATTTTAGCAAAGTCAGACCATTGCCTGTTCTTATCAATCATCTGCTAAAGGTTTAAATGTGTAAAAAGTAAAATATATTAAATACATTCTACACCTATACTCCTACTTACATATTCCAGGTGTCTGAAGAAAAAAAGACAAGCAACTTATTTTGTGTAGCTATATCTAAGCATACAGTTTAAAAATAGCAAGGCTTACATAAGGGACATTCAGCTTTCTCTTATTTAAGTTTTTAAAAAGTCAAACCTCCCTCATTAAAAGCACTTTATTGCCAACAAAAGAGCAACATATTCTCTCTTTATTGTTCACTGAACAATTTGCACGGTCATAATTCCTGTGCAACTGTGGCGCAATGCAGGTAACAGTTCCTTCTCTCCTCACTTTATAAACATTAAGTCTTAGCTCGTGAAAATGTGCCTGCACCATAAAGATTTGAAACATGATTAAAAGTTCTATTAACCCGGTGTAAAATGTGGGTATGGAAATCTGTAGTCATTCTTTTTGGTCTGGTGCACTTAAGCAGGTCGAGAGGCGAGTTGGAGTGCGAGAGTCTGGCAGTGTTTGGAGAGCGGAGCCAAGGCAATGTGGTGTAAAATTGGTTCTGAATTTATGCATCGTGTTATAACATGCACAGAGAGGTGTAAAATGAGACTGAGAGAGAGAAACAGACAAGACAAACTAATATGTTTTTCAAAAGGAGCACAGTTGTGGACTCAAGAATCAGCATCAAACATAATCAAAAACATTTCTTTATTTTAATCTCAAGGACAAATGGCTTCATTTATTCAAACAAAGCAACACTTTATTCTGTCCATGATATATTCTAACTCTGTCAATTAATTGTATTTATTGCAACTATGCTGACCTTTTTTCGCAATGAATGTATTTTCAGCAGATCCTTTCCTATCTCACCAATAAAGGCATCATTCCAAAAAGTTTTTTTTCTGGAAATGTAAGGTGTTTTTTCCTCAAAGGCTCACATATCAGAATGTGATGTTTTTGTTTGCAGTCCTTGAGATAGGAATTGCAGAGGTGCTTCTTGCCTGAACTTTAAATCCCATGTGGCTTGCCTTTGAAATAATCACTCGCATGAACCATCAATGTGATTCATGCAGTCTTCACTTCTGACTTGAACCTTGAAGAACTTTGAGAGGGAGAATAAGTGCTTTTTGATTTGAGAAAAAAAAAGAGGAAATGCCTCACAGTGAAAAGGTAATAACATTGCCTATCAAGACCTGGCTGATCTTGCAAAAATAAATAGCATCAAATGTTGCCATAATGCTTAAAGTCTTGGTCATAATATATGCTGAGGTGATGCGAGTAATTGTGATAAATGGAATCTGAGAACAGAGGTGGGGAATACAGAACTTGTGGTATCATATTTTTAAAAGCTTAAACAATTGTGCGCCAGAGTGCTTTCAAATAAAAAATAAAAACAGCAGGGCTATAAAAAATAAAATGATCCAAATTATAAATACTGGATAGAGAGAAAAAAAGAATTATACAGTAAATGAAAGAAGAGAGCGAGAGCTGTTTTTTTGCAAGTTTGAGAGTTACCATGTTTACAGTCTTTTTAGTAAAGTCTTGGTCACCCTCAGTAGAAAATAATAACCCAAAGTTGAAAATGGGCCGCACTTAATCATCCATGGCTGAACTTAAAGGTGGGGTAGGTAATTTTGGAGAAACCAGCTCGAGTGCGCTAGAATTTGAAAATACACAACCGGAAAAATCTGCCACTTCCTTACAGAGCCCCTCCTCCAACACACACGAACGCGCACATGACCAATGAGGGCACAGATGGAAAGCTGACAGGCAGGTAGGCCATCCAGTTATTTTAGCCGGGCCGGCTAAAATGATTGGTCGTGCTTTTTACAGTACTACGTCTTCCACAGATGACATTTTTTTATGGATTTTTTGTCAAAGCACTTAAGATATTCATTGCTATCGGGATGTTAAGAGCATTCCATGGAATATAACAAAAAGTGTATCTCGAGCCGGTTTCTCAAACTTACCTACCCCACCTTTAAGTGTGACTGACATATCAGCGACATAACCTGGAGCATTTAGGGCCGTGGGAGTTATCAATGAAACATATCCTTAATCTGTACCCAAGGAATAAAGGCATATATTGAAGTAGGATCACGTGTTGTGGCTTTGATTAAGTGAATGTGGGGAGGACATTTTCTGTGTGGCAAAAAAACACAAAACAACTTAGCTTTTACTATTTATTTTAAACTAATAATCCTAAAGAGCCCCTATATGAAAAGAGAAATGGAAAATATGCCCTCACTTTGCAATAAAACTCTGTAAATATTAAGCACAAAAAGGTTGCCACCATGCAGGTCAAGGACCAATTCGTTGCTCGTCCATATTGGCACACAGACAATCAGAGCACAAATTAGCCTTCCATTATGTTTGCACTTTTTAACCTGCAACATGTTGGAATCTTTTTTAGCTAAAGGATGAAATACAATTACATATTGTTGCAAGTAAGATATACAAACATATTTAGTAAGGCTGCAATTTCAAAGTATAACAAATAATCCCAATCCAAAAAAGGTATGGGCAGTATAAATAAATACATTAATTTCTGAGGTAAATAAAAAACTGATTAAATGATGGAAAGGATTGAGCAAATACTTGACTTGGGCAACACAATATCAAATATTTATCAGAGAGAGCTATTGCCACAGTGTATTAGCAGCCCAGTGAACATCCAAATCAATTTGAGGTTTAATACCTACACAGTCGCAACTGTGTACCCTCTTTGTTATAAAATGATCAGATATTGCTGCCTGTCTATGTCTGTGAAGCTTTTGTTCTTTTGTGTTTGAACACATTTGGTGCTGCTGCCTTGAACATCTTCTGTGATGTGTTCACCTTTTCTCTGCTGTCATGTAGATTTGAACAAAAGGCGGGCCAGTTAGAGAATCAAAACCTTCTTTAAATAGCAACATTTCAGAGACACTAAGAATTAAAGCTGAAGAATACAAATATGTATTATACGCATGACTCTCCTTCCTATTCAAGTACAAAATGGATAAAGTAGAATTTACCGTGACACAAAAGGGGCCTGTGTGTGTGTGTGTGTGTGTGTGTGTGTGTGTGTGTGTGTGTGCATGTGTATGTATGTATGTATGTATGTATGTATGTATGTATGTATGTATGTATGTATGTATGTGTGTGTGTGTGTGCGTGTGATATGACAGGTGAATTGTTCTTCCAGGCTATGGCACAGGTTTGAAAAATAACACACACAAGAATACATCTGAAACAAGGTGCAAGAGTTTTTCAGAAATATTGCCCTGGGTATTTTCTATTTCACTGCTTCTCTTCCCTTTGCAATCAATTTTCCTTTGTCTTGATGTTACTTTTCTCCAAACTGAGTGCCATGAAAAAACATCCACTTCCAGAACACTAAGGCTAAACTCCAGCATGTCGGTACTACACAACGTAATTACTGGGCCGTACCAATTTCACTTTCACAGTCCCTCTAACAGTTCCGATGTCAATAGATAATTTCAGTCTTTTTCATATGCACATCTGTCTATCTGCTTTGCAACCATCTGTTTTGTTACAACACTGAATACAAACAAAACACTCATTTCCATGCCAAAAAGCTATCTTCTTTATACGCGGTTATTTCCAAAGTGTTATAAGTACCATGGTTACCTCCAATCAACACTTTGAAAAGGTGCAATACTTTGTGTGAAATATGATTTATTCATTACATTCTCCTCACACTCACCTTTATTTTCTACTCTCTTTTGATAAGGCAAATGTACCTGCTGTCATCAATAACATTCTCCTTCATGAAGAAAAGCATGTTTTTCTGTGTTTAAACGCATACACTCTTTGATTATAAAAATCACCCCCCCCCCCCCATCTCGCCACACCATCCACGACCCCCATCCAACCAGAGGTGGGAAGTAGTGGAGTACAAATACCTTGTTACTGTAATTAAGTACATTTACATCAAAGCGCTTTACATTACATATTACACATACCAGACATGTACTGTAAAAGTGAATACATCAAATTGGGGCTAAGTGTCTTGCCCAAGGACACAAAGTTATGGGTACTTTTGACTTAAGTACATTTCGGAGCCCATACTTCTTTACTTTTACTTGAGTAAAGAAGTTTAGTCATTACTTCTTGTACTTCTACTTGAGAGAAAAGATGCGTTTACTTTTGCCATCTCTTCTTCCAACCCCCATCATTTCAGAAAATGCAGGCCAATGTTGACTCTGATCTTCTCTTTCTCTTTTTGTGAAGCCCTTTAGTCAAAGAACAGTATTATTCGGTGGAGAAACATCTGGAAGATATCCTTCAGCCGAACACTCTGTCATGTATCTTCTTTATATCTGGGAAGTCACTCTTACAAATGCAGGGATGGCCAACCTTCATATATAAGGAGAAGGACTCACATGCACTAATATGCATGCACGGCACCAAAATAGAGAATCAAGAGATTACAACACACACAGAGGGAGTGTTATTCTCTGCTCAGGACCCATCCATTTTCATAGCAAATAGTTGTTTGCTGGTATATTAATGGCTAAAATGTACAGAACTTTACTGAATTATAATATTAATAAAAAGTTAGCTAATTTAGCATCGGGGAAATGATTAATTGTGATATACTGTGGACGTTTAATCATTGATTAATTATGTAATAGTTTCAAAATGTGTATTTTCTTGTATTCCAACTCAATGATTATGAATGTGTTATTGTACTAGTACAGCAGTGCAGACATGGGCCCACAAGAACTAATGACAGGAAAAGTTAGAGGGAGCTCATAAATAAAAATGAGACAAAACAGAGAAAGGGAAAAATAAACGGCTCAAACAAGTGTTGGAGGAAGCGAGAATGAAATGTCACATTTATAAACCGAAGCAAGAGTGATTTGGTGTTAAAAGGGTTTCAGGGGAAAGGTAAGAAAAACAGCGTGACAAGTGACTGTTATACAAGGAGTAAAACACTCATACATAAGTTAGAGATTTCAGAAAGTACACAGGAGAGAAAAAAGTAGAGGAAATGGTTATACAATCATTCCTGTAATGACATGGATTAGTTGAGGTATAGCAGGGAGGTGAGGTGATGAATTCAATCTGAATAGCAAAAGCTAATCATCTTACAATAGGTTAGGTTATATTAGGAGGGCACATGACACTTATCATAGTACTTTCACATACTGTATTTTACACCAGCTGAAAAAAAGAGCTAACACGAGCAGGTAATGATTCACCATATCTACTGAAATTATAGAATAAGATTCAAAGACTGCAAGAAACTCTACCATGGAATTATTACCAATTTGTGAGTAGACATAATTGTTTCTGAATAAATGAATCATTTGAAGACATTAAACTGATTTCTAATGTATTTTTCAGATGGAGCCATGTGCTTTAACAGTATTAAAGGAAATTCACTCCTGCATGTGAAATGATGTCACAACAACATGTGAATTGTACATTTTTCTTTTTACGGCGAGTAAAACTATTTTCTGTTTTGTCATAGTCATCTATTATAGTAAGAATTTTTTTTTTTTTTTTTTCTCTTTTTAATCTTTTGCTCAGGATACTCGGCTATCGTTTTTTGTTTTCCCCATTTACCATGGCTTAAAAATGAAAATAAATCTGAGTTTCAAATTGAGCATCATACAAATATATTTATTATTTTTGAAAGACTGAAGGTTCACTGCCAATTATTCTTCGCAAAACATTTGAGAAATATATGGGCATAGATACTTGCTAGATAAGTGGTTCCAAAACTCCTGTGTATTTTCTTTTGGATTGGCTAAATTAGATGCTTTTAGTCGAACGAGAGCGGTTACCTTCAAGTTCTAGGCTGGCTGAGCACAACTTATAATTAGCTGTGGTAAAGCACAAAAAGATGAATAACAAACAGGCCTTGGAACCATTTGAATAAAACCTAACAAAAAATATACCGGTCAAGATTGATTCTCGCACAAATGAGAAATTTGGCTTCAGCTGCCAGGGCGTTAACACTGCCAATAACTCTACATAGAAAAAGCAAACAGTTATCTTATTCAGGTTACATTTATATACAGACAAACAAGAAGCCAAACAAACAAACAGTAAGTACATACACAGTGGGTGAATGATGTACTGGATGCCTGTCTCGGTACCTCTACAGGAGTGCCAGAATGTATGGCAGTGCTAAGACGGCTGAAATTAATAGTGTATGGATTGTGCAATAAATTATATATAGAGGTTAGCTACCATACAGCGTCCATTGAGTTGAACTGCCAGGAAATACAGTCCTCACAAACACTTCAGCTGGGCAGATCTTGCCAGTTGCTTGAATCTGCATGAGCAGCCTTATTACTAATTATGTATAAAGGATATACAGCACGTTGCTTTTTATAGTGCCTTCATGAATTTGGCCCATTGGACATACCTGTCAACTGTGGCAACCCTAATGTATCTGCCTAAGTACATTTTCAAACCTTTAGAAATGAAAAGGTTAAGTGTAGCTTCTCCTAGAATAACACACATATAAGAATACATGCGTGGAGATCAATAAAAGTGTGTAAGGGCAAGTCAGTTGTGAGAGGAACCATGTATCGCAGGTCAGCTTGTGTGTATAAAAAGACCGCTTCAGAGTCATTATGAGAGAGAACCGTGACTTATTAAGAATCTGATGGTGTGTGTTGACAGCTGTGCACATGCTCGAATGTTCTTGTGTTCAGAAATACTATATGTGCATGAGGCTGTAGGTTACTCTCATTTGCTGCTTGCATTTGTGTGCATAGATGGCTACCAGAACTTCAAATGGCCTCAGTAGCTTTTGTAACTCTAAGCTAGACAAACTATCTCGACTTACTGTATGGGCACTAAACTTACAGCTAAATGTCAGCTTATAGGTGCATACTATAGAATGTATGCATACTCATGCTGTATGTATGTGACAATGTGTGTGTGAGTAATTTAAGCTGACAGCAAGTCACCCACATAGGTCAGGAACTGTAATCACATTAAGGCACAGCTGCATTCAGCATCCATTTATGACGCCAGCAAGCAAGACAGTTCCAACTCAGATACAATAAAAACTGGCATTTGCATTCATACAAAAGTGTGAGTATGTAAATGTGCCATTTGTAATGCACGAGACAGCGTCTGAGAGGCTCCGAGAGCATTTTAGAAGTCCTTTTCTTTGG
Organism: Trematomus bernacchii; assembly: GCF_902827165.1. Taxonomy (NCBI): domain Eukaryota; kingdom Metazoa; phylum Chordata; class Actinopteri; order Perciformes; family Nototheniidae; genus Trematomus; species Trematomus bernacchii. Next base: position 4,558,136 of record NW_022987547.1, on the reverse strand, counting down.
GTTGTATTTGCAGGAAAATATATTGAAAATGTATGCGAGTTAACATGAAACAGTTAGCAACATAACTGCATCCATTGAAACACTGACTAAGATTGAGATAAAGATAATTAAGAACAAGTGTTATGTGTGTAAATTATACATTTGCAAGTCTGATTTATGTTATAATTGTCACGATCTGTCTGTGTTGTGTTTTGTCTTGTCTTTTTCTGTCTCTGGTTCCTGTTTTGTTTTGAAATGTTTTCCTCCTTGTGTCTTCTCTGTTCCTTCTTCCTGTGTTTGCCTTCCTGTCTTAGTTTCCCTGGTGTGTCTGATTGTTTGATTGTGTTCACCTGTTGCCCTTGTGTTTCTGCCTCCCTTACCCCAGCTGTGTCTCGTCTTGTGATTACCCCTCTCTGTATTTAGTCTTGTCTTCCCCTGTGTGCCTTGTCGGTTCATTGTTGGTTTTTCCTGTCTTCCTCCATGTCAGTCATGTTTGTTTCTCCTGTCTCCCACCATGTTGGTCACGGTCAGTTTTCTGTAGAACCTATGTGTTTCATGCCATGCTATTGTTAAGCTTTGAGAATAAAGCTCGTTTTTGTTTCGAGACCGTTTACCTTTTCTGATAGTCTGCATTTGGGTCCTACCCTTCCACGCATTCCTTACAGAATGAACCGACCAATTATGGACCCAGCGGATTATGTTTTTGATTTTGATGCTGAATTGCTTTCTCTGGATTACTCCCTTCGATGTCTTTATACTGTGTGGAGTGGAACCTCGACTAGCAGGGAGAAAGAGGCTGTCCTGAAAAGAGCACAAATGGAGGTGGATAATGTGCCATGGCTGAGGAGCTCGTTGCCTGAATTTCTCAGAGTTTTTTCGCGTAGCCCTGAGTGCCAGTCTCCATTCTCTGATCCTTTTTTGGGATCCCGCCTGGCGTTTGGAGGTCCACGGAGCCTCCAAGAAGCTCATAAGAGGAGTCGCAAGTCCAGGCTAGCAGCCCGAGCCCCAGAAGCCATGCTTTGGGCTCCAGTGCAGGCCCCAGCAGCCATGGTTCCGGCCCCAGTTCTGGCCCCTGCAGCCATGGTTCCATGCCCAGCAGCCAGGGTGCCTGCTCCAGTACCGGCCCACACAGTCATGGTTCCGTGCACCAGTACCGCCCCACACAGTCATGGTACCGTGCTCCAGTACCATCCCACACAGCCATGGTTCCGTGTTCCGGTTCCGTGCCCAGCAGCCAGGGTGCCTGCTCCAGAACCGGCCCATACAGCCATGGTTCCAGCCCCAGTTCTGGCCCCAGCAGCCATGGTTCCGGCCTCTGTTCCGGTCCAGCACGCCATTTCCCATCAGGGAAATCTTCTGGGCCAACATGAGCAGACGATGCGAGCCTTAGTTGAAAGCCAGCAGTCCTTGGCTCGTCTCCTGTTGGCTCTACAGCCGACGCCTACCCTATGTCCTGTGCCGTTGGAGGTCCCGCCGACTACTCTTCTGCCGGGGGTCCTGCCAACCCTATGTCCAGTGCTGTTGGAGGTCCCGCCGACTACTCTTCTGCCGGGGGTCCTGCCAACCCTATGTCCAGTGCTGTTGGAGGTCCCGCCGACTACTCTCCTGCCGGGGGTCTTGCCAACCCTATGTCCTGTGCCGTTGGAGGTCCCGCCGACTACTCTTCTGCCGGGGGTCCTGCCAACCCTATGTCCAGTGCTGTTGGAGGTCCCGCCGACTACTCTCCTGCCGGGGGTCCTGCCAACCCTATGTCCAGTGCTGTTGGAGGTTCCGCCGACACCTGTTCCGCTGTGGGTCCTGCCAACCCCATGTCCTGTCCCGTTGGGGGTCCCGCCGACAACTGCTCCGCCAGGTTTCCTGCCAACACCAGATCCTGTTCTGTTGGGGGTCCCGCCGACACCTGTCCCGCCGGGGGTCCTGCCAACTCTGTGTCCTGTTCCGTTGGGGGTCCAGTCGACACCAGCCCTTGCTACATCCGGGGTCCCATTGACACTAGCCCATGTCATGTTCAGGACCCCGTCTACGCCTGTCCCGTCGGCTCCGGTTCCTGTCCGGCCGATACTGGTTCCTGCTCGTCCTCCGGAGCTGTCCCGTCGGCGCCTTCCTGCCCGGCCTCCGGAGCTGTCCCGTCGGCGCCTTCCTGCCCGTCCTCCGGAGCTGTCCCGTCGGTGCCTTCCTGCCCGTCCTCCGGAGTTGTCCCGTCGGCGCCTTCCTGCCCGTCCTCCGGAGCTGTCTCGTCGCCGCCTTCTTGTTCGCCCTCGAGCCCGGCCTCCTGAGTTCTCCAGCCGCGGTCTTCGCCCTCGGGCTCGGCCTCCTGATTCTTCCAGCCGCTGCCTTCGCCCTCGAGCCCGGTCCCCTGAGAGCCGCTGCCTTTGCTCTCATGCCCGGCCCCCTGAGTCCGCCCGCTGTGGCCGTCGCCCCTTTTTGGACTCTGCCTTGCCCCCGGGCCGTCCGCCCGGGACCCCTTTCGGGCCCGTCCTCCGGACCCCCTCCACCCACCCTTTTTGTAGTGTTAGACTATGTTTTTTGGGACGTCTGGGATCCGTCCCTTGAGGAGGGGGTTATGTCACGATCTGTCTGTGTTGTGTTTTGTCTTGTCTTTTTCTGTCTCTGGTTCCTGTTTTGTTTTGAAATGTTTTCCTCCTTGTGTCTTCTCTGTTCCTTCTTCCTGTGTTTGCCTTCCTGTCTTAGTTTCCCTGGTGTGTCTGATTGTTTGATTGTGTTCACCTGTTGCCCTTGTGTTTCTGCCTCCCTTACCCCAGCTGTGTCTCGTCTTGTGATTACCCCTCTCTGTATTTAGTCTTGTCTTCCCCTGTGTGCCTTGTCGGTTCATTGTTGGTTTTTCCTGTCTTCCTCCATGTCAGTCATGTTTGTTTCTCCTGTCTCCCACCATGTTGGTCACGGTCAGTTTTCTGTAGAACCTATGTGTTTCATGCCATGCTATTGTTAAGCTTTGAGAATAAAGCTCGTTTTTGTTTCGAGACCGTTTACCTTTTCTGATAGTCTGCATTTGGGTCCTACCCTTCCACGCATTCCTTACAATAATTACTTGAGTATTGGGCTATATTCTGCTAACACTCAGGAATAACACCATGTATCTTAATTTATTCTGTCCATATATCCACATGTATCACAGGATGACCACAGGCGTGTCACAGTGGTCTAGCTAGCCTCATCTCTCACCCATTACCCCCTCAGGTTTCAGTCTCCTGCCACTGCTCTGTTTGCCCATCCAAAGTAATCCCAATCAATACTGTTTTAGTCTTCTGTTGCATTGTGTATTTTTAAAAGCCCCATACACGCACGCACACACAATCATATTATACATAAACAGCACAGGCATGTTGAAAAGTTATTACAGAGGGCATCACAATAATAAGCCCTGCAGACACATTTTACAACCTAAATTTATGAGTTGCAACCTGTTATGCTGGAGAGAAAGGACTTGAGAAGGTGGGAGGCTTAACAAGGCACCACTTGGCTCTTGTACTAAAGTGGACTCAGTGTTTACACACTCACCTCTATATTATTTTATTGGTACTCTCCTAGCATCGAGTGCAAGCCTGCCAATTTGGAGCCAATAAGAAAATCATCTCAGGAATTTTAGATTAGCTATTTCTGAAAAGTTGTGACATGCTTTTAACGGTAATTTCAGAATCAGTGGCCAATGGACCCCCACTGTATGTTGTTTCCTCACCTGTTATCTAACAGATTGTGCAGTGGTAACACCACATAGGGATGGCAGCTGTCACCCACAAAGGTGTTGCCAAAATAGAGTATGAAAAACAATGGCCTCCTTTCTTTTTGTCTTTTTATTTATTTGTGACATTTGCATGTTTTTATTTTATAAGTTGACATTGATGAGATAAACTGTCTCTTCATTTATTTTTTTGTTAAACAGTTTGTCAGTCAGTGTGGAGGCATAAGCAGTGAAGAAAACTCACGCACAGTGTGGTGCTCTTAGCAGGTAAGCTGACTGCAGCACAACAATGTTGAAGCAGAGGAAACTGGAAGGTCATAACTCTTTGAGGTGAGGCTTGATTTTTCAGTTTGTCAGTACATGCATCACAGTTCCACAGTTACTTTGCGCCTTATTTTCGATCGAGGAAAAGATAGTGGATCTCGCTTTAAGACAGTCTGTTACTGTCTGCCTCACAGGGACTTAAAAGGTCAGGGTCTCTCCAGAAACAGATGATTCATGCTGTGTCCTGATAAAATCTTAAAAGCAATCCTAAAATGAAAAGGCAAACGCAGCAGGAAGACTGAAATTAGGGTTTTTATTGTCAATATATCTGGAAGAAGAAATAACCCCTTTGATAAATTATGAATGCATTTTGAGTGATTTACAGATGAAGGCAGTTTTGAACACAACGCTGAATCCTAAAATCCCAAAAAGAAGAAAAAGTGTGTTATTGTTTGTGAGTCTAATATGCAAAACACATCAAACAATTATTTTAGCGTGATCAAGTTAACAAAAAGGTACATACTATTTTTCTCTATGTTACTGAGCAGCACTTCCCATCCCAATTAAAAAGGAGCTTGTCTAAAAGCCTGAGCCACAAGTAAATAAACACTCAATTTAAATTGTGTGTCTCAAATAAAAGCAGCATTATCAAGCCGCTCACAACATTTGTAAATTGATGCAAACAACTTGCACAGACCTTGGACATAGCCATCAGTCAACATAGCATTATTGTGATAGAAGGTAGGGTTATTTGTGTTCCTCCTTAAGTGTTTGAAGTGTCATTTATTTTCTGGTTGAGCCCCTAAATTAAACAGAAACTTTATTTTACTATATCACTTATAACAATGGATGTCACTTCCCTTTATGGGTCTCAACAATACAATTCCAAAACATATAATAAAGAAGACGCTCACACTCGCAAATAACCAGCCTCCTTAAAATGTATGCTTCTGCTGCAGGAAACATGAAAACATGTCCCCAGACTCTTTGAATCAAAGCTTTAAAGAGTGTGGTTAAGACTAATAGTATCAACAGATTATACTCGAAGGAAGGCTGCAGAGAACCATTCGGAATTTACTACCGGCAAATTTAACTGCTAGAACCTAAGCTGTTTTTGCTTGGTTTTAAGAAAGGACTTGAACGTGACCTGAATCTGAAATAATGAATTATATTTAAAAAAGTTGGGATCACTATGGGTGTGTTGCCAGTAATGAAATGATGTAGGTTTGCACAGTAAGCAACACTGTTACCCAATTACGTTGTGCTGACAGAGGTAATAGCTGTATAATTTATGTTCAAAGGAAACACTTGTTTGAATGCAAACAGCACTTTGAAAACCACACCCCAAAGCCACATTATGTTTGTCAATGAGGATGGTTGGCATAGAGTCTAGGCTGGCATTCACATGTATCTGTGGTTAACTTTAAGCAACCAAAGCTTTAGGGAAATAACGTGTGTTTAACCAAGACCATGATCTCTAGTTGCTTTAAAGGTCTCCTATTCTGCTATTTGTAGGCATATATTATGGGTCTCAGATATATACAAATATATAAAAAAACATGTCTATGATGTGTTTTGCTCAAAATACCAAACAGATCATGCATTTTAGACATCCCTCATATCCCTCTAAGCCCTATTAGATAATTGCTGATCTGGGTCCTTAGCTTGAAAAAAAAAAAAAAAATTGGAGGGGGAGCTTGTGCCTGCTCAGAATTCTACCGAAAGATACAGCTAAATGCTGCGATGATGAAACTCCATCATGTTCCAAACCACATCAAGGATTATTTCTGAAACAGTATGGAGCTCAAATGCCTTTTCACATCCTCTCTCCAGTACAGGTTAGCTCTGAGTGTTAGCGATGCTTGCTAATGTAAACAAAGACCATATTATGTCAGAAACAGTCGTGCATTGTTTCTGATAGCAACGTTTCTGATAGTGCCGTGGGTCCATATTTCCGATATGACGTCATATCGGACGCAAATCTGGATCAGCTCCGTTGTTCCCCAGTTTTTAGAGATTTGGGTACGGAGGAAAAGAGAGAGGGTTTTGTTTTCTGACACATGTTTTGAGTTTCCTGACACACCGGGGACACATATTTATGTATAAAACAGATCTAAAAGTGTGTGCAGTGGCAAACAGTTGTATAAACAAAAAATATTTCTGGGATTGAGGGTGGGTAGAAAGTTACATCACAACCAAAATAGAGTAGCTTGTGTGTAGAGGGGAATATAAATTAAGAAATATAACCTGCTACAGCTCCAGCTCAGCGGGCCCAGACATGGCCTCTGAGCAATGAGAAGCAGAGCACCAGCTGCTGCTGGAGCTCTCAGTCAGACAGGAGAGGCATGGCTGGATGTGGATGTGGCTGGGATAACCCCCCCCCCCCCCCATCGCATTGATGTTTGCTCGGCTTTACCTCAATGTGTCAACACTGGCAGCATTCTCAACCTCTGCCACACTTCTCTGAATAAACTAATAAATATTGTTCCTCATCATTAACTGAGGAGAATGACTGCACTCTCCACTGAACTTTGACCGTCTTCACTAAGAAGACTGCTTGAGTAAAAAAAACAGCCTCTTCAAGCAGGCATCAAGCCCCTCTTCTTCTGAAACGGGGGCATGCTCACACACAAGTGCTTGGCTTAGTCCAAATTGAGTGTGTACACCCCACTAAGCAGCTACTCATCTTCCTCAGTGCCCATGGTTAAAAAAATCTTGTGACAAATTCATGGCAAAGTTTTGTACCAAGGATTCACTGTCTTCTGTAATGAGAAAACTCAGGCAAGCATCATACATTTTTTTAAGAGGAGAGACGGTTTACAGAGCAGGGACAATGTGTGGGATTAGAAAACAAATTATAACCCGGGGATATTGATTTCATTTAGATTTAGGAAAATTATTCTATGTTTGTAATGAAGAACAGCTTGTGACACATTATTGAGAGCCCCAGAGCTAGCCCCAGAGCTAATGTATGACTAGGTCAATACTGTAACTTTTTCAACTGTTTTGTGGTTTAAAGTAGCCCTTCACCTATTTGGTTTAAAAAACAGGTGAGGATCAGTTGTTTTTCAAATAAAATTAAAGTTATGGAAGCACGGGAGGTAAAAATGATGTTAGGATAAATATATATTTTTATTAAATGTTTCGCAATTGATAATAATGAACAATTATTATTATTGACAAAGAGGATTAATTAGATAACATATGTTTAGTCTGATGGATCAATAGACATACAGTATGGGTGACATTATTATTTTGTTTTTGTCTCTGTAAATCTTTCACCCAGCATACAAAAATATTGTCACACACTGTTTTCTGACTTGGCAGTAGATCAGCTATGGCCTGTTGTAGAGAAGCCTCGGGGCTGCAGACCCACAGCTGTAATCACTGTGTTATGTCTGCAGTGAAGATTGAGGACTTCTGAAAGTGGAGCCGAGCAGAGAATACATCCAGGCACTATGACAACTAAGTCAGCGCACATGAAGATGCCAAAGATGGAGTTGGCACTTATCGGTTTTTGGATGCTGAGTGTGCGCATACACGTGTGAATATACTTCCATCATTCCCTGCACATTTATTAACTGAGAGATCTGTAATGGTTGTAATTCTATCTGAGTCATTAACTCATCCGGTCGCCAGTACATTCGCTATTTTTACTTTATTAGTACTACGGTCAGCAGGAGTGTCCTTGTCTCTCTCTATTAATTTTGCTTTTCATTTGTCCTTTTCAGCAGCAAGATCATTTGATCAGTAATTGTCCTCAAGTATGTTGTATCTCCTCAAGGCAACCAGATCCACTCTGCAGTAAAAATAAAGGTGTTCCCTCGACAGATCTCTATATTTCCGTCGCTGTCCTCTACCCTCCATTATATCGCACACACACACACACACACACACACACACACACACACACACACACACACACACACACACACACACACACACACACACACACACACACACACACACACACACACACACACACACACACACACACACACACACACACACACACACACACACACACACACACACACACACACACACACACACACACACACACACACACACACACACACACACACACACACACACACACACACACACACACACACACACACACACACACACACACACACCTTTCATGTGCTACTTCAAAGCATCAATTAAACAGGGGAAAGGCTAGATAATAACCATAAGGTTATCCTCACTGTAATGAGCCACAGTATTAGTTGTGACACATCAAAAAACTTCCACAGCTTCCAGCCAGCACATTAAAATACAGCAACACTCTAGCAGGGGACGGCATGCACAGAGGTGCATGAAAATAATGTGGAAGGTTGTTTAAGTGTATCATGTTGACAAAACCAGGAAGTGTTAAGTTTTCTTTTTTTTAAGAAGTGGATACACTTGAACAATGACATGTACATTATGCAAACACTGGCATCCCCTTTCAGAGAGCTCTACTAAGAATGTAAAATCATATTATAAAATGCATCTATGTTTAAGGGCACTACAGTTTGTATGCCAACAATGGTTTCTGAGTGTACATAATTCAACATACAAAACAAATAATTAAGTGTCTTTATATGAAGCACATCATGGCATATTAAGATTCATTAATTGTCTTTCCAGAACACAGGTTTGCACAACAAGTGGTAATCCCTTTATGTGTCTTCTCGCAATTATCACTGGCCCCGTGTATCTCCTAATCCAGGGGTTTTCAAAGTGTGGGAAGGTGAGCCTCCCCTCAGAGAACATAAGAACAGCCGCGCCCCCCCCCCCAATTATTATTGCTATTATTACTATTATTGTTGTTGTAGCTATAATGCAGGGGTATTCAATTGCATTTCAAAGAGGTCCAGTAAGAGAACATGTCATTAAATGCTGTTTTCGCTGTCTACCTTTCTCTTTTTTGAGCACGCCATTTGAAATGACTGTTTCTCTCTTCTTGTCTCGTGTCTGTGTGTGTTTGAATCTATCGTGCTGACTCACTGACTGCACCGATTTGATTGGCTGAGTAGCTTAAAACATTAAATAATAACTTTTTTAAACCTTTTTATCTTTATGTTTTAAAAAATGTTTAAATCCTTATATGCTCCCGGCAACACACACTCAACTTTGCCTCCTTATTACACTCACCCCTACTTTAGTGGGAACAATGAGTCTGCGTCTTTGATGCGCACAGGCGGATGATGCGGGGATGCAATGTAGACAGGAACAAACGCAGATCATCCTCTGGCTGCAGCCTTGACCGGTACTTGCTTTTGATCAAAGTCAATGCGGAAAACCCGCACTCACACAGGTACTGTAGGTGGAGGCAGGGGCGGACTGGGACTAAAAATCAGCCCTGGAATGTCACCCAGCCCAGCCCACACAAATTGGTAGAGCACGCCAGTGAACTGTCAACGGGGGGGTGAAGGGAATGAGCACTTTTACAGCCTTTTTGGCGAGGTGGGGGAACTCGGTCTTCACAGAGAGCCAAAAGTGTGCAAGTGACACTTTACTCGTCTTTTTCTCGTTATTTTTCCTTCAACCTTCCAACATTTTCCCACACCACGCCGCTCCTCCGCTCACTTCACTGGCTTCCAGTAACTGCTAGAATCCACTTCAAGACAATGGTACTTGCGTACCATGCTGTGAATGGATCTGGCCCTTCCTACATCCAGGACATGGTTAAACCGTACACCCCAGCACGTGCACTCCGCTCTGCATCAGCCAAACGGCTCGCTGCACCAGCAATGCGAGGGGGACCCAAGTTCCCATCAGCTAAAACACGTCGGTTTGCTATCCTGGCTCCAAAATGGTGGAATGAGCTCCCCATTGAAATCAGGACAGCAGAAAGCTTACACATCTTCCGGCGCAGACTGAAAACTCATCTCTTTCGACTCCACTTCGAGCGATAGAATTACTAATAAAGAATGACTAACAAAGCACTTATATACTAATAAAGGACTGGCTTATCTAAAGCCAGTTGAGTAGCACTTGAAATGTTTTGGCTCAAGTTTGTATCTTCTTGGTTGAATGCACTTATTGTAAGTCGCTTTGGATAAAAGCGTCAGCTAAATGCAATGTAATGTAATGTAATGCTTCACATGAAAAAACTAACTATTTTGGTAAAACTGGACATTTTACACAAATATTATATTTCACATTTCCTGCAAACTCTAGGCTCAACTGTGCCTTGACAGGATGACATGACCAAATGGCACCTTAACACCCATAACACTCTACTCTGTACAGTACATTGAGTGGGAATAACGCTGTCTACTTAAGGCCACACATGGTTGACACTCTGCACCAGGCATGATGTGCGGGGGAGATCAACACATCAGCAAAGTCTTCCCACTCACTATTCTTAATGCTAACTATAGGTCTGGAGAGACAGGGACTTCCATCACCTGACAACCAACATTAACTGCCATTCCTAGCAACTATAATGCCATGTAGAAGTCAATGGGGGCAATAAGGCTAAAGTCACGGGTCAAATCAAAGCACTGAACAGGAAACCATACATCACTTATTTTTACCAAACTTCAGGAGGCATTTCAGAAACAACCAACAACAGCTCTCATGTCAATCCCAGATCATTAGGCAGTAGTCAAAGACAAAGAAAAATATGTATCCAGGGGGTTGTTGCATATAAAAGCAAAGCCTTTGTGCGCATCCCACTGAATGGGAACACTCCAAATAGAACAAAAGATGAAAGCAAACCTCTCTAAAAACGTATCAAATTGTTGACTCATGCACAGGATGCAACAACTTTTCTCAGGCAAGAAAGGGATCATTGATACAGGGAAAATAGAGTGGTTCCACAAATCATTTCATTTTCCATATATCCATACACAATTGAGATTGTATATATTAAATGTTATTGAGCCACAAGTATGCATCTTCAAAATGCATTAAATAGACTTTTGTGAATTTCCCATGCTGAAAAGTAAATATCAAGAAGATGGCAAAAATGAACCTAAGAGCAATTGCAAGGACAAGAAGTAGAAGACAACGCTGCAGTGCAGTAATAACAGTAGCCTGTTCTGTTTATACCATGCAAACACATTTTAACTAGCTTTGTAAAAACACAAACATCTAAAAGATTTGCATGGATGAAGGAAAGCTGAATGGAAAAATAAAGATGCAATTTATTCCTTATCCTTCTTAGCTTGGCCTTGGCTTTTTTGATTAACATGTAGCTATCCTATCTATCTTAGACGTGAATAGAGGCTAACTACAAGCTTGTCAGGTGTCATGGTATGAAATATGTGATTGACGGTTCACCCTCAGGTCAACACTGCTTGCCAAGTCAGCAGTATTTCTGTTGTTTGCACTATCCCTGCTGTCTGAACCATTTGGGGTGTCCAAACTACGGCCCGGGGGCCAAATGTGGCCCGTGGCCCATTTTGAAACGGCCCTCAGCTAATTAAAAAAGTATAATGAAATATGGCCCACAAATAAAACTTGTGCTCGTCTTGTATTGTACTTCTGAAATATATGTGAAGAAAAAGCCCAATAACTTAATTAGATAACAAGCTTGAAATAGACCCTTCATATTTCCCCTTTTTATAAGCAATCTGAGGCTTTTGTTTGAAGGAATGAGCTGCCAACATAATACATGAAACCCTATGGTGAGCTGTACACTGTTGGGTTTCTTAAAGTATTTTCAAGTATCAAGAATAATTTACCTACATTTGATTGATTTTGCCAACTTATAACTCATTTTATGAGGCAATTTACCTCTAGTGAGTGGCCCAGCCCTTCGTATGTTTTTCTGTATGTAGACCCCCCTGCGTTAGATGCTACCCGCTGGCTCTGCGTCGCCATGTTCGGAGCCGTTTGGAGGCATCTGTCAATCATCATTATCTGAACAACTTAATAAGGCTTTCAATGTACAAAATGCTGTAGTATCTAATCAAATGTGCATCGTTCTCAACCTGCTTTATGAAAAATTCTCCAACGTCCTGATAAGGCTACCAAGATGGGGATATTTGACGATAGGGAATGAAACTAGATAATAATGTGCATGAGTAAACATTTTCTGAGAGACCAGGTATAATATGTACAGTAGCTTACATTAAACTAGGGCAATGCTGACAGGGAAGTATGGAATGTCACCACAAAGCACAATTTCAATATGCAGGCTAGTGGATACCAGGAGAAGAAATTAACAGCTGCAGGGCTCAGCTGAGCAGACACAAAAGCTACTGTAGTTTTCCAGCTGAAAAGATATGCAGGCGTGTTTGCTTTAATGTAAAAATGAATTACATTTTATTTGGTTATCAATTTGACTTGACAACCAGACAATAGTGTGATGCGTTTATCTTATTTGCTCTCGTTCCCACTCCCACACAGATTTGGGGTAAATCTCTAACCTAGACAACCCTCAAGCCCAATAATTGGCCATTAGGGGCCTCCTTTCTTCCCCATCTCTCATGCCTGAAGGAAAAATCTGTTAATAATGGCATTTTCTAAAAAGAATACTGTGTGTTGCTCAATTTAGGCAACCCACACATATATCCTACAGAGCCTTCTGCTATTCCTCCCAGCCAGATGTCCTGGACAACAGCTTTCCGTGTGTGCAGACTAGCAGTGTTCCAAATAGTGAATTTCTTGGACACAAAAGTCCTCTCTTTCATCATAGGGCCCTCTGTCCATTCCCCAAAGGTATGTTCAAGGTATCATTATTCTAGCCTATAGATTTAAAATAGGACCTCTGAGTCTCAAGTAGGGCTGCACGATTTGGGGAAATAATCTAATTGCGATTGCGATTCGATTTGCGATATTTGTTTTTAAGACCCAACGGAAGTTTATTGTAAAATGCAGCCATATCTCCGGCTAGGAACGTCGTATCAACGTGCTCCCATCTCTAGCACCCCCGCAGCCCGAGCTACGAGTGAAAGAACTAAACTTACATGAAACTTCCGTTGAGTCAAGCTTCAGTTTAAGATTCACCCTGTAATAGATGTAAAACCATAGACTGTATATATAAATGGACGTAGGGTCCGTGACGTCACCCATACAGTAGGATTCTGCAGAGTTGCCGAGAAGCCCTTAGTAGGCGGAGTCGGCCACTAACGGCTCGACAGTGACTTCAAAAATACTTGGCAGGTGATTGGATCAATCTGTCTATCACCTACTATCATGGGCCACTTCTGATTGGTTAACAATGACTGGTACATGTGGAGCACAGCACTTCTGATTTGTGTGGATGACTGACACACAAGAAAAAAGAAAAACAAATTAAAACACTTTTTATTTTTTTTAAACAAAAGAAAAATCGCAGGCTTTGCGATTTGATAATTGCATCATTTAAAATCGTGATTTCAATTTAGAATGGATTAATCGTTCAGCCCTAGTCTCAAGAATTGTTTTCTTCCAGGCAAGAGATCCCTTTCAAAGGTTTAAAGTATGTATTTTTGATTTATGCATTTTGAAAATGGATGAGACCTTCCTGTCTTCATAGTGACCTCCTGTGTTTCATGTCATGTCTGACACTGCTGACACTAATTCCAGTAGCTCGGCCTAAGGACCTCCTGTCACTTCTCATAAACCAAACAGTCTTGTCTACCTCTCTACCTGCCTGTGTCGATCTCTGTGATCTGCATGGCATGGATAACTATAATATCAAGTGTTGTCGTGTCATAGCTATAATATGGCCGTTTAGCTCATATACCCAAAGCTCTGCACACGGGGGCTAAGGGGATATGTGAGAGGAACAGCTATTGTACAGGAAAAAGGTCGACCAAGTTGAAGAAATGCATCTACCCATCAACAGTCCACTCTTGGACCTTGCCTAGGGGCTTTCAATGTTCATTTCATTTATCAAAAACGAACCTTCTGGAGCTGACCATGTGACCTTCCACTTTAACCTTCCTTTACTTAATAGAGTTTTCTTCTCAGTTTCTCCCAATATCATTTTGTGGCCTATGCTTTTGCACGCATATTCAACCCTGACTATAGACCTACAAAGAAAAATATTTTTCTTTTGACCTCAGAGAGGAAATGTATCAGCAGTGTCCTTCTCAGAGTATCGACAATGCATATTTTTCATTTCATGAGCATCATCTGTTAAGAAGGTCGATCCAAGATAAATTAAATAGAAGAGTTACAATTTATACAGCAAATAAGACAAACACAAACTAAACTGAAGTGTTCTGGATAACCAAGAACATAAACTATATATAATGAAAGATTAATATTCTCCACATAGGCGAGCATGCATAATGTGCAAAGTTACTCAGTGTTGTATGTTGCATCTACCGTAGATGGCAGTGATCAAGAGGGTAGTAAGTTATACTGGCAAGCGTAGGCTCACTCATAATGGTTCATCTCTCATTTTCAGTGTTAATGTCTCACTGGTCATAATGAGTTGACCAATGATAGAGTGATTGTGCGATTCACATTATTAGTCGTTGCTGGTAATTAGCTGGATTTATTGCTCTGGCAGAGGCTGGTGTTGCCCATGGCACATCTTAAAAATTGCATGCAATTTATAAACTGTGCTCCCAAATAATCTTTAATGAAACAGAAATCCAACAGAGTAAGCTGAAGTAAACTGTAAGAAAAAATGTAAATACAACGTGTAAAAAAGGGACATACCAAATCTAAATATTTTCTTGAATATATTTTATATTTGGGTGAGGCATAACATTTCTTTATTGAACTAAATAAATCCAAAACTTTACAGAAGTTCACTCACAATTTATGAATGTGACTATTATTATTATTTCACTTTTTACTGTTTTCCTTATGCCATACCCTTATCTGGTGTCTACATCAGTTTCTTCATGTCAGTGAAAAAAAGAAAAACTACAAATTAATATATTTCACAGATATGAAATTGTAAACAAAATATTGATTCACACTTCCTTGAAGGAAATTAATTGAGAAATTAACTGTGACATCATTTGCATTCATTTCCCCCTCATTAAAAAAATGCAGGTTAAGCAAAATGGAACATCTAAAATGCCTAGATATGTGTATCATCTGTCCTACTGAAATGAATACATTAAAATCTACGTCGAGGCAATTGCCACCTTGACAGTCTAATTAACATTCTACCACAATATTCTTTGGATTTTTGTATTTGGCAGGAGTGAACACAATATGTCATTTGATATTTTTACATAAATCAACTCACAAAATGATTCTGTAGTCGACAAGCAGTGACAGCCTAATAGGCTGCAAAATACAAATAATGGTTTGCTACTATGTTGGACAGTGGGTGGCAAGAAAATGTATTTTGCATAAGGCAGGGAGAAAAAAGTTCAAACATCATATGCCCAAAACCATAAAACGAGTAACACCGAGGCAGCAGAAGTAAGCAAACATTGTCCAGTTTGCATAGTAAAATTGAGGGGAATGTGGAAATGTTCTAAATACACTTGTTTATAAGGTCTGTAATATTCTGAGAACAAAACTGTTGTTTCTGAATGACTTTTTGTCCTACCTCTGGTGTGGCTGGGGACCCTCCGGCGGCCCGTTGACGAGCTGTGCATGACGTGCTGGTAGTGAGACATGTCCGTTGGAGTGTTTGGAACACGGAAACTGTCCTGGAACCTCTGCATCAAATCCTCTACTGACTCCGTGTTTGGGTCAAGGGCTACGGAAAAGAGATCAAAATGGCAGGCATGTCATGAGGCTTTAAAGTGAAAGTCATTTTCTATAGTGACAGACAGACAATACATAGCTGAATAAAAACACAATGATGCACAAAGACAAACAACTAAACACTTTTTCCTTTTTAGAACATAAGAGATTATAGTATTTCATCGTGAGTCACTAGGCTGTCCCAATACCTTTAATGGCCTTTAATTGATTTCCTCAATTCAATATTGTCTCGTCTCTACAGGGATCCTACCAATGCTTCCTGTGATGTCCCAGTATTCTTATTGAATGACTTTAAAACAAGTGGAGATGGGGAAAAAGTTGTTTTCCTACAATAGAACATTAACAAAAGGAAGGCACACCAAATTCCTATGACCTTTCTGTATATGTTCTGAATAATAATTTGTGGCAAAACTAATTATGAGTAGAGATTGTTCAACATACAAAAACATGTACATATTTAAAAGTGACCATGATATTAAATTACAGTAAGTATCTAAGGCCTGTTTTCATAGAAACAGCCCTGTCTTACATGGCTTGTTCAATTTAAGTTTGATATTTAGTAAAATCAATTTGAAGAAAACTGTTTGCTTATACTGTATGTTGGCTATAATGCATGCTAACAACATGCAATGCAAGTTTAGGGTTATACAACTGTGGCCGAAAACAAACACCCCTGAAACTGTGAAAGCAGCTCTGTCCCCAAACTTAGTATAGCCATCTCCAAAAGATGGGGCCATTTATCACCCCAAACACCACTATCCCCGCCTATCATCAACATCTTTTGATCTGTCAGTCTGGCTCTGAGGTGTACTCTGCCCATGAATAATGGTGATGTGTTGCTCCCAGAGGACGCTCAGTGTGCATGCCAATGAGCGTGCAAGAGCAGGAGAGTGAGATGAGGTGGACAAGAGTGAAAGTGAAGATGCAGGAGTATTTAGATGGTATAAATGGAAAGCTAACATCATGAACAAAAATATAGACATTACAGTGTGCTTCAGAACAATTCCTTGTAATAATTATTATTGCCTCAGATACTTTTGGGTTAAGCTCAATCGGCTAAAGAAAAAGTTTCTTTGATCAGGGGATTGCTGTTGGCAGGTCTACGAACATGGGCCCCAGTGACCAGGTGCAAGAGATGATGCAAATGACCTCATTTGAGGGACAGATGTTGGTTTATGCCCTCCAGTCAAAGATATTGTTGCATATGAAACATTACAAAGTCAACACAATACCTTAAAGTTGTTTGGTCCTTGAACAAAACTCCTACACAAGGACAAATCCTATTGTCGCTATTATTTTAAGCATCATATGCCCAGTTTGATATACAGTATGTGACCTGAAAATAAAACGTACTGGCTCCAACCATGTGTTGTTTTCACATGAAAATGAATTTGTTAATTGTTTCATATAGTTTCAGATGAAAAATTACTTTTGTAAATTGGTTGCTCACTGCCAGATATGATTTATTTAAAAATAGTTTCACACAAGATTGCAAAAGGAGTTTGTAGGTCGAACAATGTTTGATTTTCTTTTTAAGGCATTAAATAGTTAATGGATTTATATAGCACTTTTTGAGTCTTTGCAAACCCTCAAAGCCCTTTTACTCATACACGTAAGCATTCGCCCACTCTCTCACATTCATACATAGGCAGAGGCGGCCAAACAAGGCTACATTCACACGCATACACAAACCATTTATAAACAGTGCCCATGACACTTCAACACGTTGACGGCAGGGGCTGGGGATTGAACCACCCACCTGGGGATGGACCAACACTTTACCTCTCGACCATGGGCTTATCAAGTGCCACTTGGCCAGATATGCACTATCTGGAAAGAATTCTGCTATAACATTTTGAATCACTGTTATCGCTATGGAAATTGATCCAAGATGCATTGGAGGCAGCCTCAGGGCTAAAGGGGAGTCAAGCACAGTCAAGCAGTTCAACCAATGCCGTATTGACAAAGCGAGCATCGACTCCTTGGAAAGCAATATTACTGCAATGTTTAATCTATGCCATTCATTTTTTGACCTTACTGATAAAACAATTCATCCCTACTCGGGAGGAAGACTGCTTTGAACAGAGCCATCACACTGAAAGCCAGTTGCATTTCCCAATAACAGACATTTTTTGACAAAAAAAAAGGAGAAATTCAGGTTGCATACAGACTTTGATACTGCAGCTGATGCTTCCGGCTATGTTTTTGAAATCTGAAGTGTGTGTACACCAACCCTTGGCTGTGAGTGGGATCTGCCTTGTGCCGAAGTATTGCTTGTGAACATGTGATACAGAGATTCAAAACAGAGAGTTCCCTACACTTTCTGGCACAAACTTGCAAAGGAGTTCCCCTCTTCACCACTTTCTCCAAACCAAGGATTAGTTTGAAGAACTAACTTATATTAGAGTATCTCCTAGCAAATAAAGCACATTTTGTGAAATGTGAAAACAGATTAGTTCCCAGGTGCACTGGAACATCATCCAGAGTATGATTAGATGACAGAAAAGATCCTACATATTTTGACAATTATAATATTGTTTTGATCAATTGAGTGTGGATATATACGGTTTGTGTCATCTATATGGTATACAGGGATTTTATAGGGGTCAGGTAACCTTTCTAATATATATTGTGGCATGTATTTAACAAATAAAGAATCTTCTCATCTTTACAGTATGTGCATCAAAACAGTTGTTAGAGAAATACATCACATTTCAAGGCTATACTGTATAGAGCAGGGGTAGCCAACACGGTGCCCGCGCAAACTTGGTCGCCCGCAGGGGCAATGTGAGTCGCCCGCGGGGCATGTTCTAAAAATAGCTCGCCAAGCAAATCCAAAATGTAAAAATACACAAAACAAAAAAGGAAATGTAATTAAAATAATCTAATAAAACTATAAAAAATAATAAACGAAACCTCAATCATAGCGAACTCTATCTACTTACTACAACTCTATATCTATCTAACACCCCTCCTCCCCCCACCCCCACAATGAATATCGACCAATCACGTTCTTGCTTGATTTGCGGGACCAGCGTTGCAGTCGGGAAGAAACGCAATGTGGAGCGGCAGCTCACTGCTTCATAAGGAGTTTGACCTTTCCTTCTGGCAGAATCTACACAACACATCAGCCCCATTGAACACAGCCTAGTCATGCCAGCCTATACAACACATGAGGGGCAGAGTTTTACTGTGTGTGTGTTGCAACTTGCATATATATTTATTGCACTTGACGCACACACACGCATGGTGTAATTTCCACTGGGGACAGGGGGGACATGACCCCCCCACTTTTCGAAATCCTGTTTGTGTCCCCCCCACTTTACAAATATGTTTATTATTATTTTTTAACGCAAGCCGTCATCGCCACGGAGGAGCATGCAGCCTCTGTGAGCGAGCGAGCGAGCGAGCGAGAGAGAGAGAGCACACCTTTATCTATTTAATATAGATAAAGTAAGAAATCATTCCAATGTGTATAGGACAGTAAAAAAAACAAAAAAAGTTTAAGAGGGGAGTGATTAGTAAAATATGCATAAATAAAAAGAAAGAATGCTAACTAGGTAACATAAAATAAGAATAAACAAGTTTAAATGATTTGTGGTTGTGATCATATTCTAAATATTTGGATTATTGAAAAGTATACATCTCCCTTTCATATGAGTGCTGAGAGCTGTATCCATAAATTCATTTTGTGCTCAAAATGCACCAGATTGATGCTTTTAACTTCAACATTTAAAAATAAATCTTCCCGGGGTTGTATGCCCCCGGACCCCCTAGAGCAGGGGTCGGCAACCTTTTTGTAACCAAAATTGTTATCAGCGTGCCAACGATCGAGAATTATCAACGGGGGGGGGGGTTTGAGGAGCTTGACGCTGGTGAACTATCAACAGGAGGGCAGGGGGAGCCTCGCTGCGGGGAAGCAGTGTGTGTGTGTACCTGTCAGCACAACTTACATGATGCCGAATTTAACAAACACATTTAATTAAATTGGTTTAAACGGCATAATAATAAGGACGATCGTCCGTTCTGTGATTCTCCAGAACACACATGTTATGATATTAGGGTCAGGCAGAGTGAGATGAGATTGCTGTTCCTTTAAGAGAGAGAGAGAGGGGTGTGGCGTGTGCATGTGTGTGTGTGGATGGTAGAGCGAGAGTGAGCGAGCGTGTGTATGTTTCTGGAAGTGAAACGAGGCAGCAGAAAAACAGAGGTCTGTGATGTATTTTGTGAAACAGAAGAACAGCTAAATAAATGCAACGGCCTCCCCAGAAGAGCTCGCCTCTCTCCAGTCATTTAAGCTAAAGTGGGTTATTGAACCTGAAGCTTGTTGCTTCTGCCCTCCTCGACTACGGTCTGGGAGCCGAAAGGAAAGTTCAACACACAGATGGCCAGTCCGCCCCTTTGTAGCATATTATTTCAATGAGAGATGAGCAGATCGCCACTGGGCTTTCAACTAAAGACACAGCCACGCAAAAACTGCGGCATTTGTACAGCTCCTTATGGGTACTGCAATTTGTGAAGTGCTTTCCTCTGTGGTGAAACGATCAGCCCTGCACCACGGAGGAAAGCGGCAGAAAGTCAGATGGAGTTAAACAGAGCGGGGCTGCGTTGCGTGCATGGCTTCCTTCTGCAGGTAACGGGGAGACGCGCTCTGGCGGCGGTCTCGTTCAGGATCCGAAAATACAATTTAAATATTTTGCACACTTATTCGACTTATTCCTAGTGTGCCAATGCTGGCACGCGTGCCAGGGGTTGCCGACCCCTGCCCTAGAGGATGTGAGGTCCACCCCTAAATAAAGCAAGTTAAAATAATTAAATTGCATACATTTTCTTTTAGCAAACACTGAAAACGGGTCCCACAGACCCAAACAGCACACAAGGGTTAAAGGTAAGCAGATAATGTTAAAATGTGCTAAATATATACACTGCAAAAAACTAAAAAAAGATGAGTAAAAGTAGCCCCCGACTTGTTTTATTTTTTGAAAGTAGCTCTCATCCTAAAAAAGCTTGGTGACCCCTGGTATAGAGGATAACCTTTCTCTGTTAGGCACAGCACATTGTGACTTTAAAGCTGGCTACACACCAACCCGATTTTTGGAGTCAGAGGCCGTCAGAGGCAGTCGGGCATTCGCGGTGCGCTACTGAGGTTGGTGTGTCCCGCACCGTCGTCTCTTTACGGCACCTTTTCACACCGCGGGAGGTCAGAGAAAGTCGGCCCAAGCAATCACTCTGATTGGCTGTTCACACTAACGCTGCCTGCTGGTAAGGACAGTTATTGCCACTCGTCGACTGAAATATTTGCGGTGTGTTCGTAGGCGGGCGGCGTAGCGGGCGGCGTAGCCGACGCAGGCGACGTAGCTGACGTAAAAGTCGGGACGCCTTCGGTACGCGTTCTTTGGTCTCAGGTGGGTGTGTAGCGGACTTAACAGTGAATGAGGGTATAAGCCTACACACACTCAGCCTGTAAAGCTGACCAATTTGTCTAGAGTTTTAAAAAAACGACGTTCCATCTCTTGAGCTGCAGTGTCTTGCAGGGCTAAAATCTTTGAATTTTGAATTGAATAGACAACTTAGGTTCTCATAAACGGTTGAAGAAGCTCCACTCCCTGTGGGCTTTATGGTAGTGCTAGGCTAATACAGGTACTCGGGGTTAGCAAACAAACAAGAGCGCCAGAGTGGGTTGCACTTAAGCTTTGACCGGCCATGACTGAGGAGAGTGTGACAAAATGTCTGAGGTTAAATGCTTGCATACATATTTCATGGCCTCCTGGAGCTCTCTGTATCTCTCTGTCTTTGTTCCTTTTCGAGGAAAGGAGAGATGCTAAGTCAAGCAGAGGTGCCTTGCCTTGTGCCTTTTTTGGTGAAATGTATCCTTCTTTTTCCTCAAACACATACAAATGAAAACCTAAAACAATGGGGAAAATGCTCCATAAAGTGCACAAACTCCCCCCTCCCCTCCCCACTCCTGACACCTTTTTTTGGCAAAACGTTAATAACTCAAATAATTGTATTTAATTTCCAACAATATGGCTGTCGTGAAGAGCACATATTGCAAGATGTGCATGCCTCCCTTAACCATCAACACATGTTCATTTGATGCAGTATTATTTTTGTTTTTGTTTGCTGTATTCCTAATTTCTTACATCTGTTAGAAGCAGCTACCCAGATATTTGTTTTTTTCCAGACCCCAAGTCAAAACTGGCTTCTTATTTTGAGTTCAATGTCAGCTAAAGCTCTGGTGCCCTTATTTCTCCTTTTCATCTCCCTTATCTGCAGTTACACCCTTATCATGTTTTAACAGTGTCTCATAAGCAGTAGATGTAAACAGGAAGCCGCCTCAGTCAACTTATTCATGGTGGTCTCAGTACATTTTATTTTTGTTGTTGGACTGCAACCTTGTTCTTGTTTATGCAGGCTTTTGTGACAGTGTGTATGTTTATGCATGTGTTAGTTGTTGTGTCTGTAAATGTTTACACATTTATTAACTCTAGTCCAGCTTTTACTTCCTAATTCCTGTCTATAGAGTGCATTGCTTTCACAGCTGTGTGTAAAGCACTGCAGTTTGGAATCCAATCCCCATGCTGTTCTATTTAATGACAATACCCAAGTATTAAAATGCCTGTTGAACCGAATGAACATAAGAGACAGAACAAAAACTAGTAGCTTGATCACATCCAATTGAAAGATAGATTTTAATGGACATATAACATCTTACAAAAGGCAGGATGTTGTTCTACTGTCCACTCCAAACATAATCCAACACATCTGCTTTCCGTCCCTTCTCAAATGTATGATCCCTCCTACTCTGGCCATGTCTGTGACATAATTGTTTAGCAAAATACACTTCTGACTAGGGATGCATATCGTTGACTTTTTTACGATACCGATACCGATACCACTGAACGATACCGATACTCAACCGATACATATCGTGATACTTTCATGTTGCATAAGGGAAACATTTTATCATCCCGCAATTACTCCCATGAAGCGCTTTATTATATAGTTAACATGTCAAATGAATATTAAATTCAATTGTGGGACTTGGACCTTTTAGTACTGAACAAACAATGAAAAACACGTTATCTATGAAGAAAACTGATTCTGCAATATCATTTATAACAACCATCAGGCGGGAATAGTACATCTTGTCAATGGAAAAATAAAATAGCACCAGTATAATCAATATTCAACCTGAGATTCGACTGACCAGAGAACACATAAAAGATCATGAGATCTCGGCATTGCACATAAAACAAATAGCATCCTTAAAATCAACATTTGCCTGATGAAAGAAAACAAATCCCATCACAGTTCAGTTTTGTGCATTCATCTTCAAGAAGATGAGCATATCTGCTCTCTCTGGATCCAAACGGGCCCTTTCACAGCATAGGATATCACCTGCTAAACTGAACACTCTCTCGCTTGGCACGCTGCTTCCCTGAACACAAAGGTACTTGGTTGTGTTAGAAATTAAAATCAATGTTAAACAGCATAATTCAGTCTAAAACATATCGTCAGTTTAAAGCTGTTTTATTGTGGAAAAACCCGGAAGTTCTCAGGAAATCAATGCCAAGCTTTTATTCTGAAAATCCTTTATCCGGTTAGCATGTGACTAATGTTACGTTTTCTGAATGTAAAGTGAAAATGACTTGGAGTGTTACACACCAAAACGTACGGACTTTAACACTACATCGATAGACGTTAAGATATTATTACTGCTGAATATTAAATGAAGGTACAGTTGATCATGGAGTGTTTACACATTACGTGAGTAGCTATGACGTCGGAGGGAGCTACCGTAAATGAGAACTGTGCCATAGAGGCGTTTTTAGGACTTCTAAACTAACGATTACAGCTGTTTATAAGGTATTAAATAGAAAGTCATGACAGAGATAAGGAGGAGAAAATGCTTAAGGAAGTAGGCAGAGAATACCAATGTCGAAATCATCTGTTCTCTCGCGATATCGAACCCACAGATGAGAAGGGCGGTCCCACTATCTGCACAGCGGGAGACAACGAGACGTGGATAAAAACAGATGACAGAGGACAACTCGCCCTCTTTTCTTCGCTGCAGCCTCCCTGAAGACAACACCGGCTTTGTCTCTCCTTACCCATGCTTGTTCTTTAACCACGTTACTTAATTAAACTCAACCAATTTGAACCTTTTCGGAGACTCCATTAGTCTCTTCATTCTAAGCTCCTCTCCTGGGCGCGAGAACATCGAATACTTCAATAGTTGCCATACGAGACAGCATTGGTTGGAGATTGGATGTGTTGCCACCTTTCCCAGAAATAAACTTCTTGCAGTGGTTACAGACCCCACCATTCAGACTGACAGTGGTTACAGACCCCACCATTCAGACTGGCAGTGGTTACAGACCCCACCATTCAGACTGGCAGTGGTTACAGACCCCACCATTCAGACTGGCAGTGGTTACAGACCCCACCATTCAGACTGGCAGTCATATGCAGCCACACTTTAGATTTTCAAAAGTGACTTGGTTGCGGAGTTTCACTGCGAAGTGGACATCGTAATTCCGACGGTTTGGGCACAAGTTTAAGGATATTATGCCTCACTTTTATGAAAAAAAAAAAAAAAAAAAATTTTTTTTTAAAAAGTATCGAAAACCGGATCTGATTTCGGTACGGTATACCGTAGCCACCAGTAACCGGTATTTCGGTAATACCGGGAACCGGTATGCACCCCTACTTCTGACAGATCCAAAGAGTTAAGATTTTCAGCTATTTGCTTATTTTTCATCAATAGAATTATGTGCCGGCGTGGTAAACAGTGAGACTGTTTAAGAAGGTACATCTAGTTAATAAAACAGTCCAACAGTATTGGACATTATTTTTCTTTCATATGCTTATTTGAAAAGACCTTTCGTATTTGACATTGTCCACTTTGACAAGTGCAATACAAAAGCAGACAAAGTAACAGAACTATTTGAGAAACTACAAGTCCAGATGTAATTTCAAAGGCATCTTCTTGAGTCATTTATGCTGACTGTGAGAGATTTTGATATTGTGCCGTGTGGCGTAACATGTATTGTATGTATTTATTTGGACTACTGTCCTAAGCAACTTTACCTCAAATAAATAATATTCTAATCTGAATATCAGTGGCATAATAATTTAACACAAATTGTGTTTGATTACATTTTATTTTCAAACTCTTCATCAATGAGAATATAGTATACTGTTGGCTAATAGCAATTACTCAAACCATTACTTCTACTTTTATAGTTGGTGCTGCTAATGCAATACAAATAATAATCAAGGTGCATCCTATGATATACCTTGATTGCAATCAATATTCTTTTCATCAGACAATTCACTGATGAAGCACTCATTTGCAGATGCAGAGATTCTATATATATTTCTGGGTATTATGAAGAAAAACGGATACAAAGATGCCAGTATCTGATGCTCTCACCTTCCCAGAAAATGCTATTCAGCACAAGGAAGGGCAGCGGTTGTACTCTCAGCAAAAAATAAACTGAAGGCCCAACTACTCTAAAAAAGCCAAATGAACAAGACGAGGCTGGCTTTCACCAAATCGCTGATACAGCCTATGGGAATTTCTGTCTGTCAGAAAGTGAAACCTTTGACCGTGACTCTCTGTCCATAAATAGTGTTTGACCCTTATTTCTCTCAGGCTCAAGAAGAGATCCCCCCTCTGCTGAAAGTCAGTGAGACACGATGCAACGTTTTCAGACTCTTCAACAATGCCCGGAGGCAGGTGGTGATATGGCTTGCAGTGCGGCTTGGAAGATTGATTAGAGTACTCTTATTCCACGCATAATGTCATATTACACTGTGTAGAATTCAGCACACATCATGCCACATTCAATTTCAAACGTCATAGAAACACCCACTAAAAGCCAAGACCAAGCAAATAGAGTTAACTAAATAAAATGACAAACTGTAACAAATGTGCTAAAACTCTTATGTATTTATTGCTAATTTAGTGTCAATTTGTGCCATGTTTTTAAAATTGAGAGTCAGTTATGGACCTTTTCAAAGCCATCCTGTCCGGCATTCATATACACAGAGACAGATGTAGCCATGAGGGAAATGGCGGAAAGATTTCTGAAGATCTTTAGACCTTACCAACCCCTGCTGTTTTAATTTGGAGGAAATCTGCTAGAGGGAGAAAACAAAACAAAACAAAGGAATTAAATTGCTGGATATTAGTTTATTTTCATTAAACTACCTTTTATTGCGTCCTTTCACAAAATGTTTTTTTTCTGTTCAGCCAACCTACTGTATGCCTACATGTATGTGAGTACATACACACACACACACTTTAGTCACATCTATATTCCCTTGTTTGCTCTCCTCCCCTTCACGGCTTAGAGAGCAAATGAGTGCAGAGGGGATCGATAGGAAGGAAACAGGGGTTCATGCCAGCTCTGATTCCCTCTGTGATATTATATTTGCAATTGTTTCAATAGGAATGGGAGCATGGGAAGCTATTTTTGATTTCCCTGACAGCACTGCTACTGGAAGGGTGGCAGGTACATGAGAGGAGAGTAAGAGGTTGGACAGATACATAGAAAACGAATAAAGGGTTGAAAAAGACAATGGATACAGAGATGACTGGAGAATGGACGAGACAGAAAAAGAAAGAGCCAGCGTGAGGAAGAAATGGATCGACAGTAGATGCCATGGGTGTTGAAGCAAAGACAAAAGGATATTCTTTTGGGAATAACATGCAGATAAGAAAGCCAGAAGGGATCAAGAGCAGCAGGAAAAGGAGCCTGACATGAACATATGAGGAGATGGAAAGAGGGAAAATAACATGACAACATCATTTAGATAATATGACTGTTTGAACAATATCAATGTTGGTTAACTGTGACTACCCAATCACAATAAGCTTATATTTTGTAATTCAAGATACATGTTTTTTTTTCAATTAAAATCATTGAATAAATAATAGTTTTATGTTGCATTTCACATGATGAACAAGTAAGCAAATAATGTGCCTCAATGCTTGCCTTTATATAAGAACATAATGAAAACAAAATCAGGAACATATTTTCTAATCTAAACTTGATAAGGTAATGACAATGTTATAGTTGTAGCATATAATCCATACCGTTGTAGAGGACATGACGGTATGGGTTAGAGGTGACACAGTTTAAAAGGGTTCATGGCAGGAGATTTAAATACAAAAACCCAAGTTAGACTCATGTGGTATTGCAATTGTCTCCTATGGCGTTTGCCAAGAGAGACTTCAAATGAAAATGTATCGACAGTTGAAAGCACTCAAAAAGACATATGTGGAATTCAAAACACAAGGAACAGACATAAATCCCCACTCTACAGGATTTGAACATTTACTGTATCAAGTCCCGTCATCCCCAGCTGCTGCAAAAGCATGTCATGTTCCATCTTAGTGAGACACTTTTCCTTTCTCCTAGCTTTTGACTATTCTTCTATATTTGAAGGCATCTGCTGTTTGCAGAGGAACACGACTTAAGTGCTATCTATAGCTCGGCTCTTGCCATGGGCCAGAATAAAATATGGATGTGTCTCCCCATTCTGTGCCGGTTAAACATCACAAGCTAAGCTCTGACCTCCAACTGCTCCAGACAGGCTGAGGCTCCTCACTGTCAATCAAAAATACACGCAGGTCATGAAGTATAAGGACAAGATCCCCATATAAGAATGTCTCACATAAATGTATGTGTTTGTGGCAGTGTGGAAGGCGGTGAGTTATAAATGTATGGGTGACATATTCTGTAAATGTTTAATAAGGAACAATGACGTGCAGCCTATTCCTGGCAGGAAACACCTGGAAATCCCTACCATAGGCTTGTAAGAAATATTGTGCTTAGCTGAAAGTGGTGAGTAAATGGTGACGGCATGGTTTCTTCAAACATCTATCCTCAATCCCCATGCAGGCCAAGCTGCTCTGTAAGTATTTCAGTGCAATTTGAAATGGTCCATGTAACAATGATAACCTGCATAATGTAATAGGCACAAACACATTTTCGATACACGAACGCATACATTTTATGCAGGCTGAGCAACAGAAACAGGCAGATAGAAAATGACATCTTCTATAGACATCCTTTGAATACCAATTAACCATTCCCAAGATGCATTGTAGACCATGTTTCAGATCCTATCGCGGAAAACAAGGCAGGAACACGGTCGACAAGGCATGCTCAGGAGGGTTGATGGTTGTCCTGTCTAATCTTAAAAAGAAAACAAGGCAGAAAATGTCACAATGAGCATTGAAAATGATGTTACCTATCCAACCTGTAAAAAAATGTATGATTTATTCATATATATGCAATTTCAGAATGTTTTCCTAAGGCATTGGAGCATTTTGTCTTAGCTCATTGTATATGAACAGCACCAAGATTGTTTTAAAATGCTTTGGGCTGTCACAAATGGGTTTACAAATCATCCTTCTCACACACTTTGATGAGTCAACCTCTTCACTCATTTCAAAGAGCTCATCCAGAGGGTCTCTGACCTAATGGGCTCAGCTCAAATGGCAAAAACCCAGCTGGGCTCTGGGGAACGCCTCGGTGTGCATCTGGCAAAAATTGCAGGAACTCATCCCATTTCTCTCCTGTTTCTGAAGCAGTTGAGGGTTTTATTGGAACACTAGCAGCCTATTAGTCTGTGAGTGGTAAGAAGTGGTTATATCCCTTGGAGCTTTGGAAAAAGTGTACAGCCCAAAACAAAACTGAGGTTATGGTCAGTATATTGTCCTATACCTGACTGTGAACTCGGAGCATGGCAGCAGCAATTTGTATAGCAGTTACCTTTCTTAAAGGGTAGGCTTCCACATAATCCAAGCATAACAATTTGGGTCAAAGCAATCTACTTCTGCTCCTGGATTTTGACCTTCTCCTGCCTGTCTGCTGTCTCTCTGTATGTGCAGCGGCAGGAAGCTCTTGAACATCTTAGCCAAGGTGAACAAAATGGACTCTGAGGACAAGTGGGGTCAATCCTGACTGAAAGCTCTCCTCAAAAGCTCCTTCAATGCCACCTTTCTCTTTCCTGTGTGCTGGGGATCTTTGGGGCATATACTTTCAATTCTCCTAATTTATAAGGGCGTGTGGCGCAGTGGGTTTGTGCGTTGGTGTTCGGATCAGGGGAGCACAGGTTCAAACCCCACTGCAGTCAGCATGACGTTGTGTCCCTGGGTAAGACACTTCACCCCAAATTGCTCCTGTGGGGATTGCCCACAGTATTGAGTATGTAAGTCGCTTTGGATAAAAGCGCCTAACAAGTAACATGTAATATAATGTAATGTTATAACACCACATGTTGGCGAAATGGTGAAGTGCTTGTCATCATCCACAAATGTAATTTAGTTTTCCAATTTCCTTTTTTTCAGCAAATTATTAATGACCAAGCCATGATTCAGATCTAAATTACTTGCATCAAATGAGGAAGCATAGTCCAGCTAAAAACAAGTTCATAATCATATTCTATGCCATTTCTGGATGCTGGGAGCATTTTCTTATAATTCATCATAACAATCTTGCAGTATCTCAATGAATCTGTTTTGGGGGCTGTTTGAAATTATAGATTTTATTAGCATGCCTATTATGTAGGACTTAAATATTTGCCTCGCTGGTTGAAAGGTAACCTCCCATATGTCTGTTTAAAAAGTATACTCTTGTCTTTCACATTAAATATGAATTATTTGGATATGTATAATGGCTGTCTTATTTAAATTCTCTTTTATGAATATTAACTTTGTAACACAACATTTTGCCTGCCTGTGAAATGACTTTCTTCATTGTTAAACTATGTTAAACTTTTGATAGATTCCACACATAACAAAACATATTAGAAACTATTTCCATTTCTTTCAAGAGTGTAACCGGGGACAATTCCAGCACATGTAGGAGCGGAAATGAAGCAGAAAAGACATTATGCAAATATAATTATGATAGGGTGCCAATTTATCACACACCGAGGTCATTTATCACACCCAGAAACAATTCTGTTAATTTAATATGCTGCAAGCAACAAAAATGTTCCTGAAATTGCATATTGACCAAAGGCATGCTTTATAGCAGCTATAGCTCCGGATTCTTTCCTGAACAACCTGAATACATAACACATAATGGACACGCATAGTTTAAAGCTGTTTTAAAAGGCATATATTCAAACCTGTAACGTCTAAATTGTCTTATTTTTTGATTGCCTAACAGGATCTGTTAATATCATCTCTAAATACCAATAACACCGTTTGCTTTTCCCTTCTCGTGTTTCAGTTTTAATTGCATAAATAAATCATTGAGCTGTCCAGGCAGAAAGTATTGGTGCCCATGAGTCTATTTTTATGTTTGGTGATATCGTTCAACTGCCTATTCTCTTTTAGCTTGTTCAGTTTTCTTTCCCAGAGTTTTCAAACCTCCAAAGACACTGTCTATGTGAACAGTTTGAAAAATAGCCTAATAACTTTAAGGAACTTAAGAGTGTTTGAAATACAGGGAGCACAGGGATATTGAGGGATATATTGAACAATACATTTGGGTGAGCTGCCCAATCCACATTTCAAAACAGCCTCATAAAGATGGCTCATGAGTTGGCATAATATCGACCCACAGATATTGATCTGGCGTGGCCTTGGTGCTTACAAACCCATTTCGACTGGCAGGTATTGTTTTTCTCCATCACTGACAAAGGCCTCACGTAGGATTGGATTACTCCGCCTTCATTTATCAATGAGTCACTACACCTAGACTCTTTCTTTTCCCCCCATGTTGTATTCTTGTCCTCTTTACTCCAACTCCTCTCATCAGCTGCTGTGAGAGGGGTTTGCTCATGCTGCTTTGAAATGTCCTGAAAGCACAGCGCACTACAGTTTGCAAAGGCCATGACCAATGAAACTGGCAATGAATGGTACACACTGTGGGCAGAGTAACATTGAATGATGGACTGCTTAAAAAATGCTACATTCATTGGGTTTTTTGCCCGAGTTTATCTTAGAAAATCATACAGCTTACATGCTCGATATATCGATCATGCAGTGATGTTTGTCTTCCTCATCACGTTACATTGCCCTCATTAAAGAAACACAACTCAAATGCTTTCCGCAAAAGGAAGAATGGGAAGTGTTTGTAATTAACTCCCATCTATTCATCGTGGGGAAGCATGAAAAGCCTGATTCAGTATTAATCAAAACATTACCCTGAGCTAGCTTGAGCGTGCCAAGCTGGCAGCCATTTCTCATCAATGATGTCACATTAGCGATCTGAAGCTTGACACTGGATTATTACTCTCCAGTCCTGAGTTCAATTAGAGCTCAGTAAACACTCAATAAGCTTTGTAATGACAGGGGTTGTGTTGATGATGAAACAATCATTTTGTATTATTATTTATTTACTACATCATTAACATTGTAAATCTAAAAAGGAGTCACAATCATTTGTCCAGTAGTTAAGACTGTAATACCACATAGAGCCACAGTAGGTAACTGGATGATTCATCCCTGCCATGACCTTGTTCATTTCAAGGCCATTGAGGAAGTCTGGGATAGCAGTGACTGGCTGAATCATTGCTGTGGTTGAGTTGATTTATATATATAGAGACTTTACTAAAGACACCTTATTATTTATAAAATGGTTTTCTCAACTGTGCCTTAGTCGTAGCTGGGGGAAAAGGGAAGAAAGAACAAGCAGCTACACTGCACTTGATGGAGTCAGGAGGAAAAAACGAGCTATTTGTTCAGATTATGTGGAGTGGCTCCACAGGGGGAAGAGAGGAAATCTAAAAAATCCCCTGTACTAGCAAGGGATCTTTGTCAACTGTCTCTTTTTGGCTATTTTTAAGCGATAATTATTTAAATGTCTACTTCCACGAAGTTATAATCTAACTATGTTTTAGCAGATTGTTAAAAGCAGAGTGAGCTACATTTGGTGCCCAAGGCTTTATCTGTGTTTACAATATAAATACCCAGTGATTGCATTGCGGTCTTTACAAACAACATCATTTCACTGAAAGGAAAGAGAGGCACAACAGAAAAGCCTTTTAGGGATATTGACATTCTTAACTATAGTAGAAATATTCATTTACTGGCCAGGCTTTTTGCAGTCGCTCCAAAAATATAATCCTACTGTAGATATAGAACTTTTTTTTAAAGCAACCATGAAGCATTTAAAATAACAATCACAATGCTGAAATTAGGTATTTGTCCATTTGTTGGATCAGTTTTTCAACTCAACATCAAGGGCTTTTCAGGGGGAAATAAGAAGCAATATCTTAAGGCTTTGAACATCTTACTTTACCCAGTGAAAGTATATTGAACGAATTATAGTTGATTCCTTGAGAAATATTGTATCTTTAAAACTCAAAAGGAAATGAACAAACTGTACTAGGCAGAGAACTGTGGCGCACAAAAGTGATAGCACCAATGTAATGTCAAATAATACATTATAAATGTGCTGCTCACCTCGCCTTAGAGTGAGTGTTAGACAGGGCTGATGAGAGTCATGCTAGATGGGAATTGGATGAATTGCTTGTTATTACTGTGAGGATCAGATCAATGGCCACAGCCAAGAAACCGTGGGCATTGTGTTGGCAGAGCGCTGGTGTGAAGTGCTGGCCCAATCACATCTGAAGCAGTTCAACAGGATGCTCCGTTGAGTGGTTTGTGCTTTGAGAAAAATGATTTTCTCTGAATCAAGTATTTATTATTTTCAACCCAATGTCTCACACTTGTGACTATTAGTATGCACAGGTTTTAAATCCACAGAAACAAGGTAGAAGAAACATACTACAAATTAAATAAGCTATGATTATCCAATATATAGGCAGTCAAATGGTGAAGCCAGCACCAATAAAAAATGAAACAAATAAAATAAATTATGTATGCTTTTACTGTTGATAGTGAGGAACAATGCACAGTACTGTCTCTTTGTCTTTTTGCTTGGTCTCTGCCCCAGTGATTTTGAGTTTTTTAGACAGTATTACATTTATAACATTCAACTTGCTTAAATCCTGGCAACTCTGGAGCATCTAAACCAGGGCTATTCAATTGGCGGCCCGCGGGCCAAATCCGGCCCCGGGGTGATATTTACTGGCCCTTTGAGTATAATGTTAAAAAGTCATCAATTTTATTTTTTTAAGATTTTTTTTTTTTTTTTGTGCCATAGTGCCTTTATTCCAGAGAGGGTGTTACATTGAGAGATAGAGGGGTAGACAATGCCTGAAAACTTCGACGGGCTCGGGTTTCGAACCCACCTACTATACTGTAGTGACAACTCCTGTCATTGATTGCATCTCTGCGTGAATGATTAGATCATTTCACCTAAATGAAATCAAATGAAACATGTAGGCCTACTGAGTTCTGAACTTGCCATTTAGATATATAAAGGCCTTGGGGCTATGTTGTTTGATTGAATTAAACACAATATATGCACTCCACTATGCTGTATTTACTGTATCTGAAGCTCTTAAATACGATTGCTCATATTTCAAGCCATCTTTTTCCCGGCCCCTTGCTTTGGATCATTTTCATCAACCGGCCCCCATTCCAAACTAATTGAATAGCCCTGATCTAAACCATTCTCACATAGTTTGGAAAACTGTTCAAATTTGAGATTAGCCCTTGGCAAAAAACAAAACGTGGTTAATTTTATTTCACTTAGGGAACAAACATGAGGCAAGTTGACTAGTTAGTGGGCGATAAATGGTCTGCAAGGAAGGAAATCACCTTTTCAAATAATATGTTTTTATAGTTGTAGGACAATGTTAATGTGTGTTAAATCCAAACTTGACCTCTAAAAGCAAGTACCACCTCGAAAAAACATCAGCAATCCAAGTAGATAAGAAAATACTATTACACACAATGATGATGCTTGTTTTTAGAAGTTATGTAAATTATTGTCAGTGTTTTATCAGAGTCAAACTAATGAAACATTATGCCTCAGGCCATTGAGAATGAGGATTTATCAAAACAATGAGAAGCAAAGTCGTGATTCATACGCAATAACAGCTGTGTAGAAACATGTTCAGCTAAAATCAGAAATCAAATTGGATCCATTGTAATTATTCAGGGCAAGATAACTTATTTTGTAATAATTGAATTACTGCTTGTTTGAAAAAGTAGGACACAGAACAGTTGCACAATGTAAATGCCTTCTACAAATAGCTCAGAAGACTAAGTATCTATATGTATGTATGACTCAAAGGGCTTGATATGTAAAACTTGCCCTTTTCACAACAAGAGCTACACATGTAGGTGAGCAGTGGAGGAAGCAGCCTGTGAGCTGTGAAGAGCGAGGGAGCGGTATGTGTGATAAAAGCGGTGTGATGCTGATAACTGGTCCCCGAGTGCTCATCACAGAACAATATTTTCAGCATGCCGCTAAGGTTTTCCTGCACGTGGATTTACACCGTTGACGCTGCCCAAATTCATTCCCAAAGCCTTAGGAATCTCAATGAATAATGAAATTGACAGGCCTCATTTGTTGGGTTGTCTGTGTAACAAAAGCCAAAGCCAGGCACAACCCTGTGAGGCATAGCCATAATCCCTGGGGATAATACTATTGAGTGTAGTTGAATGGGGTTATCTGTCAGCAAGGACAGACAGATAAGAGATGACTGGTATTTGGAGACTGTTTGAATGCCTTGCAGTATAGAACAGGTGGGATGGAAGTTAATCGCCCCTGTATTGAAATGTCAGCGCTTTATGCACAGTACAGAAGGGGAGGCAGAGGCATCAAGTTAAATGGGATGCTTAACAACCTTTTGAGAATGACCAATTGTTATGGATATTCGTGGTATTGTTTTTAAAGTACTGTATTTGAAAAGAAAGAATCACCATACTATGACCATTTGTTTTATAATGTAGCCACTTTCATCCAGAGAGAGTCATGTTTTGAATTTAGTATTGAGAACATCCAATAATTTGACGTTGGAATTTTATGTTATTCATAGTGTCCCTGTAGATTAATTTCTTTATAACTCTAAACATTTCTAATAGTAAGTTTCTGTTTTTCACCTAGTTAAGGGAGTTTCCACATTCATTACCGGTCGCCATGTGGTTGATATGAGTGTGTGATGTGTTTTTTGTATTTATGATTGGTTTTCGTGGCTCTTTCTTTAGAGGCATTGAGGAATATTATAACATGTTGCTCTCTTGTAACAATGGCATAATGCGGCGATTGGCCCAAGAGACAGGCTTGTACAGTAGGAGCCTTGACCTCTCTGACCTCTGCCTCACTTCCCTTCTCCCAGTGGCTAATCTCAACATGCTGCCTTTTCATTAGGGAAAAGAGCAGAAATTAACCTCTATCCTTTCACTTTGTTACATAATTGTCCTTTTCATTTTTGAATAAGGTCTGACCATAATATATTCAAGCCGTAAGTGTTAGTCCAATGCAATACAAGTTTCTAGAATGATTCTCAGCTTTTGTCTTGGTCAGAGACTATGAGGCTATGCCAATGTAAGGTTTAACAAAGAAATATATATATAAACAAATATACAGTATTGGTATAATTGTATCCAATTTTCCTCCATTCAAATAATGTTGATAACATGTAACTG